>NC_054491.1:24921582-25280017 GCF_017639515.1 Carcharodon carcharias
TGTTGGGGGTAATTCTATGAGTTTACAATGCTGGCGAGTAGCCTTACAAATAGAAATTTGGGTGCTCTTTGCCCATAGGTTTATTGATTGAAAAGTCACAGTTGGTCTGCACTCAGATTTCTGATTTGAATGACTGGTGGATGAAACTTTTCACTAGCAGCACAGCCTCACAAAATTGCCACTGTTGTTATGGAAACTAGACTGAGGTTTAGCTTACTGCACCTGTCTCTATCTATAGCTGTTAGGCAGATAGTGTTGATAGTTTAAATGTGCTTTGTATCAGCTGAACCACAACTTGTATAATTAAAACCTGACAAACCATCACAGAAACATCAGTACAGAATAAAGAAGCAGCATTTTCAGACTGGGGTACTTACTGTTTCCCCCATTATTCTCCCTGTTCCTGGCAGCTGTAATCTCTTGCTAGGGTAGTCTTATAGATGATGTTTACTATCCACTACCTCACTTAAGTAAAAGTGTGTAAGCCTAAAGAGTAAACATCAACAGGTTAGCCATCCATGCAGAGCAGCGCAGCCAAATCCAGTCATCTCCAACTAATATCCACACACATGCACTTCTACCATAAAGGTCATGGACAGCAAGCAGCAATTCAAACTCCATTGATTTTCTTTTCTCCTTAGTATAAGGGTCCTGAAGCTGATTGTCCCATCCAGACTTCTGCCCTAACAGATAAAAGAACCGGATTTTTTTCTCACTTCGTATCTTTGCCCAAGTGAGTCTTAGATTGGGAATGCACTGATATGTCAAAAAGCAGAAAGTGAGTTAGGGGCCCACAGTATGCCAGCTTTCTCACTATAATCAAGTGCATCTCATGTGTTATTTTAAGGATTCTAATTTTCACCTTCTCTAGTTAATCATTTTTGTTTTAAGTCTTTATTTTGGGAAGGTGGTAAAAACAATTCTTGAATTATCCCCTCTCACCCTGAAAGCATAGAATAGAAAATTGGGAGAAACGGCAGTGTAGTGGTAAGGTCAGTGAACTAGTAATCCATGGGTTCAAAATCCCATCATGACAGCTGGTGAAATTTAAATTCAATTAACGAATAAAAAATCTGAAATTGAAAGCTAGCCTCAGTAATGGTGACCACGAAACTATCATCGATTGTCATAAAAACTCATCTGGTTCACTAATGTCCTTTAGGGAAGGAAATCTGCTGTCCTTACCTCCACATCCACAGCAACGTGGTTGACTCTTAACTGCCTTCTGAAATGGCCTAGTAAGCCACTCAAGGGCAATTAGGGATGGGCAACATCCCTAGGTTAGCAACGCTCAGATTTCATCAAAGATTTTTTAAAATCCTGAACACAAATGCAAAATACTGCAGATGCTGAAAATCTGAAATAAAAACAGAAAATGCTGGATATACTCAGCAGGTCAGGTAGCATCTGTGGAGAGCAGCTGAATTCACATTTCAGGTCAACGACCCTTCATCAGAACAAACTTGAAGTTTAATTCTGTTTCTCTCCACAGATGCTGCCTGACCTGATGAGTATCTCCAACGTTTTCTGATTTCATATATTATAGAAATCCTGAAACTCAGTGAAGCCCTGGTGATGAGAAACCAGATAATTAACAGAAACTAAAATAGAAACAGCAATTGTTCAAAATTTGAGTATACAGAGAATGTGATTCTTTGCATTATTAAATGTGCCTCTCACAGCATTGTTTGTTTTATCCCTCATGAGAGATAGCAATTTAACCAAGCTTCAGTTTATTTAAAGTCAGCTAGCAGGAGTTCTGATGAAAGGTCACAGACATGAAACACTGGGCTGGATTTTTGTCTTAGGCTCGAGAAATGCAAGTCATACCATTTCCCGACTTTGGAAACCCAAGCCTGTCACCTCTGCCCATAGCTGCCATGTTTGCATCTCCTGGAGATGTGGGTAGATGTCAGGTTTACCAAACTCCCAAGGCAGTATCGGAGGAGGCCAGGTGTCGAGGCTTGAAAGTACTTTGGTTCACTGGGACACCTGCCCAGCTCTACGACATCATTCTTATGTCCCTTAACAAATTTCCCTCAGGGCTGTCAATGACAACCCCAACGTCAGAGGATGTGGGTACAAGGTCGTGACCCGCTCCTAAACCGAACCTCTTCCCACCTTTGGGAAATTTAAATTTAGTATGAAACAAAAAAAAGTTTTGGTGATTCTGATTACAAGGGGAACACAAAAATCTGGTCCATTAATTCTGTTTCTCTCTCCACAGTTGCTGCCAGACTTACTTAATATTTCCAGCATTTTCTGTTTTTACTCTATTAATCAGTTTCCTTAGCTGCTATGTGATCAAAAGAGGCAAATCTGGGTACTGCACTTTAGGAAAGATGTGAAGGCATTAGAGAGAGTGCAGAAAGATTCACGAGAGTGGTTCCAGGGCTGAGGAAGTTCAGTTACAAAGACAGATTGGAGAAGTTGGGACTGTTTTCCTTGGAGGATAAGGCCGAGAAGAGGGTGTCCTAAATCATGAGCGGTCTGGACGAAGTAGATAGGGAGAAGCTGTTCCTGCTCGTGTTAGGGCTGAGAACGAGAGGGCACAGATTTAAAGTAATTGTCAAAAGAAGCAAAAGTAACATGGGGAAAAGCTTTTTCATGCAGCAAATGGTTAAGGTCTGCCTGAGAACGTGATGGAGGCAGGTGCAATCAAGGCATTCAAAAGGGAATTAAACTGTGATCTGAAAAGGAAGAATGTGCAGGGTTACAGAGAGAAGGTAGGAGAATGGCACGGGGTGAATTGCTCTTTTGGAGAGCCAGTGCAGAAACAATGGGCTGAATGACCTCCTTCTACACTGTAACAATTCCGTGATTGTGTCAGCAATTTCTTTTATTAGATCAATTTATCCTTGGAATACAAAAACCCTGATTTCAAGAAAAGCTGAAAAATTTACTTTTAGCATACAGCATTATAATAGCAAGCACCCATCATGCTATAGTGTTCACTTTTATTGACTTCCTTCGATTCAAGAAAACACTTTCAATTAATTCAAGACATGAGTGGTATAGTTATTCTGAATCAACATGCAGGACATCAAATTGCTGATGCTCTGATATTTTCTGAAATCTAGTTTTAAAACTGTTAGTCTCTGGTTGTTCTGTTTGTGAAGTTTGGAAGGGCCACTCTTGGCTTTATTCTGTTCATTTATTACCTACTGATACCTTCCAAGGGATGTTAATCTTTTAATTGCTAGAAGCAGAATTGCATACTTTCAAGGACTTAGGGCCAGATTTTTGCAACTGAGGCGAATAGCTCAAGTTGGAAACTTCCCAACTCAGCAGACTCGACTCAGTTTAAAGTGCCCCTGTACACACTATTTTCACTCCAGGGAGGCAGAGGCAGGAGAGAGTCAGACCAACCACCCCTAGAAGCAGATCAGAGGCAGCCACAAGGGTGGCTGAGTGCCAAAACGTGTTGGTTAAAAGGCCAACTTCAGTTCCCTGGGACTTTGCCCAAGTTGTTTGGTTACATTTTAAGTTCTCTAGCCTCACTCCTCACACCCCAACATCCTCCCTCCGCCCACTCCCCATATCACCTCCATACCCCATGCCATCTCAAAGCCAACTCATGCCCCCCAACCACCTCCAATGGCCCCTCATACCCTCCATGGCAACTCATGGTCCTTCCATGCCCATTCTCCCAGTGTACACTATGTACAGAACCAATGAACCCTACAGTAACAATGGCATGTGTGAAATTGCATAGGAAAAAACAGCCATTCATAATTATTTGGAAAAAAACTGGTGTCCTGCAACCTATAGAAGTTGTTAATCAAACAAACCAGTAAATTATCAAGAACTGAAGCTTTAAGCACTTCATATCTCTTAATCTTGTGCAAATAAACATTGAGACATTGACAAAAGAGATTACAGACTCTTATAAAATAATTAGGTGCTTTTGTTTACATAGATGCAGAGAAATGTTGACATTGCCTGATTGAAATCTCTATTAAGTTATAAAGTTTTTTTTGTGATCTCTTTTATTAATGTCTCAAAGTTTATTTGTGCTTCTGGCCCTACCGATTTTAACAGGCTGGTTAGCAGTTTAGTTGATGCATAAGTGGGATGTTGCTTCAATGAGTGGGACGGGGCTTCAACTACAGTGGGACTACATCAATGTTGCAGCTTTTTTAAAATTCATTCACGGGATGTGGGCTTCGCTGGTTGGGCCAGCACTTATTGCCCATCCCTAGTTGCCCTTGAGAAGGTGGTGGTGAGCTGCCTTCTTGAACCGTTGCAGTCCATGTGGTGTAGGTACACCCATGGTGCTGTTAGGAAGGGAGTTCTAGGATTTTGTGCCAGTGACAGTGAAGGAACGGTGATATATTTCCAAGTCAGGATGGTGAGTGACTTGGAGGGGAACATCCAGGTGGTGGTGTTCCCATCTATCTGCTGCCCTTATCCTGCTAGATGATAGTGGTCGGGAGTTTGGAAGGTGCTGTCTAAGGAGCCTTTGTGAATTCCTGCAGTGCATGTTGTAGATGGCACACACTGTTGCTACTGTGCTTCGGTGGTGGGGGGAATGAATGTTTGTAGATGTGGTGCCAATCAAGCAGACTACTTTGTCCTGGACTGTGTCGAGCATTTTGAGCGTTGTGGGAGCTGCACTCATCCAGGCAAGTGGGGAGTATTCCATCACACTCCTGATTTATGCCTGGTAGATGGTGGACAGGCTTTGGGGGGGTCAGGAGGTAAGTTACTCAGAGCAGGATTCCTAGCCTCTGACCTTCTCTTGGTAGCCAAAGTATTTATATGGCTAGACCAGTTCAGTTTCTGGTAACGGTTAGTGGTAACCCCCAGGCTGTTGATAGTGAGCATTCAGTGACGATAATGCCATTGAATGTCAAGGGGCGATGGTTAGATTCTCTCTTGTTGAAGACAGTCATTGCCTGGCACTTGTGTGACGTGAATGTTACTTGCCACTTGTCAGCTATAGCCTGGATATTGTCCACATCTTGCTGTATTTGGACATGGACTGCTTCAGTATCTGAGGAGTTGTGAATGGTGCTGAACATTATACAATCATCATTGAACATCCCCACTTTTGACCTTCTGATGAAAGGAAGGTCAATGATGAAGCAGCTGAAGATGGTTGGGCCGAGGACAGTACCCTGAGGAACTCCTGCAGTGATGTCCTGGAGCTGAGATGACTGACCTCCAACAAACACAACCATCTTCCTTTGTGCTAGGTATGACTCCAGTTGCTAACAATATCACTGCAGCACACATTCTGAAAAATTAAAATATTGAAAGATGCTATCCCTTGATTATGTGATTAGAGGAAGATGTATGCCTCAGACAGTACTAGACTTTTCTCTTCCCCTTAGTTAAAACAAAAAATAACGAGTAGCAGAACCACATAGGCTAGCTTTGATCCCTGTGTAACTGATTTCAACCAGGGCAGCCTAAGGTATCCTTAATGGTCTCAGTACACCCAGGCTGTGAAATGGAGAAGTAAGCCAAGGTTCTTTCTCGTAATTAATGTGCAGTGCCCTGCAATAAGTGTGCATGGTGTATCTTGGGTGAAGACAAGATTAGGTGTGAAGTCCTCTTTAGTGTAACAGTCTGCTGACATTCGTTCTATTGGCTCACATAGGAAAACATACTTTGTTGAGCTACCAGAGGATGCACGGTAACCATCCGCTATAGTTCTGCATGAAAATGAGTAGAAATGTAAAGATGGAAAATGTAATCTCCTAACCATTAGAGGTTTATGTTTCTGGAGAGTGACAGCTTCTGCACCTTAACATCGATAAATAGATCAGATCTGCATTAATGAACCTATTTATGAATACCATCAGATGGAGAGAAAGAATTATTATACACAAGGAAAATAGCAATAGCATTGACAGATTGCCAGAAAAGCTTTCCATTTATAGGATGTTATGGAACTACAGGATCTGAGAGCTTTGAACTCAATCTGGCTGTTCACTTACATGAAGGAGCATAGTGTGTGGAAAATTGGTGCCATTCTTGAAATTTCATTATTAAGGATTAGTGATTATACCCCATTACTGTACTCTCCTCTGATATGGTATTATTATTGTAAGAAGTTACGAAGAGACCTGAGTGCTATTTATGTTTAACGTTAATGCACTTTGACACAGAATGATAAGAAGTAGATTCTAACCCATAAGTTGTCAAGAAAACTCAATAAATATCCATGCATTACCTCATCTCTGCAACTGAATTTCGGTTTACTGTCCTTCAAGACAATTCCCTGATCCTGTTTCAGAGCATTAGTATCCCACCTCAGTAAATATCTAGCCTTAGAACTTGCAATACTGTTCTCAACCAGATATTTATACAGCTTCGTTTTGAAGGATCATTTTCGTTTCTGCTACTTTGAGAGTCTGTTTTACACATCATTTAATTTTCCTCTCATTAAGTTAAACAGGTCAGTCCACGATACTCCAGCACATCCTAGTGTCCAATTTTAACTGTCATTATTGGATTTGTCTTTCTGGTGAGTTGCAAGGTTTTACTTATGATAGTGGCAGAAATTAACTTACTGAACAGGGGAAGATACAGAAATCATTTTGGTGGAAAGTTACAGCATGCCTATGTATTTTTACTATGCTAAATGTGCTATATAAATGTAAATAGTTGTTGCACTTATTCTCAGGACCCCTGAACGGATAGACACTTGGTTTTCTCCTCCATGCATTAAATCTAGTTAATACAGAAATCATAGTGAAAAGAAAGACTAGGTTAAAGGCCTGTGTCTTCTTTACTAACTTAATATTCCATTACGTGATTTTTTTAATCCACTATTTACTTGTTGTTTTTCGAAGGGGTAGGATGTAGCAGGAAATTTCACAATCTTTGAGGCAAAAATGACACATTTCTGACAAAGGGATTTGGGATGGTGCAGATGCACCGAAGTTCTACAAATTCTAAAATACACCATAAATTCCAGCAGAAGTGGCGCAAGGTGAAATATGCATCCATTGCCAAAGAAATGGACGTACACAAATTTCTTGGTCATCTTTGTCTCGAAGGACAAACATGTTCATCACCTGGGATGTTTGGTAGGATTCCAGTAGATACTTAGGCCTATCCATGCCCAGAATGTTCTGTTGCAAATGGGACAGGATATTGTAGATGATTAAGTTTTGAATGAGTTGCTGGCTCGGGATTTCCTCTCCTTGTGTTTTCTCTCTGCCTCTGAAATGCGTTTGGTTTTGAAGAAGACTCTTTTATTTGGTCGCCACAGGTGCAGAGACCCTGGGTGAGCTTCTGCCAGGATTCAAAACCAATTTTAAAACTCCTTAGTGAAGCCTTCAGAGTGTTCTTGTAGCGCTTCCTTTGGCCACCATGAAAGTGCAACACAGACTCGAGTTCTCCATAGAAGATTCACTTCGGTAAGCAAGTCTGATGAACACTTTAATCACAGAAAATGGTTCATCTTCAAGGACTAAGAACATTCTGGAAGAATTTGTGTTTTAAAAGACACTGTTCCTTAAAGTGTTAATGCAAGAACTCTGATTGCTTCCCTTGGAAGAGAGATCCTTTTAAAAGAAAAGGTAATTAAGCAGTTGTAAAGAAACTGGAAACCTCCTGACCCTGGTGGACTGTGTACAAAAGTCTGGTCACATGGAAGGGATGATAGTGGCAGAAATTAACTTACTGAACAGGGGAAGATACAGAAATCATTTTGGTGGAAAGTTACAGCATGCCTATGTATTTTTACTATGCTAAACGTGCTATATAAATGTAAATAGTTGTTGCACTTATTCTCAGGACCCCTGAATGGATAGACACTTGGTTTTCTCCTCCATGCATTAAATCTAGTTAATACAGAAATCATAGTGAAGTGTATTTAAAAGTTGGTTTTGGTTTTTCTCTGAAAAGAAGAAGGACCAACTGCTTGTGAAGGAAGACAGCAGCCTTTTTGCAGTCCACAGCCAGAAATGAATTCTAAATTGCTCTAGGTGCTGGAATTGAGTACCTGCAGGTGTTCCTCAAGCCCATCTGAAAAGCAGTGTAAGAATCACTGATTGTTTCGCAGATCAGCGCTGAGTGACCAACCCCATAACCCAGACGCTATTTCGGGATTTCATCATCTTTCCTTTTCCCTTGAACCATTGACTTTTAACCTTTGGCAGAATTCCTCTTTTTTTTGGTATATGTGTATGCATGTGTCTGTGTGTGACTTAGAGTATCTCGAAAGAGTAATTGGTACTTTCATATTTCATACTATATGTTAATAAGCTTTTCCTTTCTATTTGACAAGACTGGGTTTTATGATAAACTAATAAGTTTGTTGTTAATTGAAAGAAGTCTGGTTAAAGTCTCTTTGGTTTTGGGTAACAGTAGCAAAGGTAAACAATTGGCTGTTTAAGTGAGTGAATCAAGCTTTTAAACTAATGGTGCAACCTGTGGAGTAGTGGGGCCAGTCAAACTGCACATTTGCAATCCTCCCATCTGGGTCGTAACACAAGTGTCAGGCATTCTGGCAACATGACCAGCCCAACTCAGTTGTGATTGTCTCAATATGGTGTGGATGCCCAGCATGCCAGCCCGGTGAGCACCTCAGTATCTGATATTTTGTCCTGCCATCTGATCTTCAGAAGCTTTTCGAAAGTAACTCAAGTGAAACTGGTTGAAATTCTTCGCAAGATGCTTGTACACATTCCCAAGTCTTGCATGTGTACAGAAGAGTGGGCAGGACTGTTGCTCTATAGACTTTCAGTCTGGTTGGCAGATTTATTCCTCTTCGCTCCCAGACTGATGTTTGAGGCTACACTTGCTTTGACAATTCTTGCATGTGTCTTGTTGTCAATGTCGACAGCTCGAGAGAGTGTGCTGCTGAGGTAAGTGAACTTATCCACTGACAGGTTCTGATCATGGACCTTAATGGACTCAAGATAGGTCATTCCTGGAACAGGCTAGTAACTACTTCAAATGTGTGCAAATAATAGGATAATAAAGGCATAATCAAACTTATTAATGATTTTGCCATATAAACCTGTATTGTATTTGATTTAGCTCACTCCTGTATAAAAGACTGGACACAGTCAATTTAGTCTACTGCATTCATTGCTCCCAATGCGGTTTCCTCTACATTGGAGAGACCAAACTTAGACTGGGTGACCGCTTTGCAGAACATCTTCGGTCTGTCCGCAAGCATGACCCAGACCTCCCTGTCACTTGCCATTTCAACACTCCACCCTGCTCTCATGCCCACATGTCCATCCTTGGCCTGCTGCATTATTCCAGTGAAGCTCAACGCAAACTGGAAGAACAGCACCTCATCTTCTGACTAGGCACTTCACAGCCTTCCGGACTGAATATTGAGTTCAACAATTTTAGATCATGAACTCTCTCCTCCATCCCCACCCTGTTTCTGATCCCCTCCTTATTTTTTTCTCCAATAATTTATATAGATTTTTCTTTTCCCACCTACTTCCATTATTTTTAAATGTATTTCCATCCATTGTTTTACCTCTACCTTTTAGCCTATTTCAATCCCTTCCCTTCACCCCACCCTACCCCCACTAGGGCTATCTGTACCTTGCTTGTCCTGCTTTCTACCCTTAATTAGCACATTCCTTGGATAATATCACCACCGTCAACACCTCTTTGTCCTTTTGTCTGTGACATCTTTTGGTTATCTCCACCTATCACTGGCCCTCTATCCAGCTCTACCTGTCCCACCCCCCTCCCCCCCTTAAACCAGCTTATATTTCACCTCTTTTCTATTTTACTTAGTTCTGTTGAAGAGTCATACGGACTCAAAACGTTAACTGTTTTCCTCTCCGCAGATGCTGCCAGACCTGCTGAGTTTTTCCAGGATTTTTATTTTTGTTTTGGACACAGCCTTTGTTTGATATCTCAGCTTTGACTGAAGCAATTTGAAAAAAAAAACAATGCTGCTGTACTGCTAGGAAAGCAATTAATGTGATTCCTACATATAAAGAGGGAGATTGAGCAAGCCCGGGGAGACCTATGGAACCATTGAACTTAAATGCCTGATGCAGCTTAAGGGAGAAATTATAATATTGGAGAGAAGCAGAGAAGTCAATGGAGCTCAATAATCAGCAGGGCAAGCTTCTAATTTCAGTCAAGCAGCATTTCTGGAAGCCATAAGGGCAAGATGAGCAGGATTGCTTGTCACACAAAGAACCACATCAGACAATAGTGAGGCCACGGTCTTGTGAGGTTGCTGAAGCTGTTAGTGGAATCTCCATAACCCCAAGATGTGCAGGAAAAATCTTCAATTGTTTGACTGTAATAGGCAAGCCAAGGGCCTCATCCACTCCAATAAAGTGTACACAGCTAGCAACTAGTATTTTGGCACTTTGACACAACTAACATGTCTCACAGTGGAAATGCAAGCTATAATAACACAACTATCCTTTTAATTAAAGGCAAACACCCATCATTATAGATCCCTTGAATAAATGAATTATGAAAGACTGTATGGGGCATATCCACAGCACTAAAACATGGCATATGGAAGATCAGGAATATTTGGACTACAATGGCTGTTAAATAGGACATCTGCTGTCTGAGATTTGTCACAGGAATTTCCTCAACATGTACAAGTCTCTTGGGTAAGGCCTTGCCAATAGACGACAGCGTGGAGTGTAAAATATTAAAAAGCTGAAAGAAAACATGTCAGATGTTCCTGCTTAAAATCCAGACACAGGGATTAAGGTAGCTTTAGAAAAAAAACTAAACTCAAAGGGGTTGTATTCAAAAATAGAGTAGGAGAGTGGAAAAGAGAAGGATAAAAGTAAAAGAATGAAACAGAGAGACAGAAATCCAATGCTACACAAACATAATCAGAAAAAACAAAGACAGAGTGTGAGAGATGGGGCAGTATAGAAACAAAGACATAAAAAGTCAATGATTGAGGGGAAGCAGATGTACTTCATACACTTTAGTCAGTGGTCACCAGCCCTTAAAGACAACTTCAAAAAGCACTTGAATGGTAAATATTTGGGAAAAATGTCACACTTGCAGAATTATTCATAGAAAATTTGTTTTTTTTTTGTTTGTAGCTTGTGCTAAAATAGATCACCATTGAAGAACAGGCGTATATATGAATTAGGAGCAGGAGTAGGTCACTCAGCCCCTCGAGCCTGCTCAGCTATTCAATAAGATCATGGTTGATCTAATTGTAACCTCAACTCCACATTCCTGCCTACCTCTGATAACCTTTCACCCCCTTGCTTATCAAGAATCTATTTAGCTCTGCTTCCACTGCCTTTTGAGGAAGAGAGTTCCAAAGACTTACGGCCTTCAGAAAAAAATTCTCCTCATCTGTGTCTTAAATGAGAAACCCCTTATTTTTAAACAGCAATGTCTAGTTCTAGATTCTCCCACAAGAGGAAACATCCTCTCCACATTCACCCTGTCAAGACCCCTCAGATCTTAAAGGTTTCAATCAAGTCACCTCTTACTCTTCTAAATGCCAGCAGATACAAGCCTAACCTGTTCAACCTTTCCTCATTAGACAACCCACCCATTCACGGTACTAGTCTAGTAAACTTTCTCTGACCTACCTCTAATGCATTTACATCCTTCCTTAAATAAGAAGACCAGGTGTGGTCTCACCAGTGCCCTGTACAGCAGAAGGATCACCTCCCTACTTTTGTATTCAATTCCCCTTGCAATAAATGACAACATTCTATTAGTTTTCTAAATTATTTGCTGTACCTGCATACTAGCCTTTCATACACTAGGACACCCAGATCCCTTTGAATCTCAAAGCTCTGCAATCTTTCACCATTTAAATAATATGCTTATTTTTTATTCTTCCTGCCAAAATGGACAATTTCACATTTGCCCACATTATACTCAATTTGCCAGATCTTTGCACATTCACTTAACCTATCTATGTCCTCTTCCCAACTTACTTTCCTAACTATCTTCGTGTCATCAGCAAATTTAGCAACTATATGTTCAGCCCTTTCATCGAAATCATTTATATAAATTGTAAAAAGTTGAGGCCCCAGCTCTGATCCCAATGGTATACCACTCATTACATCCGGCCAACCAGAAAAAGGCCCATTTATGCCAACTCTCAGCTTCCTGTTAGCTAACCAATCTTCTATCCATGCCAATATGTCACACCCTACACCACGAGGTTACTTTTCACAATAATTTTTGATGTGGCACCTTATAAATACCTTCTGGAAATCTAAGTACAGTACATCCATTGGTTCCCCTTTATCCACAGCACACGTTACTCCTTCAAAGAATTCCAATTAATTGGTTAAACATGATTTGCCTTTCACAAAACCATGTTCATTCTGCCAGATTACCTTGAATTTTTCCAAGTGCTCTGCTTTAACATCTTTAATAATAGTTTCTACCATTTTCCCTATGACAGATGTTAAGTTAACTGGCCTGTAGTTTCCTTCTTTCTATCTCCCCCACTTTTTGAATAAAGGAGTTACATTTGTTATTTTCCAATCTAGTGCAACCTTCCCTGAATCTAGGGGATTTTGGAAAATTAAAACTAATACATCAACTATCTCACTAGCCTCTTCTTTTAAGACCCCAGAATGAAGTCCTTCAGGACCTGGGCACTTGTCAGCCAACAATTTGCTTATTCCCACTTCCCTGATGATTGTAATTTTCCTGAGTTCCTCCCTCCCTTCCTTTTCCTGATTTACAGCTATTTCTGTGATATTACTTGTATCCTCTACAGTGAAGGCCAATGCAAAATACCTGTTCAATTCATCTGCCACCTCCTTACTTTCCATTATTAATTCCCCGGACTTAGTTTCTATAGCACCAATGTTCATGTTGTTAACTTTTTTCTTATTTAAATATAAGACCATAAGACATAGGAGCAGAAATTAGGCCATTTGGCCCACTGAGTCGGCTCCGCCATTCAATTATGGCTGATAGGTTTCTTAACCCCATTCTCCCACCTTCTCCCCGTAACCTTTGATCCCCTTACCAATCAAGAACCTATCTATCTCGGTCTTAAATACACTCAGTGACCTGGCCTCCACAGCCTTCTGTGGCAATGAATTCCATAGATTCACCACTTTCTGGCTAAAGAAGTTTCTCCTCATCTCTGTTCTAAAAGGTCTTCCCTTTACTCTGAGGCCGTGCCCTCGGGTCCTAGTCTCTCCTACTAATGGAAACATCTTCCCCACGTCCACTCTATCCAGGCCTTTCAGTATTCTGTAAGTTTCAATCAGATCCCCCCTTCATCATTCTAAACTCCATCGAGTATAGACCCAGAGTCCTCAAACGTTCCTCATATGTTAAGCCTTTCATCCCTGGGATCATTCGCGTGAACCTCCTCTCCAGGGCCAGCACATCCTTCCTGAGATACGGGGCCCAAAATTGCTCACAATATTCTAAATGTGGTCTGACCAGAGCCTTATAAAGCCTCAGCAGCACATAAATCTATAAAAACTCTTACTATCTGTCTTTATATTTCTAGCTAGCCTTCTACTCTAATTTTTACCACCTTATTGATCTTTTTGTCATTCTTTACTTTTCTTTGTATTCTTTCCAATTTTCTGACCTGCCATCCATCTTTGCGCAATTATATGTTTTTTCTTTAAGTTTGGTAACTTTTTTAGTTAACCACGGATGGTGGGTCTTCCTCTTGGAATCTTTCATTCCCACTGGAATGTATCTATTCTGTGTATTCTGAAATATCCTTTTAAATGTCTGCCACTACATCTCTATTGACCTATCCCTTAACCTCATTTACCAGTTCACTTTAGCTAGCTGTGTTTTCATGCCCTCATAATTGAACTTATTTAAGTTTAAACTACTAGTCTTGGACCCATGCTTTTCTCCCTCAAACTGAATGTAAAATTCAATCATATTATGATAATTGATACCTAGGGGCACCTTCAGTATGAGGTTATCAATTAATCCTATCTCATTACAACCGAGAATTCCAAATGGACAGGAATAGTCATGCAAGATTTTCCAAAAATAAAGCAATTGCAGGATTTCATCTCTGTATTAGTTACCTGTAGGATGCACAAAGGAAGGGACAAATAAGGGCCCTAGGACAAAAAGAAGAATATGGTAGAAATTTACACCATAGTAAGGTTCAAGTCCCACTTCAAAGCTTGGGCACAAAAATCAGTGGAGTGCTGTACTAAGGGAGTGCTGCACCGTCAGAGGTGCTGTCTTTCAAATAAGATGTTAAACATGGATGTAAAAGGTTCCATGGCACTATTTTGATGTCCTGGCCAATATGTATCCCTTAATCAATATCACAAAATTAGATTATCTAGTCATTATCTAATTGTGGAAGTTTGGTTTGTGCAAATTGACTACTGCTATTCCTGCATTACAACAGTGACTACACTTCAAAAATACTGCATTAGCTGGAAAGTGCTTTGAGTCATGCAGTGGTCATGAAAAGTGCTATATAAATGCAAGTCTTTTCTTATAATATGTGCTAAGGTATCAATACACACTCAATAGCAACCACAAGGAAAGGATTCAATAAATCTTGATATACAGGTGACATTCCAACACCTGAAGCATGATTTGTATGGACAGCAACTATAAGGCCAGGGTAGAGCTCCATGGGAAAAGGCAACCAATCACAGCTAACCATTTCCTGAGATTAGCTGCCTTGCCTTGATCTGGAGAAGCTCAATGGGACAAAGAATAAGCTTTATTCTGCATCTTGTGCATGATATACCAACATAGAACTGATGACATTGGGTAGCAAATGTGAAATGTTTCCCAATCCACAACAGAAAACTGGAACGGTTTTGGTACAAGAAAGTGGCATGCCTTCAGCAAAATATACTAAATCTTTTTCACAAAACCTTGATGGGAAAATACAAAACTTCCTCAATTTATAAGGGTAATGTACTGTTAGATGAACCATTTAGTTTTTAGTTTGTTTATAACTGTGTGATGTATCAAAGTAAGCAATGCCAAATACATCATTGTATTGCTTGTCTGTGATGTCACCTTAACAGAAACAATTTTTATGGTACTTACCCCCTTCCCACACAGCTGCCTATGAAAACTGCATCCTTTCAATATTTATATATTGGCCATATAAATATTGTCGCTGTCCCATTGGTTCACCGGGTAAAGACACCAGCAAGCCATCTGGTTAAACCATACAAACAGGAAGGACTTTGAACAAGATCCTTGGCCAATGCTGCATTAGCTCATTTTAGCCAGGGTGGTAGTAGGGACAGTCAGAGACAGAATTTCTAGTACTATTCACTATCCCAGTGACCCTGTTGGAAATTGCATATTTGTGGATTTAGATGGAGGATTGGCCTCTGTGATGATGCACGCCATAATGGAAATGCCTGATGACAGTCATGAAGAATGGCACCTGAGCAAGTAACTGCAGCACTACCAGCAGCCATGCAATTTATATGTCAGCAACAATAAAACTGTCAGGAGAAAAAGGGAAAAACTTGAATGCACGTAACTACTCTTTCCAGTCAGAGATATGAAAGTAGTCTTTATTTGTACAGATAAGAATAAGAATACTGCATCCACAGACACAGTCCTATCCTTTATCATGGTATGTCACTGAAAAATTATCCAGAGTTTTGTGATTGGATTGAAAATTAGTGAAGTGTCTCTGGTATCCAGCTAATTATTGTGGATAATGGATGTAGAGTGGCTGTCTTTGTGGCTCTTCGATAAGGGTTTTTATCTGAATCCTTTTGTCCAGATACTTGTGTCCTATGCATTCGCCTAAATTGCAGGCATACTCAGGTGACAAAGGCCATCAGTTTCCCAACAGATTTCATTTATCCAATTAAAATTATTCATCAGAAAAGAACAGGCTCAGAAAACGGACTAATTTATCTACAGGACGACACTGGGAGCTTTGCTGTTCTGGAGAACAGTCACTGATGATTGACGTTAAAAAATATATCAGAATCTTCCCAAAGCATATATGCAGATCACTCATTACTTATTTCTATTTATTTTGATTATGCCTATTGACTATTTTTCTATGTTAAAAGTGCTATATAAATGCTTTAAATGCTATTGATAACAATATTATCTGATGATGAGTCTGATGTTAAAGAGTGATTGATAAAAATATTGTACAAAAGTGGAAACTAATGACTGAATGTTTTATTGTTGAAATGTTAGTAAAGATTAAATAATTTGTGATGGATAGAAAATGCTAGCAGGTGGGATGATCATTTCAGAAGACCAAATGTGCTGATTTCAGAAATAGTCCACTGCAAATAAACTTCCAAAAACACAAATAAATATCACTTTGAGTTTGATTCAGTTGTACTGCAGCAGTACTCAAAGGGTTAAGGCCACTTTCAGTGTTTTTTGTCTCTCATTAATATCTCTCTCCCAGTGGGTGATGCCACGGAAATGACCAGACACATAGTCTCCACGTGCCGTCCCATCTGTGAAAGCACGGATAATCTTATGGAGATTATTAAAATGAGGACCCACAGGAGTTAGCTAATTCCAATAATCTTTTTGCTGTTTTTAGTATCAGTTTGATAGCTCAAGGATCAGAAAGGCATAAGTGATGAGGTTGTCATTATAAAGGATAATTGGGTTATTTCACTGCATTTTTTTCTTTTTTCTTTTATGAGACATGGGCATCGCTGTTAAGGTCAGGATTTGTAGCCCATCCCTAATTGCCCTTGAACTGAGTGGCTTGCTCAGCCATTTCAAAAGGCAGTTAAGAGTCAACCATATTGCTGTGGTCTGGAGTCACATGTAGGCCAGATCCAGTAAGGATAGCAGATTTCCTTCCCCAAAGGACATTAGAGGCATTGGGGCTGGCAGTATTAGTCGTTGGCATTTGCCACTGGGAAAAAATAGAAAATAAGAAGAACTTGCATTTATACATTTATATAATGTCTTCCACAATCATTCTGGTATCCCAAAACACATCACAGCCAATTAATTACTTTTTGAAGTGTTGGCAATGTCACAACATTGGAATATTTGGCAGCCAATTTGTACATGGCAAGGTCCTACAAACAGCAATGAAATAAATGACCAGATATTGGTTGGTATCACCAAGGGATAAATGTTGGCTTACTTTTTCTTCTCACTTCTTCTCCTGAAGACACTAACATCTTTGAGAATAGTTCCATGGATATTGGCTGCTCATTCTATCATTTGTACATTAGCCTAGATAAGTGTTGAATATGGTGAGGTATAGTCTCTCTCTCAGGTGCAAATCTGGATATGTGGAAAAACAGGATAGAATAGGTGGCTAGGGATGGGGAGATACTCAGCAGCTGAGGCAACATCTATGAAGAAAGAAACCGAGTTAACATCTCAGGTGGATGACCTTTCTTTTGATGACGGACAAAACATCTGACGATAAGTCATTTACCTGAAATGTTAACTCTGTTTCTCTTTCCAGAGATGCTGCCAGGCATGCTGAGTATTTCCAGCATTTTCTGCTTTTATTTCTGATTTTCAGATTTCCAATATTTTGCTTTTGTTGTAGTGATGGGAAAGATTGAGTGCACATATTGATTGGGGACTGATTTGAGGATGATGTGCACAATTGGGTTAGAAGAAGGGGATTCGGGAGGTTAGAAGTAATAAGTTTTCAGTTCTATTGAAAATGTTAATTTTGTTTTCTCTCTTTGAGGCTAATTGACCTGTGTGCTTCTGCATTTTCTGACTTTTTTTGGAATTGTAAAGACTATTGGTTGGTGTGGTATTTCTTTGCTTTGTACGAGGAAGAGGAGCATAAAAAAAATTTCTGGTTCCAAATAAGGTTGTTTCTTTTATTTGTTTCTTATCTTTCTTTTGTTCTATTTGGTGCATTCTCATTTTTTTATTACTCTGTCTCTTTAACATTATTGTTCATTGTATGTTAGAATATCTGATTCAGAGAGTTTCTGCCTGCCAAATTGCAAAGGCAGTAGGGATATTATCATTGGTCTCCACATATTTCAGGCCAGCCTGCAGAAATATAAGACAGGATTCAAGCTCTGTATCATTAACCAGTGCCTTTCTTTTGATGACAGATGAAACATCTGAAGATAAGTCATTGACCTGAAATATTAACTCTGTTTCTCTTTCCAGAGACGCTGCCAGGCCTGCTGAGTATTTCCAGCATTTTCTGTTTTTATTTCTGATTTTCAGATTTCCAATATTTTGCTTTTGTTGTAGTGATGGGAAAAATTGAGTGCACATATTGATTGGGGACTGATTTGAGGATTATGTGCACAATTGGGTTAGAAGGGGATTCGGGAGGTTAGAAGTAAGAATGTATGCATGTGTATGAATATCGGTTGTGAACCCGTGGGCGAGCACGCGCCCAGCCTGAATGGACATGAAATAATACGAAATGACATCGGGTAAACATCCCAATGAGTGCCATATTTCGCTCGGTGGGCACACGTGGCAGTCGGAAGCAGGCCCACCCACCAACAATTAAGTGACCAATTAAGCCCATTAACGATGCTATCAACAGTGATTTCATGTGGCCCATCCACATTTACAGTTGGTGGACGGGCCAGTCGCCCAGGCAGCATTCAGATTTTTGGTCAAACCTCGATCCAGGGTGGGATGAAATCACCATGGGGAAATAAAATAAAGAGATATCTGGGAACTGTTTTTTTTACGAGGTATGTTTTCAGGTGCTTGATTGCGCTGCACGGACATATTTTGCAGCATTTTTTGTCGTGTCCTTTAGTCTGTGGAGGTCTGCAGTTCCTGGAGCAGCTGTCTGCCTTCAGAGAGCTCTCTCAAAATGCTCACCCGCACCCTTGGTTACATCAGCGTCCGCTGCTTCCCGCCCCCACCCCTGGCTGTGCTGAGCATGTTTCAAGCTGGCTGGCCATGGGCCAAGTGCTGGTAAATGGGATTAGGTAGGTAGGTCAGGTGTTTCTCACGTGTTGGTGCAGATTCGTTGGGCCAAAGGGCCTCTTCTGCACTGTGGTTCTGTGATTCTGTGTGCTCTGGCAAAGTGAAAGCTACCTCCAACCTTCAGGACAGGCCTCTGGGCATTCACCTTCCAGCAGACACACCAGCTGAGGATTCTTAAGGCACATGCTGCTCCTGGACCTTTAACCATTTATACATATAGCTTACAATGATTGGGAACATCTGGCATTGGCCATAGAGAACAGCAGTGCCCTACCAAGCTCTCAGAGGAAACAAGCTCACAATACCTGGGAGGGGCCCCAGACTGTTAGAAAGATCTCCTACCTTCAATTGATTACACCCACGGAGGATGGAGTGATTGAAGTAGCCAGCACCGCAGGCCATGAGGAAGTTGGCCATGGTAAGGTGAGCATTCATGGTGGAGATGGTAATTAGAGGGAGCAATATTGCACTCCACCCTATCCAACAACATATCGAACACTAAGTTATATTGGAAAGCTTCAGCACTGCAGTGACTTCAGTTCTCTAGGGTCAATTCTCATGACCTTTCCTTGTGTCCCCCACAGGTGTAAGCATCAAGCCAAGGAAACCATTTCCTTCACCATCACCAGATCAAGAGCAGCAGCAGAGCTCCAAAGAAACACCGTCCGCTAACTCAGAGACCGTCACCTCAGCGGGTCAGTCCATGCAGTTAGATAGGGTGGCACTGAATCACAGAATCACAGTGCAGAAGAGGCCCTTCGGCCCATTGAGTCTGCACCAACACGTGAGAAACACCTGACCTACCTACCTAATCCCATTTACCAGCACCTGGCCCATAGCCTTGAATGGTATGACATGCCAAATGCTCATCCAGGTACTTTTTAAAGGATGTGAGGCAACCTGCCTCCACCACCCTCCCAGGCAGTGCATTCCAGACCGTCACCACCCTCTGGGTACAAAGAACAAAGAAAAGTACAGCACAGGAACAGGCCCTTCGGCCCTCCAAGCCTGCGTCGATCATATTGCCCGTCAACTAAAACATTTTGCACTTCTGGGGTCCGTATCCCTCTATTCCCATCCTATTCATGTATTTGTCAAGCTGTCTCTTAATCACCACTATCGTACCTGCTTCCACCACCTCCTCTGGCAGCAAATTCCAGAGAGTCACTACCTCTGCGTAAAAAACTTGCCCCGCACATCTCCTCTAAAGTTTTCTCCTCTCACCTTAAATCTATGTCCCCTACTAATTGACACTTCCACCCTGGGAAAAAGCTTCTGACTATCTACTCTGTCCATTCCACTCATAATTTTGTAAACTTCTATCAAGTCGCCCCTCAATCTCCGTCGCTCTAGTGAGAACAATCCGAGTTTCTCCAACCTCTCCTCATGGCTAATAACCTCCAGACCAGGCAGCATCCTGGTAAACCTCCTCTGCACCCTCTCCAATGCCTCCATATCCTTCTGGTAATATAGCGACCAGAATTGCACGCAATATTCCAAGTGTGGCCTAACCAAGGTTCTAAACAGCTGCAGCATGACTTCCCAGCTTTTATACTCAATACCCCTGCCATTGAAAGCAAGCATGCCATATGCCTTCCTGACTACCTTATCCACCTGCGTTGCCACTTTCAGTGACCTGTGGACCTGTACACCCAGATCCTTCTGCCCGTCGATGCACTTAAGGATTCTGCCATTTACTGTATAATTCCTGCCTGTATTAGACCTTCCAAAAAGCATTACCTCGCATTTGCCATTTTTCTACCCAAGTCTCCAACTGATCTATATCCCATTGTATCCTTTGACAATCCTCTTCACTATCTGCAACTCCTCCAACCTTAGTGTCGTCTGCAAACTTACTAATTAGCCCAGTTACATTTTTCTCCAAATCATTTATGAATACCACAAACAACAAAGGTCCCAGCACTGATCCCTGCTGAACACCACTAGTCACAGCTCTCCATTCAGAAAAGCACCCTTCCACTGCTACCCTCTGTCTTCTATGACCAAGCCAATTCTGTATCCATCTTGCCAGCTCACCTCTGATCCCGTGCAACTTTACCTTCTGTACCAGTCTGCCATGAGGGACCTTGTTAAAGGCCTTACTGAAATCCATGTATATAACATCCACTGCCCTTCCATCGTCGATCATCTTTGTCACTTCCTCGAAAAACTCGATCAAGTTAGTGAGACACGACCTCCCCTTCACAAAACCATGCTGCCTCTCACTGTTACGCCCATTTGCTTCCCATGAATCTTCTCCAATAATTTCCCTACCCTGACGTAAGGCTCACCAGCCTGTAATTTCCTGGATTATCCCTGCTACCCTTCTTAAACAATGGAACAACATTGGCTCTTCTCCAGTCCTCTGGGACCTCACCCGTAGCCAGTGAGGATACAAAGATTTCTGTCAAGGCCCCAGCAATCTCCTCCCTTGCCTCCCTCAGTACTCTGGGGTAGATCCCATCTGGCCCTGGGGACTTATCCACCTTAATATTCTTCAAGACGCCTAACACCTCTTTTTTGATCTCAACATGATCCAGGCTATCTACACACTCTTCCCTAGACAAATTGACCGCTAAGTCCTTCGCTTTGGTGAATACTGATGAGAAGTATTCATTAGTATCTCTCCCATTTCTTCTGGCTCCACACACAGATTCACACCTCTGTCCCTGAGTGGGCCTAGACCTTTCCCTGGCTACCCTCTTGCTTTTTACAAATGTATAAAAGGCCTTGGGAATTTCCTTAATCCTGGTTGCCAGTGACTTTTCATGACCCCTTTTAGTCCTCCTGACTCCTTGTTTAAGTTTCTTCCTACTTTCTTTATATTCTCCACGGGCTTCATCTGTTCCCAGCCTTCTAGGTGTTACAAATGCTTCCCTTTCCTTTTCGACTAATCTCACAATATCCTTCGTTATCCAAGTTTCCTGAAACTTGCCATACTTATCCTTCATCCTAGTAGGAACATGCCGGTCCTGAATTCTTATCAACTGATATTTGAAAGCCCCGCACATGTCAGTTGTTGATTTGCCCTCAAACATCCGCCTCCAGTCTAGATTCCTCAGTTCCTGCCTAATATTGTTATAATTAGCTTTCCCCCAATTAAGCACCTTAATCCGAGGACTCCTGTTATCCTTATCCACCAGTACCTTGAAACTTACTAAATTATGGTCACTTTTCCCGAAATGCTCCCCTACTGCAACTTCGATCACCTGGCCGGGTTCATTCCTTAATACCAGGTTTAGTATTGCCCCTTCCCGAGTTGTCTATCTACATATTGTCTCAGGAAGCCCTCCTGGATGCACCTTACAAATTCTGCACCACCCAAACCCCAAGCACTAAGTGATTCCCAGTCAATATAGGTGAAGTTAAAATCACCCACCACAACAACCCTATGCTTTTGCATCTTTCCAAGTAAAGATGTAAAAAAGTTTTTCCTCATATCCCCCCTAAACCTCCTGCCCCTCACCTTGAACTTATGCCCCCTTGTGACTGAACCTTCAACTAAGGGGAACAGCTGCTCCCTATCCACCCTGTCCATGCCCCTCATAATCTTGTACATCTTGATCAGGTTGCCCCTCAGTCTTCTCTGCTCCAACGAAAACAACCCAAGTCTATTCAACCTCTCTTCATAACTTAAATGTTTCAACCCAGGCAATATCCTGCTGAATCTCCTCGGCAGCCCCTCCAGTGCAATCACATCCTTCCTATAATGTGGCGACCAGAACTGCACACAGTACTCCAGCTGTGGCCTCACCAAGGTTCTATACAACTCCAGCATGACCTCCCTACTTTTGTAACCTATGCCTCGATTGAAAAAGGCAAGTGTCCCATATGCCTTTTTCACCACCCCACTAATATGCCCCTCCGCCTTCAGAGATGTATGGATACACAGTCCAAGGTCCCTTTGTTTCTCAGAACTTCCTAGTACCATGCTGTTGATTGAATAATTCCTTGTCAAATTACTCCTTCCAAAGTGTATCACCTCACACTTTTCAGGGTTAAATTCCATCTGCTACTTATCTGCCCATTTGACCATCCCATCTATATCTTCCTGTAGCCCAAGATACTCAACTTCACTGTTAACCACCCGGCCAATCTTTGTGTCATCCGCAAACTTACTAATCCTACCCCCAACATAGTCATCTATGTCATTTATATAAATGACAAATAATAGGGGACCGAGCACAGATCCCTGTGGTACGCCACTGGACTCTGGCTTCCAGTCACTAAAGCATCCTTCTGTCATCACCCTCTGCCTCCTACAACTAAGCTAATTTTGAATTCACCTTATCAAATTACCCTGTATCCCATGTGCCTTTGCCTTCTTTATAAGTCTCCCATGTGGGACCTTGTCAAAGGCTTTGCTGAAATCCATATAAACTACATCAACTGCACTACCCTCATCTACACACCTGGTCACCTCCTCAAAAAATTCAATCAAATTTGTTAGGCATGACCTCCCTCTGACAAAGCCATGCTGACTGTCCCTAATCAAACCTTGCCTCTCCAAGTGGAGATAGATACTCTCCTTCAGAAATTTCTCCAATAGTTTCCCTACCACTCACGTGAGACTCACTGGCCTGTAGTTCCCTGGCATATCTCTACAACCCTTCTAAAATAGCGGAACCACATTAGCTGTTTTCCAGTCCTCTGGCACCTCCCCTGTGGCCAGAGCGGAATTAAAAATTTGGGTCAGAGCCCCTACGATCTTCTCCCTTGCTTCCCGCAGCAGTCTGAGACACAAATCAGCCAGACCTGGAGATTTGTCCGCCTTTAAGCCTGCCAACACCTCCAATACCTTGTCACTCCCTATATCAATTTGCTTAAGAACCTCGCAGTCTCTCTCCCCGAGATCGATACCTTCATCCTCATTCTCTTGGATGAAGAAGGACGTGAAGTATTCATTCAACACTCTAGCGATGTCCTCTGGCTCCACCCTTAGATTGCCCCCTTGGACCCTAATGGGCCCTACTCTTTCCCTGGTTATCCTCTTCCCATTGATATACTTAGAGAATATCTTGGGATTTTCCCTACTTTTACCAGCCAGAGCTTTCTCATATCCCCTCTTTGCTCTCCTAATTGCTTTCTTATGCTCCACCCTGCACTGTCTGTACTCCACTAATGCCTCTGCTGATTTGCTTCCCTTGTACCTGCTAAAAGCCTCTCTTTTCCTTCTCATCGTAACCTGAATATCTCTGGTCATCCATGGTTCTCTGGGCTTGTTACTCCTTCCTATTACCGTAGAGGGAACATGTTGAGCCTGTACCCTCCCCATTTCCTTTTTGAACACTGCCCACTGTTCCTGTGTAGATTTCCCCACAAGTAACTGTTCCCAGTCTACCTTGGCCAGATCCTGCCTTATTTTACTAAAAACCACTCTCCCCCAAACCAAAACATTATTTTGCAACTTGTCGATTTCTTTGTCCATAACAAACTTAAACTGTACCATAGATAAAAACAAAAAAACTGCGGATGCTGGAAATCCAAAACAAAAACAGAATTACCTGGAAAAACTCAGCAGGTCTGGCAGCATCGGCCGATGCTGCCAGACCTGCTGAGTTTTTCCAGGTAATTCTGTTTTTGTTTTAAACTGTACCATGTTGTGGTCGCTATCACTAAAATGCTCACCCACCACCACCTCAGCCACCTGTCCGGCTTCATTCCCCAGGATTAGGTCCAGCAATGCACCGTCCCTTGTTGGACCCTCTACTTACTGACCTAAAAAGTTCTGCACACATTTCAAGAAATCCACTCCATCTAAGCCCTTAACACTATGTCTATCCCAATTAATGTTGGGAAAATTGAAATCACCTAATTTAATTACCCTATTGTTATTGTTTTTACACACCTCCACAGATTGTGCACATATTTGCCCCTCAATTTCCTGCTGACTATCTGGGGGTCTATAATAAACACCTAATAATGTGGTTGCCCCTTTTGTATTCCTAAACTCTACCCACAAAGCTTCATTCGAGATATTATCTCTCCTTACTGCAGTAACGGACTCCTTAACTAATAATGCAACACCTCCTACTCTTTTACCCCCTCCCCTGTCTTGCCTGAAGATTCTATACCCCGGAATGTTGAGCTGCCAATCCTGCCCTTCCCTCAACCATGTCTCAGTGATGGCTACTATACCACAATTCCACATGTCAATCCTCACCCTTATCTCATCCGTTTTACCTGTAATACTCCTGGCATTAAAGTAGAGGCCATGTCTTACTCCCTTGAAGCTTATTGCAGCTGTACTCCCTCTGACTTGATTGTTTTACTGTATTATGATTTGTCCCTATACCGCTAACATTCTGTGTCCCCCTCCCCCTGCTGAATTAATTTAAACTCTGGGTGAGTTGCACAGCACTAGTAAACAGGAGGACGTACCAGAGGCACAGGCAGTTTTGGATAACTTCCCTCGGAAAAGAAGTATAACTTAAGTGGAGCTTAAGAAAGCAATTAGGAGAGCAAGTTCCCTGCTCAATTGTGCACAGATACAGGATCTCAGAAGACACTGGAAAGGAGGCTCTACCTAGACCAAGAGCAGCAGATGTCAGAGTTCCCTGAGGCAATGGAGGGTCACGGGCAGAGAATGGAGGAATCCATCCATTTCATGTGTGCTACCATGGCTCAGGGCTCTGAGCATATGAGCTCCACCGTCGAGAGTTGGCAGCCTTTTGCATAACCATATTGGGCAGCGCTTGCGTGGACTGATGTACACAGGATGCATGCCAAATTATGTAGCCTGGACTGGTCAGCGGCGCTGGTGGTGCAGAGACATTTGGGAGGGGTTGCATTTGCGTCCCAGCTCATGCCCCCCTCCAGCTATCTGGAGTGCCAGCCAACAGCTGAGGATGTCACCAAAGAAGATGAGAATGCCACCCTTAATGGGGCAGCAACCATCATATTGGACCCCTGGGCCCCTCTGAAGCATCAGGCCAAGTTAGGGAAGCTGCCCATGCAATGATTCAAGTGTAAGCAGACTCTGGAGATGCCCCCATGGGCACCTCTATGTCAGGATGACCACCACATGCATCTCAGCCACAAGCTGAGGCAAGTGAACAGGCTTCCTATAGAAGTGACTCAACAAGGAGGTCACCACAAAACACTGAGTGGGTCACTGGGTGTCACCTTCTTGTAACTTTGCACTGTCTTCCTTTATGAGTGCCTTATAAATAATACTTGAATCCAGGTGGGTGAGCTTCCTTTTATTAATGGAAAGAGAAGAAAAGAGATATGAGATGGTGAAGGAAAGCAACAGTGACCATGAAACCACTGGGCAGATGGACGTCCTTCTTGGCAGTAAGAGTTTACATGTTCCAGGCTGCCTCTTTGATAGATGTGTTAGCACAGGCACTTCAGAGTGAGTTCTATGTCATCATCCCGGGTCAGAGGGGCTTAGATGAAATGTTCCTGAATCAGATGGTCCTAGACATCCATGGAACCCTGAAGAGACCTTCAAGCCCCGCACCGGGCCCCACCACCTCCCTGTGTAGCTGAGACACCTTGGTGTTTAGCATCTTCCTCCTCTGCTTCCTCTTCCTCCAATGAATTGTGTCCTTCCAGAGCCTCACTGACATCATCCATGTCTCTCTGGAGGACCATGTTATGGAGAGTGCAGCAGGCCACCACAATATGAGAACCCTGCAGATATGTATTGCAGGGTGCAACCCGCCGAATCCAGGAATCAGAAACACTTTCTGAGATGTCTGATGGCCTGCTCAATAGCTGTCCAAATGACTTTGGTTGTATCGCCTCTCTGTCTCTGACTCGGGCTCTAGTAGAGGGGTGAGTATCTATCTCTTCAAGGGATAACCCTTGTCTCCTAGGATCCATCCATAGACTTTGAGGATTGGAGTGAAGAGCTGAGGAAGCCTGGACTGGCAGAGGGTGAAAGAGTCATGACTGCTGCCAGAAAAGTGAGCACTCACATTGGAGGAATTCATGTTGTGGTAGCAGACCAGCTAACATTGAGGAAGCCCTCCTGAGTGAGTGAGTGTGTTGATGGCCACATGTGTACAATCAATGATGCCCTTCACCTGGGGAATCCAACAATGGTGATGAAACCACTGGCCTCCGTGCCTGCAAAGCCTAATCTGTCTGGAATTAACTGTACTGTCCATCTCTAGCAAATAGGGCATTAGTGTCAGGGCTGCCGTTTGCAAGATGCCACCAAGGTCCACAGCTGATTCTTGGAAGTAGACAGAAGTGAATTTCAAAGCCACAGTGACTTTTCTGGCTACTGGCAGGGCTTTGGGACCAGTGCTGTGAGGTGTGAGGTCTTCAATGATGAGGGCACAGATGTCTGTGACCATCTGCCTGGCGAGTTACAATTTTCTGTGCCACTGGGCAGGGCTAGGGAGAGAAATCATGGGCCCTATTTTCAGGCCTCGTATATCCCCATCATCCCCCACCAACCTTAACCCTCCCCCTCAATCATGCATGTTATTTTTTCCCTTTTCAAGATTCACCAATCACAGAAAGGTTCTAGTAAATGGCAATGCCTATTTGGCTACAAATACCGTCCGATCACATATGCAGCATGGGTCTTTAATATTAAGAGCAGCAATGATATAATGCAGTTCATGTGTGCTCTATAGGTGTGAAGATGCAGAAAATTTGGATTTATTTAAAGTGCCAGCCAGGACCAGCAGCTAGGGTGCCAAAGCATACACAGACAATCACAGCCTTACATGAAAGCTAAAAACTTGTACAAAGGGCTCAGCTGTAAATTTGCAATTAGGAAATGGGAGATGCACACGGGCGGGGACAAAGAATGACTCAATCAAGAAATGGGGAAGGCCATTTAACACCATCTGATAGCCTTGAGCCACATTCAGTCAGCCCCGGTAAACCTTTTGTATAGAACAAACATACATTCTTTGCTGTCTCCAAAAGGACAATACACAGTCTCTGTACTGCAATTACTGTACAAGAACGCAATTATCAGCCCACCAGGGGGTCATTGTGCTGTGGTCTTTGTCTAACTAATACCATTTTAAGTTGTAACTTATAGTTAAAATATATATAAACTGTGCTCATTTGAACCTCGGTGGAGAAGTGCCTGGATTGCCCAGTGTTTGCTCTCCGCATGCATAATAAAGGAACCACTTGAATATTGCATCTGGACTCCGAGTGTTGAAATTTTGTACCAGAGTATTCCTCGGACCTTACAGGTGATCCCACTGCGAGTACTAAACAAACCAGAGTACAAATTTTATTTTGACAACACCGTGCAATATTGTTACTTTGACAGGAAATTATCCCATTAGTTATTTATAGCAGTGTCCAGATAACAACACTGATTTCAGTGACTGCCTCACTAACCATATGTACATGGTGACAAAAAAATCATATTTGGGAGAAGGATTCAATACTTACAACCTAGATTGCAAGAAAACCTTTCAAGTTATAGACTTCAACTGTAGAAAAGAAAGGTAGTGTCCATAATGCAGTTCGCATTGTATCATTGTTGGAGTTTTGTAGAAAAGAAAGAGGGAGGAATGGGAGAAGAGGGGACAGTCCCATTCATTTGTTGCTGAAGCTCCCTCCTCCCTCCCTGAACTCACTGACTCAGCGTTCACGTATCTTGCTCAAAATAACTCAATATCACTACTGGAGCAAAGTTCCAGTTCCCTGAGGGTAGCTTGTGCTGCAGACGGGGCAACAGGTGGCTATGGCCTAGCGTGAGGTTGAATGATAGCATCCCCAAAGCTACTCCAGCCTTGTTACCAGCAGAGACTTGCTCCTCTTCTTTTGTTTTCTGTTCCTTTCCTTGGCCTCCTGGAAGACATTGCCACAAATCATTCAGTGCAGCTAAAAGACTCCTGCATGTTGGCCAGCAGGAATGGCCAAAGTAACTGCTTCAGCTCCTCCAATCATAGGCTCCATCTCTCCCGCCCTTGCTGCTCCTCCAAACATAGATTCTGTCTCTGGGAGCAGCAACAGCAGAAGGAAGGAGAAAACCTGTGTTGGGAGGAGCTGGAACAATGACTAACTTGAGCACTCAATACACAGTCTTGTCTTGTCTCATTGGTTTCCCAAACAGGTTGCATTCAACGGGTCTTAGCAACTTCAAGGGAAGATACCATGAGAGCGTCAAAAGAAAGCCCTCAGAGAGCACTCACACCTGTGGATTAGTTCATACATCACAATTTATTCATTTTTCTCATACATGAGAGGGAGACACTCCAGCTGATATTGACACCATCATTTTAGATTCTGAAGCAGAAGATGTCGATCTCAACCACTGCAGAATTGGGAAAATAGAAGGATTTGATGTACTGAAGAAAGTGAAGGTGCTGTGAGTTTGTCAGAACCTTATCAAGACCATTGAGAACCTTGAACATCTGATAACACTCCGAGAGTTAGATCTGTATGACAACCAGATCAATCAATCACGCAGAGCCACTGGAAAGCCAGCTTGGCAAGCAAATAACCAGAAATAAAAGAATGAAAGGAAGAACTGGCATATATCCAACATGGGAGACACAGAATCTGTGATTGGAGGACCAGCTCTGCCTTTCCTGCACCTGCTGCTCCTCCAGTCATTGCTCTGCTGTCAGTTCCCGCACTCAGCAACTGACTGTTGAACTTACAAATTTTTCAAAAACATGACAATTGTTCAGAGCGGCAAAGACACTCGGGCAGTTTCATGGTTGACCAGCTTTAAAAAAAATCTGAACTGTCAGTTTCACTGATCGCTGTTGCGCGAAGGAAAACTAGAATACCTGTTTAATATTGTATTTACAATCTGTAAGGGACAAACTGTAATTTAGATTCAGAGGTTGCTCTCCTTGTAATGGGCCAAGTCTTCCTTTTTCTAAACATTTTGTTTGCCTTCAGTAGCCACTTCCTGCAAGAGGACTTGAGTCCTAACTATACTATAAAATATTTAGAATGTAGGCACTCAATAGGCAATAAGTAGGCTGACACACGGCATTCCAAATCAAAGTTATGTGATAATCTCAACATGTCATTCACTCTGCATTGGGAGCAACACTAAATATCTTCCCTACAACAAATATTTGAGAGAAATTCTTGTGGGATATGTGCCAACTAAAACAGATAGGAACTTTTGCTATTGAACTTTGGGCAGCTTCATGCTTTTCTGGTGGGCTTTAAAAATATCAGAATCACGAAGCTGCCAGAAGGTTAGAAGCAGTAGTTTGTACTCGCAGCAACAGTCAGTGCAACTGACAATTCTGATTTTTTTATTAAAGCCAGTCTTTCAGGTCTGAAGCTCTGGCTGCTCGGTCTGGACAATGACGAACACTCCATTTATGACAGCGAGCCCAGGGCCCCATTGTCCCCGGGCCCTGGTGGCTTTCATCTTGTGCACCTGCCTTTTTCGGGCTGTGGCACTCAATCATCTTCAGGTAGCTTTGTCTTTGCCCTTCCTGCAGAAAGTGTTGCTCTTCATCACTAAAATATGAGAGCTGTACCCCTATTGCCAGCTACAACCTTCCTTGTGCTATGGTGGGTTAGAATTATGCCTGGCGGTCTTGCCTCATTCTCTTTTGGCCCCAGGATGTCAGGAGAGTGATGACCCCATGCACTGCTCAAGTGCCTACTGCCCATTCTCCCTGTACTGAGCCAATGACACCTGTCTCCCAATAAGCGAGTCCCCCTCTGAGCAGTTTACCCTTTTCTAGGGCCTAGCTAGTACCCTGGGGTGGCTATGAATGGTTCCCCACTGTGTGTCTGCCTCCATTCAGCACGCGCAACCTGTGCGGCCTTGTGAGAATCACAACACTCCCCTTAACAACTTCTCAATGAGCTCTTTAACATCTTAATTGACCTTCATAACGGATCAGGCAGGACTGCAGGGCCACCCTCCTCCCAGCTTGGTAACACAGACTAGCGCCTGGGACAGCATCAGGAAATCAACACACCAACAAGCACCAGTATTTTCAATCCCCATCCACCTCTGTTTCCTTACACATGAAGCAAACTAAGAAGAAAACTGGAGCTTCCAATGAGATAAATTGAGATTAAATTTAGTGTTATGGATGTTCTCTTTGAAAACAAGAAAGACTTAAAAGAAGCAAATATAGTGTCCTTCCTAACCACCAGGTATCCCAGGTGAATTACTTATGATGCGTATTTCCTATTGTAATGTAGGAAACATGGCAGTCAATTTACACACAGCAAACTCCCATTAACAGCAGGAGATGGTGACCAAATAATCTGATTTAGTTTGGTTTATTGAGGGATAAATATTTGGTTAAAACAACATTTGGCTTTTGGTAACTTTAGCACTATCTTACCTTATCCCTGTAAAAATGATAATAGGCTATTTACACTCACACAGATCAACAAGATCACTGAGATCTATGATTGCCTCTGGCCTTATTAATATAAAAGGATTTGGCATTTATACAATCATTGGAGATGTTCATTGCTTCTAAATGGACAGGGGAAAACTGTCTGTAAGCATATTAGTGCCTGATATTAACTGGGAGGTCAAATGCTAGTTTCCTTAAAAGACGGTAGGTTCAAAATCCAGACAAAACAAAAACAGAATTACCTGCAAAAACTCAGCAGGTCCAGCAGCATCGGCCGAGAAGAAAAGAGTCGACGTTTCGAGTCCTCATGACCTTTCAACAGAACTGGGTGAATCCAAGGAGAGGGGTGACATATAAGCTGGTTAAAGGTGGGGGGGGGGGGTGGTGTTGGGTGGGGGGAGAGAAGTGGAGGGGGGTGGTGTGGTTGTAGGGACAAGCAAGCAGTGATAGGAGCAGATAATCAAAAGATGTCACGGACAAAAGAACAAAAGAACAAAGGTGTTGAAGTTGGTGATATTATCTAAATGAATGTGCTAATTAAGAATGGATGGTACGGCACTCAAGGTATAGCTCTAGTGGGGGTGGGGGGCATAAAAGATTTAAAAATAACGGAAATAGGTGGGAAAAGAAAAATCTATATAAATTATTGGAAAAAACAAAAGGAAGGGGGAAGAAACAGAAAGGGAGTGGGGTGGAGGAGGGAGTTCAAGATCTAAAGTTGTTGAATTCAATATTCAGTCCGGAAGGCTGTAAAGTGCCTAGTCGGAGGATGAGGTGCTGTTCCTCCAGTTTGCGTTGGGCTTCACTGGAACAATACAGCAAGCCAAGGACAGACATGTGGGCAAGAGAGCAGGGTGGAGTGTTAAAGTGGCAAGTGACAGGAGGGTTTGGGTCATTCTTGCGGACAGACCGCAGGTGTTCTGCAAAGTGGTCGCCCAGTTTACGTTTGGTCTCTCCAATGTAGAGGAGACCGCATTGGGAGCAACGAATGCAGTAGACTAAGTTGGGGGAAATGCAAGTGAAATGCTGCTTCACTTGAAAGGAGTGTTTGGGCCCTTGGACGGTGAGGAGAGAGGAAGTGAAGGGGCAGGTGTTGCATCTTTTGCCTGGGCATGGGGAGGTGCCATTGGTGGGGGTTGAGGAGTAGGGGGTGGAGGAGTGGACCAGGGTGTTCCGGAGGGAACGATTCCTATGGAATGCCGCCGGGGGGGGGGGTGAAGGGAAGATGTGTTTGGTAGTGGCATCATGCTGGAGTTGGCAGAAATGGCGGAGGATGATCCTTTGAATGCGGAGGCTGGTGGGGTGATAAGTGAGGACAAGGGGGACCTTATCATGTTTCTGGGAGGGAGGAGAAGGCGTGAGGGCAGATGCGTGGGAGATGGGCCGGACATGGTTGAGGGCCCTGTCAACGACCGTGGGTGGAAAACCTCGGTTAAGGAAGAAGGAGGACATGTCAGAGGAACTGTTTTTGAAGGTAGCATCCTCAGAACAGATGCGACGGAGGCGAAGGAACTGAGAGAATGGGATGGAGTCCTTACAGGAAGCGGGGTGTGAGGAGCTGTAGTCGAGGTATCTGTGAGAGTCGGTAGGCTTGTAATGGATATTAGTGGACAGTCTATCACCAGAGATTGAAACAGAGAGGTCAAGGAAGGGAAGGGAAGTGTTAGAGATGGACCACGTGAAAATGATGGAGGGGTGGAGATTGGAAGCAAAATTAATAATTTTTCCAAGTCCCAACGAGAGCATGAAGCAGCACCGAAGAAATCATCGATGTACCGGAGAAAGAGTTGTGGAAGGGGGCCGGAGTAGGACTGGAACAAGGAATGTTCCACATACCCCATAAAGAGACAGGCATAGCTGGGGCCCATGTGGGTACCCATAGCCACACCTTTTATTTGGAGGAAGTGAGAGGAGTTGAAGGAGAAATTGTTCAGTGTGAGAACAAGTTCAGCCAGACAGAGGAGAGTAGTGGTGAATGGGGTTGTTCGGGCCTCTGTTCGAGGAAGAAGCTAAGGGCCCTCAGACCATCCTGGTGGGGGATGGAGGTGTAGAGGGATTGGACGTCCATGGTGAAGAGGAAGCGGTTGGGGCCAAAATCCAGACAAATTGAAGGCCCTGTTAAACTATTCCCCTGCCTCCAAATTTCCTGGGAATTCCCTGGAATGGAGTGGGGCACAGCAGGCTACACCTTGAGTAATGTAACTGAGCGACGTCTTAAATAAGCCTCATGCTTTATTTTCTTACAGGTACACCAGTCAGATGTTGGTATGGGGGTTTGCTGAGAAGAACATGGCAGTAGCCCTTGCAAGTCGTCCCCCTCAAGATTAATGGATCTGACATGAACAGAAAAGTAGACCACAAAAGCATCTCCTCGAGACCTGCAGGTCTGAAGATCTTCTGACCACTGCCTGTAAACAGCAGTCAAAGGCTACGAAGCCAGCAGGCATAACCATGCTCTCGAACCTGCAAGGGCAGCTGCGCTTTCACCCCTGATTCTCAGAGCAGACCACGTCAAGAGCCAGGTGCTTTGGGTTATGCAATTGAGCTGAACCTTCAAATACAGGCGGTCCAGGCTTGGCCTAAATAGCCAAGTGGTTATGGTACTGGGTTTGTAACCCCCAGATCAAGAGTTCAAATCTCACAATGGCAAACTATGAAACAATGTAACTTCATCTGAAACAGATGGAAACAGGTTTACTCAAAAGAGTATCAAGAGTTCAAATCTCACAATGGCAAACTATGAAACAATGTAACTTCATCTGAATAGGAACAGATGGAAACGTGTTTGTACTCAGAAGAGTTACAGGTGGTCCAGTACAGGCTGGATTCAACATATTTCAGATGACTTGTACTCATCATCACATTCAAGTTTTGTCTCTCAAGGATAGCAGTAAGAGAATGTGCCCCATCCTTGGCACTTATGTACTACTGGGTTTTTTTTTGTATTTCTATTTTGAACTGCTAATCACAGTCACACAATTGTTTTGCCTGGAAGTTCTGAGAACTCCCACGCTATCTCTGATCTCCAGAATCAACCTCTGCATTCTTTAAAATTCCCAACTGGGAGAAATCTCCTGTAATTTGTGACCAGAAACTAACTTCCAGAGTCCAGTGGCACATGTTCTGTTCCAATCACTGAGCACCCCAGTTCACTATCTTTGGTTCTGGAGTTCCCATTTCCCCTTTACCCTCTCCCTTTTCATCTCTTCTTTCCCTTTTCTTTGCAGCTATGAAGAACATGTTTCCAGAGGGAAAGTACCAGAGGACCATAAAACAGATGTGATTTCAGTCTGTTTTTTTTAAAACAGAATAGCCAAAGACACCAATAAGCATTTGTGAAAGGTAGGTTGAATCACCAATCTTTTAAAGTTCTTTGACCAGGTAACACAATTACTAAATGAGGGTGTGTCTTAACTTATAAAAAGGACTTTGATGAGCCCTTATGTCATTTTTAGGGTGATTTCACTAAACTGTGCTCTCAGCAGTAAGGAGCATGTGTCTGAGACAGGCCTGCAATATTATGACACTAATACTCTGCGTTCACATTCAGCATGGGTTCCCCAGCAAGAGTAAGTAAAACAAAAACAGAATTACCTGGAAAAACTCAGCAGGCCCGGCAGCATCGGCGGAGAAGAAAAGAGCCGACGTTTCGAGTCCTCATGACCCCTCAACAGGTTCTGTTGAGGGGTCATGAGGACTCGAAACGTCAGCTCTTTTCTTCTCCGCCAATGCTGCCGGGCCTGCTGAGTTTTTCCAGGTAATTCAGTTTTTGTTTTGGATTTCCAGCATCCGCAGTTTTTTGTTTTTATTTAAGTGAGTAAGTAAGTTTACTATTTATTGCCATTGTCAAAGCTCATGGAATTTAAGGTGAATGTGTAAGTAGATTATTAATTGCATAAATAGCAAAGGTTAATTATAAGTGGGAACAGTTTTAAATGGGCAGTGGAGACTGTAGGGATCAGGCCTAGGAGTCCTGCTGTTCATTAAAAGTTCTAATTGTGGTATTGTAAACAAAACACAAGTTTGTGGGTCAAATAAAATTGTACAGGAAAACATCATATTACAAGGATATAATCATTGATTATACAATGAAAAGCAGATTTGTTAAATAAGGTGCAAAGGGAAAAACCCCAGGCTATGGTAATTAACCAAACATTTACTGTATTATCGTGTTGTGATGCTGTGTTACAATTCACCCAGGGAGTCCGAGTTGTTGTGGCAATATTCACTTTTACGTGTTTATTGTAGTCTGAAGCTACGGATAGTGGGTAGAAGCTCCCATCATATGGCTGATCAGGAATTTCTCAAACCTGCCATTGGCATATGTTGGAAAGATTTCGCAGATTGATACTCAACCTCTTTGGCCATGTTATGAACATGCCTTCCTTGGCCATTAAGTCCTGGAGTGGGACTTGAACCCAAAGCTTCAGGCTCAGAGGCAGGAATGTTACTCACTGAGCCACAAGTCCTCCTATCACATTGACATATGTAGCAGGGCAAATATGATCTAGATCTGTAAGGGCCCAATTTTCTAATTGGTAACCCCTAATTTTCTGGCATAGAGTGGGGGAGGAAAGAGGATTTTTAAAATTCTTTCATGGGATATGAGCGTTTGTTGCCAGCATTTGTTACCCATCCCTAATTGCCCTTGAACTGAATGGCTTGTTAGGCCATTTCAGGGGACAGTTAAGAGTCAACCACATTGTAGTGGGTCTGGAGTCACATGTAGGCCAGACTAGGTAAGGGCAGCAGATTTCCTTTCCTAAAGGGCATTATCACATGGCTTTTTATGACAATCGTTGGTAGTTTCATGGTCCCCATTAATGAGACTAACTTTCAATTCGTGATTTAATTAATTGAATTTAAATTTCACCAGCAGCCATGGCGGGATTTAAACCCATGTCCCCAAAGCCTCTGGGTTACTGGTCTAATGACATTACCACTATGCCACTGTCTCCTCAGTAGTAATCCATAACACAAATTTTTGCACATCAAATGCATTTCCAGTGTTGCATCAAATGGGTGCAGGAAGCTCCGGTCTGAAAGAGGTGTGAACTTCATTGCGATATTTAAATGAAGTAACAGAGGTATTGAAATTCTGCTCCTGCTGCATCGGGGCATTTTTGCTTTCTTGGTGCCCCAAGCAAATTTCACCAGGTTCTCTACCACTCCTTTGTTTCTGCAGCTCGTCTGTCGAAGTCACACCAGATGAGCAGAACATTTCTCCATATGATTTTTTTCAAATGCTACTAGCTCCAAATTGAGAAGAGGAAAACAATTATTGAGAAACTTTAAATCCCGGTGTAGCCGAAAAATTGGCCCAATTTCTTTTTCTCAGTTCTTGTCTCTTGCTGAGGCATAGTTTGAGGGCACTGACTGTCTAATTGATTACTTGCATTGTGCGAGTCTGCAATGTTCTGAAACAATTTCTGCACTGAATTTCCTGTGTGGCAACTTCACTATCTTGTTCATGACAATATCTGAAGACTTTGCAGTTCCCCAATCAGAAGAAAAATCCTATGGGATGAGTCAGTTTGAACTGTATTTGGAAACTTTGTAGCATACAGTCAGCAAGTGAGTTCAGCTAATGTGCTGGAGCAGGTCATCTGCCTGTTCCTCTCAAGGAATGACATGGGATGCAGGTGCCAGTAAAAAAAAAGGGATAAGAGACAAAAATGGAGAAAATAGCGAAGGATATATCCAAAAGAATGAAAAGCTGACTCAAACTCATAACCATGCACATGTTGATTAGAGATTGGACAGGTGTCTTTACAACATGATGAGGCCCCTTTAAAAGTGAAATGTACCCCCATCCCCCACATTGGTAAGATCTCGGAACTGCTGTATTCACATTGGTGCATTTCTGTAAACAAAGCTTGCAGGCTGGTCTGAGTCCAGTTACCAGGGAGAGTCAGATAACCTAATGGTTTTTGGAGAGGTTTATTTTGGCTCTTGGAGAGAAACGATTAATTTCACTATATATGGTAATAAGCCATTCTACCTACCAAACAGGGGCTGATGGCCTTAGTATGTGAGATAGTAGGACAAATATTTCCTTAACCACATGCATTCTTCAGCTTTATCTGTTTCAAAGGACAGAAAAAGAAGACACAGCGAGAAGGACGGAGCATTAGAGAGGGTTAGATGAGTAATTTGATTCCCCTTCTCTCAAAACTATTGTAAAGCACAATAGTGCTGCATTTGTACTGTAGTTTTTATCCCCTTTAATGAACTTGTACCATGATAGCAGTGAATAGTACAGATGGTAAACAGCATAGCTCTAGACATGCAATCTGCTAAAAGATTGAAATTTAGTTTAGTATTTGGAACAGGAACTTGGCTTTCTACAGAACCAAGAAATCACCTAATTTTAAACACTGCTGCTTTTCTCAGTGGCACTGTTTCATGTTGGGACAGTTTAATTAATGTGGGCTGTTGAAAAGTATGCTAAATATTATTTGCAGTAAATAACAATTAATAGCACTACTGATTAGCAGTGTTGGTGAGAAATAAGGTTAACAGTAAATAATAGTAAACAATGGCTGGGGTTCTCCAGCCCTGTTGTGGCGGGATCCACATTGGGAGATTCGGCTGCCAAAGCAAAAGTCCATTGGCTTTCAGCAGGACTGGACAATTCCGATGGTGAGCAGGGCTGGAAAATCCCGCCCAGTGTTAAAGCATCTTAAAAATGAAGCAATTAGCCTGGACTGCTTTTTACCTGTTAAAGCTGAAAATAAGGTATTTTAGAAAATTTGATTAATCAGGAAAGCGAAATAGACACAGATATGGAAAAAGAGATATAAAATTAATATATGGTTAGATAAACAAAGAGAGATCAAAGTTGAATTTAGTTGCTATGGTGAGACTGAGCTTGGTGAATCATTCCTGAAAAGTACATTCCACTCTGTGCTCTGTCATAATGATCTTATCGTCTGGGAGCTGCTAAGGATTCTTCTAATCGTCAGGCAATTGGCACCTGTGAACAAAGTGAGTTGCCAGTTAAAAGGGCCAATATTACAAAAAAAAATGAAAATTGCTATGGACCACATCAAATAGCTCCGATAGGACTGATATGTTAATATTGATAGAGAGGAAGCCTAGTAGCACGGCACACTGTGCCACAGAACAGATTTGTCAGCAAAGTTGAAGCCCATGGAATCAAAGGGACAGTGGCAGCATGGATACAAATATGACTGAGTGACAAGAAACAGATTGATTTTCAAACAGGATGATGGTATATAGTGTACGCAATGGTCGGTATTAGGATCACTGGATCATAGATCACTGGATCTATATTCATATTAATGATCTAGACTTGTGTGTGATAATTTCAGCATATGCAGATGAACAAAACTTGGAAGTATTGTGAACTGTGGGGAAGATAAAGGAAGACCAAGATGACATAGACAACCTGGTGAAATAGGCAGACACGTGGTTGATGAAATTTAATGCAGAGAAGTGTGAAGTGATACATGTTGGTAGGAAGAATGAGGAAAAGCAATATAAAATAAAGGATAATATTCTAAAGGCAGTGCAGGTGCAGGGAGACTAGGATATATGTGCACAAATTGGTGAAGGTAGCAGGGCAGGTTGAGAAAGAGGTTAACAAAGCATACGAGATCGTGGATTTTATAAATTGAGGCGTAGAGTACAAAAGCAGGGAAGTTATAGTGAACCTTCAGCCCGGAGTATTGTATCCATTTCTGGGGACCACACTTTAGGAAGGATGTGAAGTAATTGGAGAGGCTACAGAAAAGATTTACAGGAACAATTACATGGACAGATTGGTGAAGCTGAGCCTATTCTCCTTAGGCAAGGGAAGATTGAGAGATTTGATAGAGATTTTCAAAACCATGATGGCTTTGAATGGAGTAGATAGGGAGAAACTGTTTACATTGGCAGAAGGGATGAGAATCAGAGGACACCAATTTAATGTGATTGGCAAAAGAAGCAAAGGCAGCATGTGGAAAATCTTTTTTTACCCAGCAAGTGGTTAGGATCTGGAATGCACTGCCTGAGAGTGCAGTGGAGGCAGGTTCAGTTGTGACTTTCAAAAGGAGAATTGGATAAATATCTGAAGAGAATAGATTTGCAGAACACCAGGAAAAGGTAGGGGAATGGAATTGGCTGAGTTGCTCATGCAGAATGGGCTGAATGGTCTCCTCCTATTCTGTAACTATTCTGTTTCTATGAAATGGTACACAATTTGTAGAATGTGCATCAAATAAGTGAGCAAGATTAAGGGGAAAAATGTCCCCAGGGTGGGGAAATTGGAGCATTAGTCAACTTGGGCTGTTTCTATATATCTGCAAATTGCTACATAAGGATTGAAATTGGGAGAAGGCCCTGTCAATGATTGTAATGTAATAAATTTCTAACGCAGGTGACAATTATATCATTGCACACTGTTGAGACATGTGAAATCGCTATTATAGATGGCCCCTTTAATGGTGGCAGTGTACCTTTAAAGACTAATTCTAATTCTACATTATTTGTGTCATGGCCTTACAGCTGTGAGGATTGTGTTGGTTGAAGGAAGAGATTCATTTGCAACTGGTGGGAAATATTTGTCTACTTCAACCAAATCATAAACTAAAAACAAAAAATGCTGGAAATGCTCAGAAAACTGATGTAAGGTAATCAGCATAAAATGTCAACTCTGTTTCCCTCCACTGATGCTGCCTGACCTACGTGTATTTCTGGCATTTCTGTTTTTATTTCAGATTTGCAGCATCAGTTTTGTGGAGAAATTTGACATTGTAATGGGGAGAACTGACACTATAAGCAGAATTTTCCCAGAGGCTTCGGAATACCAGAACCAAGGCCAGAATTTTCCAATCGTCGGGCAGGCGCAAGAGCGTAAAGTGACGCACGATGACGTCGGCCGAGCGTCCCGACATCATCGCACACTCGTGCAATATTTCGGTAGGCGGGCCTGCTGACAATTAAAAGGCCTATTAAAGCCATTCAAGTAATAAATTGAATTAAATTTTTCACTGCCTGTCCAACCTTATGGTTGTTGGCAGGCGAAAAGGCCAAGTGGCCTTTGATTTTTTTAGGAAACCTCGTCCATGGGTGGGATGAGGTTTCCAACAGCAATTAAAAATAAAATAAAAGTTTTAATATTTCATTCATAACATTTCTCTGCTCATGTGACAAAGTCACATGAGGGGACACTTTTTAAACATTTTATAATTATTTATTTTTAATCTTCAAAACTCTGCATCTCCTGGAGGCAGCTCTGTGCGTCAGGGAGCTTTTCCTGCACGAACATGCATGAAGTTCCCTGCTCACCCTCCTTCCCCCCACCACACAGGCAGCGCTGAGCGCTCTAGTGTGCATTTCACGCTGGGCAGGCCTTAATTGGCCCACCAGCGTGAAATCACAGTTGCAGCCTGATTGTGGTGGCGGTCGGCTTCCTGCCCATTCCCGCTCACCCTACCGAGCCCGCCTGACAAGGCCAAAATCCTGGCCCCAATGGGGTTCCAGAGTCCACATTTGCTGAGGGAGAGACTGGCCGAGCAATCTTCTCAGAGGAGGCACCCTAGTTTGCTGCCTCTGCATGCACTGTACAGTTAAGGACTGGGGCAGCCCCCAATGTTGCCCACAACAATCATAGAGTCAGCAGCTCTAGAGCCTAGAACACGAGGGTGCCTCAACATGAAGGCACTCTTGGAGGTAGAAATCTAAATGAAAATTTCTGAGGGGCCAAACCAGATGACTCTTTGGAACAGAGGGGAACCCCTCTGGCAGTTGCATTTGGGTCATGGGTCCAGCCTTTCATACCAATGGCTCCCTCTTTGGGGCTTGAAGCCTCCGTCTCCAATGGCCCCCAGTCTGCTGCAAGGAAACCACCTCCATGGAGCTGGCAGGCTCCATGTGGCAGGGGGCCACTCCGCCACTGGTAAAACCACAATGCCACAAAATCATCTCTAATTGGAGTTTAATTATGCAAATTGCCTGTTTGCCTCTGTGCAGTTGGCAGGCGATTTGCTTCCTAGGAAACCTCCCTGGTGTGAGAATACATCAGGGAACTGTCCTGTCACAGATGTCCGCTTTTTCCTGGCCACCCTGCTTGCAAGCACGCCACAAGAGAGTCGGGGAAATTCAGCCCTTTGGTACAGTATTGTGATACTTAACTGATTCTCATCAACTGTGATTATAAAGAATCCACCTGTCCAACCCTGAACTCCATCCTACTGCTAACAAATGCTGTGGTGGTCATGACTGACCAGTATTCTATTCTAAGCATCTGTGTTAATTTTAGAAAGCCCAAACATTAAATTCCTAAAAATGCAACATTGCCTTTTTAAGAGAAATTTTCTCAGCTTTTGTTCAAGACGTAGCAGAATAGAACTAATTCCATTAAAAATCATTTCCTAATAGGGGTACAAACTAGCATGTTCACACTGGCACAGCTAGTGTGCAATCTTCTATGGAACACAAAGCAAATGTGCAGTGATCTCACACTGGAATGGCATGGACTTAAATGGATGGAAAGCAGATTTGGATCACAAATCATGAGGACTCAGACACCAATGAGAGCAGACCATTGCACTCAAGACATCCTAGGGTCGTCAACCCACCAGGATTGTCCTCAAATCTCCAAATTTTCAGGACTCTGATGCAAGCAACAACCCAGGAGAAAAATCATTAGTGCATTAAAACAAAATTGTTTGCTTTTCTTATTTATTGAACACTTCAATAATTAGTTATAAAAACATCAGCGATGTGAAGAAAGTTTGTCTGGCCCACTGGCGGTTGGAGGCAGGATGTCATGTGATGATACATCCAGGAATACGTCCAGAGCTGTCAACCTTGCGTTTTTATTGTATTAAAATCAAGATACACCATAACTATCTTTGTCAAAGAGCCTTAATTATCTCCCCCTATTGTTCATTCTGCTGCATTCTTTCAAAATCCAAGCTTGGTATCATTTAATCACTACCTCCTGGTTTACTTTTCTTCAAACCTTGTCAACCTCTCTAAAATTCTGTATTATGAGGCTTGGCCTTCAAACCATGCTTCTCAATTTAAAACATTAATTTGACATCCTTAAGGCACCTCCTGTTATGTCAGAGCATGAACAGTTCTGATAAAGGGTCCAATCCTGAAACATCAACTTATCTCTTTTTAAAAATATTACTTGCTCTGCAGAATTTCCAGCATTTTCTATTTTTGTCTCAGATCCCAGCATCTGGAGTATTTTGCTTTCTCCTCCCCTTGCTACAGGAAGATGAGAGGAATCATTGAGGAAAAAATAGATGCAAGTGAGTTCTTTTAATTCTTTCATAGGTTGTGGGTATCGCTGTCTAGACCAGCATTTATTGCCCATCCCTAGTTGCCCTTGAGAAGGTGGTGGTGAGCTGCCTTCTTGAACCGCTGCAGTCCACGTGGTGTAGGTACATGCACAGTGCTGTTAGGGAGGGAGTTCCAGGATTTTGACCCAGCGACAGTGAAAGAACGGTGATATATTTCCAAGTCAGGATGGTAAGTGACTAGAAGGGGAACTTCCAGGTGGTGATGTTCCCATCTGTCTGCTGCCCTTGTCCTTCTAGATGGTAGTGGTCGTGGTTTAGAAGGTGTAAGGTCTAAGGAGCCTTGGTGAATTCCTGCAGTGCAGGAACATTTGAAAATGATTACTTGCAGATTTGTCTTTTAAAAAATAGATTGGTTCTGGTAAAAATAGAAGGGAACAGAGCAGAACCAGTGAGGGACAAGTATGCTTATCTCCTGACTCAAAAGAGAAGAAAGTACTGCGCATTATGGGGCCACTGTAACAGAGCTTGTAGCATCCATAAGATGAGAACATTTGAGGAAAATAGCATATTTCTGCCTTCTGTTTCTTTTCAATTCCTAATCCACCCTCATCCTGCTAACTGGCATGATGAGCAGGATGTAGAAAGCATGACCATGGACCTCTTGTTCTCCACCCCATCACCTTCATTCCCAACTGATTTTCTGATTTCAGACAAGAACTGCCACTTACCTAGGAGGAGGAAAGAGAGCAACAGCACATATCATTTGATCTGACACTTCAGCCACCAGCTCAGATACTGACACTGCATGTTCCTTGGAAGTTAGTATAGAGTTGGAATCAGCATTTGGTTGGTCACTGGGCATGGGTGGGCTGCAGCCAGGAGTAATAGATGGAGGGCGGAGTCACAGATGAGTTCTACTACAGTGGACTCAGATGAGGACCTCAGTGGGGCAATGGGCATGCACACCAAGGTCATGGGTGTATTAGCTGATCTGCCAGTCAGCCTCTGTCACTATCCAGGAGAATGGAATAGTCTGGCGGAACATGCCCTCCCTGCAGCCTCTGCTCCATCTCACTGGGGAGATGGTCATTCCGTCATTTTGCAGTCCCAAAACACTGCAACTGCAGCTTCCATATGTGTTACAGCCTTTGTGTGGACAGTTTACCTAATTCTTTGTCCTCCCTGTGAGAATGCAACAACACTCCTTGCCAGATTCAGAATCTTACCACAATACCTCCAGAAACACTCCACTGTGCTTCCAGACACTTTGCAAAGCAGAACTTCTTCAAATCCACCTTATCTGCAAGTTGGGTGTCTGGCCCTTTAAATAACGCTACTTACTGGTGGGGCCCCTTTTGCAGCTGAATATTTGATCTGTGGTAAATGATGCATGAATTTGTTGTCTGGAACTGTCTGGTCCAAATTAAGACAAAGGGCTTTACACCAAGGAGTCGAGCAATGTGACATCAGGACAGTACTGGTTAAGCTGCTTCAGGTGCCCACAGGGACACCTGAGCAAACACAAGGTAACAGTGGAAGCAGCTGGCGATGCAGCATGCAATGGGCTTCCTCAGCACTGCCTCTCACAGAGCTACAAACATACATTTTGAGCCCAGAGCTTGCTTCAGAGTTACTGGAAATATCTGATCTAAAATCTCTGCTGCAGATCGTTATTTTTTATTAATCGGAAAGGTCGTATCTGCAACATGAGGGTTTCCTTTAAGTCAGTAAATGCAATTTAGTGACAAAGTGATGCTATTTTGGTGCCAGCCTCATTATTGAATCATTTCCATCAATCCACCCTAATGTATTAAAATTCTTATTCTTGGGATTTCATGGGGGTGGGTGGCGGGAATTTCTCCCAATCAGCCACCATAACTTCAGCAGAGGCCCGGCACATAATCTGGCTACATGCCAAAAAAGGAGATTCTGCTGAACTTCTGCAAAAATTATACCAACCTGAAGATATTTTTGGGGCAGAATTTTATGCTGATTGGGCAGGCATACCCTGGCCTGATTGGACACAAAAGCGTGTGAGATGACGTCGGTTGGCAGCACGTGCAAAAGTCGGAAGCACACCCGCCAACAATTATAAGACCAATTAAGGTTATTAAAGGCACAATTGTCTCCAACTTTTCATGGTCTATCCAACCTTAAGGTCGGCAGACGGGCAAATTGGCCAGGTGGACTTTGCATTTTTCATGAAACCTCATCCAAGGGCAGGATGAGGTTTCCGTTATTAAATGAAAAAAAAAGAAAAATCTATGGACAGCATTTTTATCATAAATATGTTCAGGTGACTGATTGTGAAGCTTGGACTTATTTTCTGATTTTAAAAACTTTATTTAATGCTTATCAGGCCTTCAGCTCCTTGAGGCAGCGGCTGCCTTCAGGGAGCTTTCTGTCAGCACTTGCCTGCATTAATTGGCCAGCCAGCGTGAAATCGTGGTCAGGGGCCGATCGCGGTCGGCGGTCCATTCCCCAGCCAATCCTGGACCCGCCGATCGCACCGACCTAGAAATTCTGCCCCTGATCTTCCATGCAGCTCAACTTCCTATAGTAATATCCTCTTGCATTTCTGTCACAACTGTCCGCCATGTTTAAATTTCCTGGGGCCAAATTTCTTTTGTCTTGGGATCCATGTATGCTTATTTCTGGGGGTTACTGCAGAGGAAAAGGGGTGGAGATGCCATGAGCCTGATCTCTGTTCTGTGTGTGCTTCATGTGCACTTCTAGTCACTGTTCAGGTAAGGGCACAAATTTTGGCTTAGAAAATCTCTGAGGCTTGAAACATACCAGATATTGATGGCTTTGTTGTGCGGTGATTTGAGTCTGCTGGCAGAGTGCAAGGTTGGGCTACTGCTCACGTTACAGCATAAATGGGGTTGGGTCCGGGATCAGGACCAGAGATTGGGATTGCTGGCTTTTGAGGATCGTAAAGCCTGGGATTGGGATGGTTGGGGACCAATAGTGTATTGTTCCTTTAATGTAGTAGGAGTACTTTTGCTCTTCCTGGTTCCATGTTCAGTTATTTACCCTCTTGGTTGGACCTAGATTCCTGTGCCTAGCTATTGGAAGTGCACCAGGTTCTGGCATGGGCTGCCTTTAGTTAAACCACCCTTGGAAAGAGGGCTTCAAATATGTGTGAGATTGTAAACATAAAGAGGCTAATGCCCATTTCAGGCAGAAGCAAAGGGCAATATTTTTTCTCCTTGCCCAATGCGGTGGCCAGTGAATTTTGGAAGTCATTTGTCTACACTGGCCAACGGAAGAGAGCCTGAGCAAAAGAGTTGAGGTTACTGTCACTTTCATTGCAACTGGCAGTACCATTCTCTCTTTCTGTCCACCACTTTGGGCCTTAGTTGTCCAAGTAGTGTACAAAAAACAGGATCAATTTCTAGGACATTATGCCTTGACTGACTTGTAAAGCAGCTGGAAGTGACATCATCATAGCCCATATGTCTAATTTTTCCTTTTAATGCTTGTGGTAGTTCATCTGTGACTAGCTGTATTGGTCTGCTATGATTTGTTTAAATCCAACAACTTTATAGAGCCAGGGCCCAACTTGGACAATTTCTTTTAGTAGCGAGGTGAGAAAACTAAAATTTTACTACTGGCTAGGAGCTTTCAAAAGAAAGCTTGGAGTGTGCTATTTGGAATCCAATTGTACGTTTACCTGAATGAGAAAGAGAGGAGAAAGAAGAATACTTGGATGCCAAGGAAGAGAGGCATCATCACAGGAGGGAGACTTCGGTCCACCATTATTTTACCAGCTAAATAAATCAGTTACATAGGGATTATCCAACCCTATTTGTTTGGGGGCTCAGCAGTGAGGCAGCGATGGAAACGTACAGCATGATGCAGGAGCACCTGCAGCTCAATTCTAGGGGAGGAGTGGTGCTGCCAGTAGCAATGAAAGTGACAGTCACCGTAACTCCTTTGCTCAGACTCTCTCCAATTGGCCAGTGTAGACATAAGTGACATAAACTAGTCTGCAGTGCATCACTGCATAAAGCAATTGATGGCTTCCTTATTTGTCAGAGCAAGTAGGTACATCACTGAACAAAAGGAGTGTAATAGAAGAGAGCCCTATATTTTTTAAAGACTGGCAGGATGCAACTGGCCAGGAGTTTCCACAAGTTCTGGGTCTTATTGTCAGTTCCTATACAGTGCTACATGTGTGGGCAGACAAAAGTGCCTGTATGTGAACCACAAAGGTTTTATCCCATCAACATGAAGCTCGTGTGTGACAACTTCCTTGGATACTGCATCTTAATCCCCAATTCCAAATGACCCTCTATGCAAGATCCATTTCTTATAATCTGATAAGATGCATATCCCAGCTACAGGTGGCATCATTTTGAGGAGCTCTGCTTAGCTGAGGCCTGTGAACTTCTGCCTCCTCTACCTATTCCTGCTCTTTGAGCTTCTAGAATCACCTCATCTCTCCCAATCTGCTCTGTCCCATTGCTATTCCTGACCATACTCTAAGAAAGGCCATATTCTTGAGTGGAATCTGACTTAAAGTTCTTTAAATGCTTACTACACTTTCACTGCAAAACTTTGAGAAACATAAATCTGACTCTTGAGTCATGGCCAAAAACTCAGCAATCGAACCTTTCTGGAAACAGGAATGTATGTCCAGTAACAGCTTTTTGGGACTGAGCCAGAAGCATTTGAGTATTTAAAATACATAGTGCATTTTTACTGTCTTTGCCAACATAAAGGGACTGATTTTCAGTGCTGGTAGATCTCAGGCGAGAGAGGTCTGATTGGTAAACTGAGTACTGAACTGCCACTCACAGATAGCTCACCAATGGGGGTGGGTTGGAAATCCCCCTTAAGTGGGATTTAGGGGGGCCGGGGGGGGGGTGGGCATTAAAGATCTGGTGGGAACAGAAGTTGAATCAGAAGGAATCATATTCTCTGTGACCTCACAAATATTATTTTGGTCTGAATTTTTCGCTCATTGAGAGTGTGCAATCGGTGGACCCAGGAGCGGATGGGAAACAGACCCCCAACCGCGATTGATCTTTGACCACGATTTCAAGCTGGCTGGCCAATTAACGGCCAGCCAGCATGAAACACATGCTGAGAAAGGCTCAGCACTGCCGGTGGGGGCGGGCAATGACATCGCTGCGAGGGCTGGTAAGCGCATCCAGTGAGCTCCCTAAAGGCAGACAGCTCCCCCAGGGAGCTGCAGCCTCCACAGAATAAACAAATGTTGCAAAATATGTCCCTGCAACACATCAAGCACCTGAAAACATACCTCATGAAAAAACAGTCCCCAGATATCTCTTTTTATTTTATTGCCCCATGGAGATTCCATCCTGCCCTGGATCGAGGTTTGAGCAAAAGGTGTAAAAGCCGCCCGGCTGATTGGCCCTCACACCAAGTGTTTTGCTAGTGCTGTTGGGAGGGCTTTAAATTAACTTGGCAGGGGCATGGGAACCAGGAGAGAATATTAGAGAGGAATACCAGGGTCCACAAAATACTGGGAGGGACAGATAACGCTAGAATAGGGAATAGTAAGTTAATAGGTGGAATCGGGGTGAGGGAGAAAGAAACAAAATCTAAATCAGGGTTACTATGCTATGTTACGTGAATGCACAGCGTATAGTAAATAAGATTGGGGAGTTACAGGCGCAGATTGCCATGTGGAAAAAGATGTTGTGGCGATAACAGAGACCTGGCTCAAGGAAGGGCAGACCTGGGTGTTAAATATTCCTGGGTACAGGTTCAAAAAATATAGGAAAGGAGGAGGGATGGCGATTAAGGAGAACATTGCAATGGTAGAGAAAGAGGTTGTCCCAGAGGGTTTAAGGACAGAATCAATTTGGCTGGAGCTAAGGAACAGAAAGGGTGCAATTACATTGCTCGGTGTAGTCTATAGACTGTCAACTAGTGAGAAGGAAGTAGAAGAACAAATCTGCAGAGAGTTTGAGGCATTATAGAGTAGGTATAATAGGGGACTTTAATTACCTGAATGTAGACTGAGACAGTGGTAGTGTAAAGGGCGGAGAGGGGCAAAAGTTCCTAGGTTGTGTTCGGGAAATTTTTCTATAGCAGTATGTGTCCAATCAGACAGGAAAAGACACACTGTTGGACCTGGTTCTTGGACGTGAGATGGGCCAAGTAGATCACGTGTCACTGGGGGAACATTTAGGAGACAGTGATCATTGTATTGTATGTTTTAGGATGATGATAGAAAAGGATGATAGGCAATCCAGAGTAAGAATAATTAACTAGATGAGAGCCGACTTCAATGGGGCAAGAACAGAGCTGGGCCACATAGACTGGAACAAAAGATTGGCAGGAAAAGCTGTAGCTGAACAATGGATTACCTTCAAAAAAGAATTGGTTCGGGCACAGTCAAGGTATATTCCAAGGAAAGGAAAAGGTAGGGCAAACAAATCCAGAGCTCCCTGGATGAAAAAGGAGATAGAAATTAAGCAAAAGAAAAGAAAATGTATTTATCACAGGCGTCAGGCAGATGCCTGAGAACAACTGAGAACCAAGAGGAATACATAAGAGGAGGTAAAAAACATATTAGAGAAGCAAAGAGGAATTATGAGAAAAGACTGGCAGCCAACATAAAGGGAAATCCCAAAGTCTTCTATAGGCATAAAAATAGTAAAAGGGTGGTAAAAGGAGGAGTAGGGCCACTTAGGGACCTAAAAGGGAATTTACACATTGGTGAAGGGGTCATGGCTAAGGTGTTAAATGAATACTTTGCCTCCATCTTTATCAAGGAGGTAGATGCACCCAGGTCATGGTGACAGATGAGGAAACTCTGTCACTAGAAGGGTTCAAAACTGATAAGGAGGAAGTGTTGAATAGAATGTCGGTACTTAAAGTTGATAATGGACTGGGACCAGACAAGATGCATCCAAGGATATTGGAGGAAGTGAGAGTAGAATTTGTGGAGGCACTGGCCATAATCTTTCAGTCTTCCCTAGACTCAGGGGAGGAGCCAGAGGACTGGAGAATTGCAAACATTATGCCCTTGTTCAAAAAAGGTTGTAAGGATAATCCCAGCAATTACAGTTTAACTTCACTGGTGGGCAAGATTCTAGAAACAATTATTTGGGATAGAATTAGTAGTCACATGGAATAATATGGGTTGATAAGGAAGAGCCAGCATGGATTTCTAAAGGGGAAATCGTGTTTAACTAACTTGCTGAAGTTTTTTGAAGAGGTATCAGAAAAGGTTGATGAGGGTAATGCTGTTGATGTGGTGTACATGGACTTTCAAAAGACATATGATACAATGCCACACAACAGACTTGTGAGGAAAGTTATTGCTCATGGAATAAAAGGGACAGTGGATACAAAATTTCGCTGAAAAATAGGAAACAGAGAGTAATGGTCAATGGATATTTTTCGGGCTGGAGGAAGGTTTGTAGTGGAGTTCCCCAGGGGTCTGTATTGAGACCCTTGATTTTCCTGACATATGCTAATGACCTAGATCTTGGTGTGCAGGGGACAATTTCAAAGTTTTCAGATGAAACAAAGCTTGGGAGTGTTGTGATGTGAACTGCGAGGAAGACAGTGTAGAGCTTCAAAAGGACATAGACAAGTTGGCAGAGTGGGCAGATAGGTGGCAGATGAAGTTCAATGTGGAGAAGTGAGGTGATGTATTTTGATAGGAAGAACATGGACAGACAATATAAAATAAGGGTTGAAATTGTGAAGGAGGTGCAGGAGCAGAAAGACCTGGGTGTATATGTGCATAGATCATTGAAGGTGGCAGGACAGGTGGAGAGAGCAGTTAATAAAGCCTATAGTATCCTGGGCTTTATTAATAGGGGCACAGAGTACAAGTGCAAGGAGGTTATGTTGAATTTATGCAAGACATTCGTTAGACCTCAGCTGGAGTATTGTGCACAGTCCTGGGCTCCACATTATAGGGAGGATGTGAACACATCGGAGAAAGTGCAGAAGAGGTTTACAAGAATGGCTCCAGGGATGAGAAACTTCAGTTTTGAAGGTATACTGGAGAGGTTGGGACTGTTCTCCTTGGAGAGAAGAAGACTAAGAGAAGATTTGATCAAGTTGTTCAAAATCATGAGGGGGCTGGATGGGGTAGATAGGGAGAAGCTGTTCCCGCTGGTAAAAGGATCAAGAATGAGAGGGCACAGATTTAAAGTGATTTGCAAAAGAAGCAAATGTGACGTGAGAAAAAACTTTTTCTCATGAGTGGTTTGGGTCTAGAATGTACTGCCTGGAAATGTGATGGAGGCAGGTTCAATCGAGGCATTCAAGAGGACATTAGATGATTATTTGCATAGAAACAATGTGCAGGGGTAAGGGGGAAAGGCAGGGCAATGGCACTAGGTCATAATACTCATTTGGAGAGCCGGTACAGATACAATGGGCCGAATGGCCTCCTTCTGTGCCATTAAGATTCTGTGTTTCTGGGCCACGAAAAATCACTTTCAATTGCCTCCTTAATGGGCTTAATTGCCCGCTTAATTGTCAGCAGGCGCATTTCTGCCATGCAGGATATCGTGCAATGACATCAAGTTGCTCGCCCAACGTCATGCCGCACTATTTCACAGCTGGAAGGGTCGGGCTTGCACCCAGCCAAGGAATGTAAAATTCTGGCCTTTGAAAATTTATCTGTTATGTTTCCGGAGCAACCTAAAATTCCCTTTTTAGGACTGCTGGTATAGGCTGCTCTGCACTAAGTATCAATGGAGGAGTGCACATTGCGTGTATTCCATTCATTGTTACCAGAAAAATGCATCAGGATCCAACATACACCGATTTGCAACCTTTACTCTGGTTCCATTCCCATCTATCCAGTCATAATCAAAGAATCTCCTGCAATGACCTTTCTTCCCATTTCCATACCTTTACCTCTGGAGTCCCCTATCCTTGGCCTCTCCTAACTCTCAGCTACATGCTGTCTCTCAGTAATATCAACTGCATACTCATCAGGTTCTGCGAATATGCTGATGACAGCTAGCTCTACTTCAACTACACCTCTCAACCCCTCCACTGACCCTAATTTGTCCAACATCCAGGGTTGTATTAGTAGAAATTTCCACCAATTAAATATTGAGAAGGGCAAAGCCACTGTTACGGCTGAGGTCAACTTAGGCGTCGTCAGTGCCCTTGTGTAACCTGAGATGTTTTCAAATGATATTACCAAGGGGCAGCATATAGATAAGAAATAGAATGAGGCTATGGATAGATCCTAGGGGACTCCAGTGGTAATGGTTTCAAGGTGGGAAGAGAATTAGCGAAGAATGGATAGGCGAGTTCGACCTGGCAAGGGCAGTCCTCTCAGCTTGACCACAGAGAAGAGGCATTAAAGAAAGATGCTGTGGTCACCCTTTTAAAGGCTGCAGCAGATCATATATTACATGGTACCACTTTGCAGACATTCAGCCCCTTATACATGTATTTGAGGGACCTAATGCATGTCTTAGTGCCCCCTTGATCAAATAGGATTGCAATGAATCAAGGCAGTTCTGCGAGAGATTCTATGCTCTGTCTAAATGGTAACCACCGCCAAAAACTAATTTTATTACTTTTTGAAAAAAGATATGTAGAACCAGCTGGACCTCTCCTTGGCTCCACAGTACTGTGATCGCAGACACCACCACCTCTCCTTTGCCCAATCCATCTATGCCACTGCACCATCTCTGCCCCGGGACCACTGTCAGCGGGGCAAGCAGTCTGAAATTCATCTATGTAAAATGGCCAAATATCTGTGGAGATGCTACGGAAAGCAGCAGCTTGTCCAAATTATATAAGTGAGGCCTGAGGCCCAATTTTAGGCCATCTTTGGGGCCCCAGGTTGGCCTGTGGCTGTCTGGCATGCCACTAGTTATATATTCAAAATCAGGCCATACTGGTTACTGCTGCCTGTTTCCTCTGGTGTGTGAGGTGTTCATCACAGTGAACAAATTGCCTGCATTACCTTTTCCAATCTTATTAATATTGAAACTTCAGTACATCACTTGAAAACCTCCTATTTTCCAAAGACAAGCTCAACTACCTTGACCTTTCTGCATATTTTAAATGCATGATATTGATGATGAAGTTTGTTGTTAAGAATTCAAATTTATAATATCAGTAATCATTTTGGTTTTCTTCCAAAGCTAATAATGTTTTTCCCATGACCTAATGGCTAGAGCTGAGATAGTTTTACAAGTTCACACTGCTGGTAGTTCATTAGCAGCACATACTACAAGTACTCATTTTAAGTCGCCTTTCTAACATCGTTTAGTTTTAATGTTGTTTATTCTTTAGGGCCTATTTTTCCGATTTGCGTCAATATTTTTGGTTTTACGTTGCTGGCACTCTGGCCCTGCCCCACCGCGTGTTGCACTCAGTTCTGATGCCGGAGTCATCACTGCCATCACCAGAGGCTGAGGCTGCGGAGAGAGAACAAGGCCGAGGTCCAGGAGCAGGAACGCAGGACAGGGTCAGGAAGCTGCTGGATGCCAACGAGTTGGTTAAGTATGAGAGTGAGAGTAACTGGGGACAGGGAGGATTCCATCTGCACCCCACCCCCCCCCCCCCCCCCCCCACCCCCCCACAGTTCCATCCAAGCTCCCCGCTGGCTCCAGCCGTAGCCCAGGACAGGATACAGCCCCCTGCAGAGTGTCAGGAAGAGGTTCAGCCTCCAGGCCCAGGTGCAGCTTTGGACTGGGAATTGGCCAGAGCCTTGGGTTGTTGAGTCACTGCCCTGGATTGGGGTGGGGGTGGGGGTGGGGGTGAGGATGAAAGGGATGGGGATGAGGCAGAGTGGGAAAGGAGAGAGAGGGAAACAAACAGAGTCTAAAAGGATAAAGAGAGAGAGAGAGAGAGAGAGGCAGTGCAAAAGGAGAAAGAAAGAGAGGCACAAAGTGGGAAAGGAGGGAGACAGAGTGGGAAAGGAGAGAGAGGAAAACAGAGTGGAAAAGGATAAAGAGAGAGAGAGACAGAGTGCGAAAGGAGAGAGAAAGAGAGGCACAAAGTGGGAAAGGGGGGAGACAGAGTGGGAAAGGAGGGACAGAAACAGACAGACAGGCAGAGTGGAAAAGGAGAAAGAGACACACAGAATGGGAAAGGAGAGAGAGAGAGAGAGAGAAACAGAGTGGGAAAGAAAAGCATGCAAAAAGTTAAGCTGAGTTTCTGGAGTGCTGTGGATGAAACACAGAAGCTGTGTTACTCAGGACTTGTTTGGGTGATTTAGTGTTATCTAATTTGAATTTATACAGAATTTCTGTAATATTCAGTAATTTATTTTGTTTTTTAAGTTATTCCAACGAGAAATGCACCATGCTGCGCATTTGTACATTGTTTTTTCCAGGCAAGAAATGTCCGAAGGAACCTAATTCCGGCTTTAACATTGATTTCTATGGGAACCCATGATTCACTTAAGGCTGTTTCACTTAAAGTCGCAATTTTCAGGAACATAAGCACAACTTTAAATGAGGACTTACTGTATCAGAAATTCGGGCATGCACTACCTACAATTTTCTGATCATTAACAGCGCATACAGTGCACACAGTAACACCTTTCTGATGTACACTGACAGCAATGAAAGCTCCCTCATGGCAACATGTACTAATAAAATTGCTCCAAAGTATGATTACACTGTCAAATGCATTTTTGGTGGGCTGCTGAATTTACTTAACTCTACTAGTTCAAAGTTCAAGTTTATTTTGCTAGATTTGGTTGCTGGAAGGCAAATTTGAGTGTTGCACAGCGCACAATTGAACAAATGGCGACTAAGCCCTGAATTAATAGAACCTTCAGCATATATACCATTAGGCTACAAGTGCTTGGGTCAGAACCTGGGAATTAACTTGTCATTTAGGGCACCTCAACATTGTTTTGGTTGTTGCTCAGCTGTGTGCAGTTATTTCTGCCTCACTATGTGAAACTACGTGTCAGGGTTTCATGCTAAATGCAATAAACACCTACTGTTTATTGGACACCTACTGTTTATTTTACACAGGACAGCAATTCTCCTGCTTGCTCCTTACCAGTATTTGTGGTGCATCTGCTAAGTTGACATGACCAGTGGTGTATACAGGTGTGACAAGGACAATAAGGTCTCCTGCTATGATTCCCTGGGGAAGGGTGATCAGCTCGTATGAGTCACAGGAAAATCAGCAGCAGAAGGTCTTTCATCACATTGATTACAAGCTGCAATTAAGTCCAATTGTACACAGTCCCTCCTTTATATAATGGTTCTTTGTGGAGTTGTCATGATTGGAAAGAACAGAAATAACAGGAGAGGAAACAAGTGATTATCTCTAAAGCACGAGGAGAAAAAAAATAAACTCATCATGAGATTTTGGCAATGAGGTTCCACAACAGCACAGAAACAATTTGTAGCAGTCACTGAGAGAAATATTCCTGAATTACTGAGCGGTTATCAGCTTGATGAGTCAGTAAGGATTTTGAACAGACTGAGACTCAAAAGATTTTTGAGCTAAATTTAAAATATATGTATACAGTATAAGCATTTACTGTACAAGGAAAAAGCTATCAAAGAAATCCTTCAAATGAACTGTATTGAACTTGGACAGGAATTGTGAGGTTTGGATTTAACTCAATGCAAATATTCCCGAATGTAAACCCTATAGCAGGGTGAATGGGAGGAGGAGCCTTTGCTTTCCGGCATCTTTTAGTACACCCGTCAGCAGCCTGCAATTGATGCTGCCAGTATCAAACCCAATGAATACCTGTAAAATGAAAAAGGCGTGCATACTGCTGAAGATATTATTTATGTTTGGACTGCACTCATGCTTGTATTTGTACATTGGCTCTTTCTGTCCATTCCTCTGACATTCCCACTCCCTCACCCAGCCTCAATGCTGTTAGTTACATTCTTTTATCATTTTGGAATAGGTTGTGTAGAGGGAGGCTGATCAAACATCAATGTGACATTTGTATTTTTCATATAACTTTCTTTGCTCCTCTCCAGAAAGCACTGATTCATTCAAGGGTTCCAAGAGTTTTAAGACTACACAGCACTTCTATTAGAGGCAATATACCATAAGTTTAAACTTAATTTCCTGAAGAATTTTGGGCTTCTAGAAGTGAGGAATGTTAATGTTAGAAAATAGAACATTTTCATTTTGCGCACCCTGCATCAGCAACAAGCAAGATCATCTTTTAGATGCAAACTATGATTTTCTCTACTCGCTGCAAGAATGTGCCTTACCCACAACCTCTGAAGAATGCTTCATGCTGTACCAATTAGACATTTTTCTGTCGTCCACACCTGCTATCCTGTGTCTCTTTGAGAAAGCCAAATAATGTCAAATTATGGGTTGTTTTGTATTTTAGATCTATACCTATTTGGAACTAGATTAACATTTCTGACACTCATTTTATGTGGGCTCTTTCCTGCCAGCACATAAAGGAGAGTTTCATCCCATCAGTCTGGGCTGGATTGAAAGACCAGCGTTTAGTCCATTGTGTCACATAAATTAAGACTTAATGAGAGAATGCAGTGAAAGCACTACACAAACACAGTTGGCCCATCCTTCTTCCTTGAGAGAGAGGGGCTATTATGAGGGGGAAAGAATAATCTAAATGGTAACAGTGACAGCCTTTTTATTCAAAACAATTGTTCACATAAACAGTTATTCATGTAGTTGTATTGTAAAATGGATAATAACTTAGTTTGCAGGAATCAATTTCAAAAAATACACATTTCCAATATCTAGATTTCTAAAAGTTGAATTATTCAATGCAGTTCACGAGGAGTTACTAATCCTCTTACCATCCAATGCATCTCCTCCTTTTTTACATTACAGTAGCACGTGTGTGCTAACCTGGATACAGTGGGTTGAGCAGGTGTGTAACATGGACAGAAACTCCTGCCAACAAACAAATGGAAAAGAGAGAGAAAGATAGAATTAGCAAATAGAAAACAAGCAGAATGACAGTTACCTATTAGCCCATGAGAAACACGATGGGAGATCAGCTAATAATTATTTAATAACATTAAACAGTTGCTTGGTAGTACAGAATTTGAATATTGCTGGAGAGAGACATCGCCGAAGCTTTTCGTCTTGCAGTCATCTAGCTGAACAATCCTGAGCACGCTAATAGCTGCACTAATGTTTAAGATAACCAGTCAAACTCACAATGTGGCTCATTTATGCTTTCTAGAAGCAACATACATTCACATAGGGGGAGCCAACCTTTGGAAACAAAAGGGAGATGTTCATATCTTGTGCTTTTTTTGAATAACCCGGGAGCTTGGGAAGCATATAGTTCCCTGTTGCTTTCTCTATTGCAGTGAAGGCTGAGGGAACATTTAAAAGAGGTATTCAAAATTAAAAGGTGTTTTGTTGTGTGGTAGGGGTCTAGACAGGGATTTTGGGGAATGTCTATTCTCCCAAAGTATGCTGCTCGAGTCTGTAGTTTCTTAAAACCATGACTCTTTATTTACAGCAAATATTTACACATTTTGACCTCTGTATGAGGTTGGAGCTTCTCTTTCTTCCAAATCTCTCTTACTTTTCAGTCATCTGATCTGACATCGTTATTACATCAGCATCATGAATGCTTCTGTTGTTAACCCATACTCTAAAAAAGGGATAAAGCAAAATAGTGCAGATGCTAGAAATCTGAAACTAAAACAAAAATGCTGGAAAAACTCAGCAGGTCTGACGGCATCTGTGGAGAGAAAGACAGAGTTAACATTTGGAATCCATATGACTCTTCTTCAGAGCTAAAGGGAAGTAGAAATGTGGTGAAATAAATGCTGTTTAAGAGGGGAGTGGGACAGATGAAGCTGGATAGAAGGTCAGTGATAGGTGGAGGCAAAGGAGAGATTGCAAAAGATGTCATAAACAAAAGGTCAAATGGGTGTTAATAGTGGTGGTACTGGCTAAAGGAGGTGCTAATGGTGACAGGATATGATAATAGCCGGACAAGGGTAATCACTCTGGAAAGAACAACATGAGTAAATGACAGGTGGCCCTAGTGAGGGTGGGATAGGGAGAGGGGACTGTAGTGGGAAAAAAAAATTGAAAATAGGCTAAAAGCTAGGGATAAAACAATGAATAAAAATGGAAATAAATTTTTTAAAAATAATAATAAAAAGTGGAAAAAAATTAAAATTAAAAAATAAAAATGAATATTGGAAAAAGAGGATCAAAAAGGGTTGAGTTTGGAGGAGAGAGTTCATGATCTGAACTTGTTGAATTCAATGTTATGTCCGGAAGGCTGTAAAGTGCCTAATCGGAAGATGAGGTGCTGTTCCTCCAGTTTGCATTGAGCTTCACTTGAACATTGCAGCAGGCCAAGGATGGACATGTGGGCATGAGAGCAGGATGGTGTGTTGAAACGGCAAGCGACAGGAAGGGGGTACCCTGTCGGCATTCCGTAGGGACCATTCCCTCTGGGACACCCTGGTCCACTCCTCCATCACCCCCTACACCTCAACCCTCCTCCCACGGCACCTTCCCATGCAATGGCAGAAGGTGCAACACCTGCCCCTTTACTTCCCCCAAGGGCCCAAATGCTCCTTTTAAGTGAAGCAGCGCTTCACATGCACTTCCCTCAATTTGGACTACTGCATTCACTGCTCCCAATGTGGTCTCCTCTAATTGGAGAGACCAAATGCAGACTGGGTGACCGCTTTGCGGAACACCATCGGTCTGTCCGCAAACATGACCCAGACCTCCCTGTCGCTTACTATTTCAACACACCACCCTGCTCTCATGCCCACATGTCCGTCCTTGGTCTGCTGCAATGTTCCAGTGAAGCTCAACGCAAATTGGAGGAACAGCACCTCATCTTCCGATTAGGCACTTTACAGCCTTCCGGACTTAACATTGAGTTCAACAACTTCAGATCATGAGCTCTCTCCTCCATCCTCACCCTTTTTTGATCCCCATTTTTCAATATTCATTTTTATTTTTTAAATTTTATTTTTTTCTACTTATTATTTTTTAAAATTTATTTCCATTTTTATTCATTGTTTTATCCCTAACTTTTAGCCTATTTTCAAGTTTTTTTCCCACCACCGTCCCCTCCCCCTACCCCACCCCCACTAGGGCCATCTGTCACTTGCTCATGTTCTTCTTTCCAGAGTGCTTACCCTTGTCCAGCTATTATCACATTCTGCTTTCTATCCTTAATATCATCATCAGCACCTCCTTTAACCAGTACCACCACCATTAACACCCCTTTGTCCTTTTGTTTATGAAATCTTTGTCAATCTCTCCTTTGCCTCTACCTATCACTGGCCATCTATCCAGCTTCACCTGTCCCACCCCCCTTAAACAGCATATATTTCACCACATTTCTACTTCCCGTATGAAGAATCATACGGACTAGAAACGTTAACTTGTCTTTCTCTCCACAGATGCTGTCAGGCCTGCTGAGTTTTTCCAGCATTTTTTGTTTTTGCTCTATAATAGGGGTTTTGATGGAGTTGATATTTAGTTATAGTAGATCCTTTCATTGGTAGATGGACACAGATTTAAGATAATTGGGAAGAAAATCAAGGAATTTAGCTAGCATTTTTTTACCTCGTGGTTGTTGGAGTCCCAGGACATCACTGCAGGAGTTCCTCAGGGTAGTGTCCTAGGCCCAACTATTTTCAGCTGCTTCATCAATTACCTTCCCTCCCATTCTAAGGTCAGAAGTGGGGATGTCCACTGATGATTGCACTGTGTACAGTAGCATTCACAATTCCTCAGATACTGAAACAGTACCTGTACGCAGCAGGAACGGGACAATATTACAGCTTGGGGGCTGATAAGTGGCAAGTAACATATGTGCCAGACACTCACCATTCACTCCCTGCATTGCCTGTGCACAGAGTATACCACTTACAAGGTGAACTTCAGCAACTCTCCAAGGCTCCTTCAACAGCACCTTTCAATACCATGAACTACCTACACATAGAAGAACAATGGCATGGAACACATGGGAACCACAAAAAGTTAGTTTGCAGGTACAGCAAGTGATTAGGAAGCCAAATGGAATGTTGGTGTTAATTGCAATTTAAAAGTGGGGAAGTTTTACTGCAGCTGTACATGGCATTGGTGAGATCACATCTGGAATACTGTGTTCAGTTCTGGTTTCCTTATTGAAAAACGATAGAATTATGTTAGAAGCAGTACAGAGAAGGTTCATTCGACTCATTCCAGGGATCAAGGGTTTAGCCTATGAGGAAAGATGGAACAGGTTGGGCCTATACCCATTGGAGTTTAGAAGATTGAGAGGTGATCTTATTGAAATACATAAGATCCTGAGGAGATTTGATAGGGTGCATAACGGGAGGATGCTTCCACTTGTGGGAGAGACTTGAACTAGAGGACATAGTTTGAAAATAAGAGATTTCCCTTTTAAGACTGAGATGAGGAGAATTTTTTTTCTCTCAAAGGGTCATTACTTTGTGGAATTCTCTTCCCCAGGAAGCAGTGGAGATTGAGTCATTGAATTTATCCGAGGCTGAGTTAGACAGGTTTTTGATAGACAAGAGAATCAAGGGCTTTGGGGGTGGGGGGGCAGACAGAGAAAAGTGGAGCAGAGTCCATAACCAGCTCAGCATGATTTTATTGAACGGTGGAGCAGGCTCGAAGGGCTGAATGACCTACTCCTGCTCCTAAGTCCTATGTTCTTATAAAACACCACCACCTGCAAGTTCTCCTCCAAGCCACACAGGATCCCAACCTGGAACAATATCACTGTTCCTTCACGGGCACTGGGTCAATAACCTAGAGCTTCCTTCCAAACTGCACTATGGGTATACCTACACTAGATGCACTGCAGCAGTTCAAGAAGGATCACAATGAACTTCTCAATTAGGGATGAGAAACAATGCTGGATTTGCAAGCAATGCTCATATCCATGAATAAATAAAAAGAACTAAAAACAATCAAGAGATATGAGGATCAGGCTGGAAGTGAAGTTGATGTGTTGGACTCCATGGCTTGCAGTCTGACAGGTTCAGTGAGTGGCATCAACCAGGAGAGTGGCAGCCTCTGCCCCATGGAAAAATGAACAGCTCCGCGCAGCAGGAGTGCAGGTCCTGGGAGGTGGGGGAACAGTAGCACTGCAAATCCCAGAAAATTGAATTTTAAAAATCCCTAAGAAATGCAAACCCCAGATGGAGGAGGAGAGTGGACACAAACATGACCTCAGTGATGTGAAAACTGGCCCTGTGTGACCAGGTTCTGCTAATAGGAAAAGAAGTTGTGGTGCAGTTGGAAAAAAGTGATACAAAGGCTGCATCTGGGAGTAAAGATAAAGGAAAATAAGGTTATTCAGGTATTTAAAAGGGAGATTGATCTGGGCCAGCCATGCAGTGCGCAGGGGTGTCGCTGAGGGTTCAGGTAAAGGTGTTGCTGGTGAATCAAGACTGAACAGAGCTGAGGAGGTTCTGCAAGTGTGTCATTTTAGTAAAGGCTGTCCCCTGAGGAACTGGGGTCGGTTGGGAGCTGGTCGGTTTAGGATCGATGCCTATATCCTGGGGGAAAAAAAGGAGCTGGAATTCTACCTGAAGAGGTTCAGAGCTTTGAAGGACTGGGTGACAAATTAGTGCCACACATGGACTGCTCAGTAAATCCGTCAGATCTATCATTGTTGTATCTACTATTTAATGTGTAATTTATAGTTTATATTAACTGCAATTTACCTGTTAAGTGATGTTTGATGTTGATTTTGGTTTTATTGTCAAAGCAAAAGTTATAAAATTGAGGGTTTGTCCATTGGTTTCCTCATTGACGTCGTTTGGTAAATTTGCTGAGAGGAGCCGAATTCTCCAGCTGTAATTTGTAACGTTGCTCAATCCCTTCAGGTTAGAGAACAAGGAGGCGAAGGGGCAGGATCAACACTAACTTTATTTTTAAAAAAGATTACCTGAAAGAACATGTTCAACTGTTTCAGCGAGGGAGGGACGCCAGGGAATTGTCAACATCCCGATCGATCATTTGCTGCTCCTTCCGGTCCCCTGGCGGTCAATGTTTCCGCGATCGGCTGGTCGGGGCTGGCAGTTTATTTTTGAATTCTGTTTAACGGTCTCCAGGCGGGAACTGGATCTCGAGACGCGGAGCAGCAGCGGTAACAGGAGCCGGATCTCGAGACGCGGAGCGGCCAGCAGGAGCCGGCCGTGCGCCGCCGGTCAGGCCATGGCCGGTGTGGTCATCTTGCTGATCAGTGGCCTGGGCCGGGCCCTGGACCTGCTCTGCTTGTTGCTGGACCTCAATTTCTGGCTGGTCTCCTCCGTGCTGGCTGCGGCCTCGGGCCTCCTGCACTTGGTGCTCTGCCTCCCCGGGGCCGTGGCCTCCTGCTTCGCCCTGTGCTATAACCTGCTGGGGCTGCTGGCTCTGGGGGCGGCGGAACTAGGCCATTGCGCCTTGCAGCTCACCCTCAGCTTGGCCTGCACTTTGCTGAAGGTGCTGCTCAACCTGGCAGAGAGTTTGAAGGTGGTGGGGCACCTGCTGTCTTACCTGAGCTTGCGAGGGCGAGAGATGCTGCAAAAGGGCCTTGCCAACACCTTCTGCTCCGGCCAGCTCTTTCTCAAGCAAATCTGGGATGCTGTGGGGATCTTGGCCAGCCTGGCTGCCTACTTTGTCAACACTGTCATCAATTTGTTCCTTATCGGAACCCAGAACCTGTTTTCAGTTGCCACATTGCTGTGGAGCCCTTTAGTAGGAGCTTCAGAAGTCTTTGCTTCAATTCTCGCCTATTTGTCCAGCAGTGTCCTTGGCAACGTGATCCTGCTGTGGACTCCATGCCAGTTTGTGATCGAAGTCCTGATCTCCCTCACCAGAGTACTGACCGACGTTTTTCTCCTGAATCTATATGGGTTGGCAGTCACTTTTGTTGTCATCTCTGGTACAACGATCTATGCAAATCCAGAGATAGTATTGAGGGTTGCTAATCAGGTGACTCTACATTTGAGCACCCCTCCAAATCTTCACTGGGTCAGGAGGAATGTCACGCATGTTTGTAGAATAGTAATGGCCAGTATGCAGCTGATGGTCAACTCAGAGACGTGGCGGCGAATATACAGTCAACAACTGCACCCAGGTTATGTCAATAACTGGCCTCTTGACCAAAGGCGGCGGCACAGGGCTGATCCTAATGAGAACTTAGAGGGCCAAACAGCTGTGGACCAACAAATGGCTATGCAGTTGGAACAGCAAGCAGATCCCAACCCAGTCCAACGAGATGGTAACCCTGGAAGCGAACAGGAGCTGACCTTGGCTGAGACCTCTGTATGTGGACCAAAAGCCAGTGATGGACCTTTGCATTCGATAGCAAAGCCAGCAGGCAGCAAAAACGATAATAGTAATGTCTCTGTGGAAAGCAACCTCTGGATGCTCTTGAAGGAGCAAGAAGAACGAAAAAAGTGTGTCATCTGTCAGGACCAGGCAAAATCTGTGTTGCTGCTCCCATGCCGACACTTGTGTCTCTGTCAAGGCTGCACAAATATCCTCTTGCAGCAGCCCATCTACCAACGCAACTGTCCACTTTGCCGAGAGATGATCTTACAAACGTTGGATGTGTATTTCTGATTGACTGTTTGAATAAGCTTTGACGGAAAGGGTGTGCTGTGCATAGTGATTTTTTTTTTAATAAGTTAAAGTCTTTCACTGGACCAATCATTGAAGTGCTAAGTGAGCCTATTTTCAAGTTGCTATGCAAATCCTTAGCCATGGACTTCATAATTCAGATGTAATTTATTTTTTCTGTTCAACCATAACCTATGCAAGCACTGTGCTGTATAGGAATATTACCTTAAGAATGTCTGTACGTATTACTGGGAATTAGGAGCCTCAATTCCAGCACTTTATTAGATAAGCTGGCCAAGTTGGAACTAAAACCACACTGATCGATTTTCTCATGTCCAATTACATGCTTCGACTTCTGCCACTTTATTCACTGGTTTCAGAGTTGACAGTGGGAAACTGAAACTACTTTCTGTTGATTTGGTGACCAACACTGCCTGGTAGACAGATATGTGTTTTTTTTTAAATTTAATAAAAGAGTTTGGGAGTTTAAAAAAAATGATCAGCTTTGAGAGGCTGATGCAACAGATTCATTGAATGTTTAACTTCTATTTTTACTACGATGAGCTGTGCAGGGTCAGGGATCAATGAATTGTCTGCACAGTGCACCCTATGTATAAATGTCCTTGTTCTAAAAAAAAGAGTTTTGTAAATTATTTTGAGATGGATGACTCCTGAATAATCTATGGCATAATTCAGGGATTTGCTACAAAACTTTGCTTCCCTGAATGCTGTTCTACCACCCAATGTACCGCATACATTGTGAGCAGTGAGGTAGGGCAGTGCTGGAAGCTTGAGGCTTAATGATGGAATAGTTTCTTTGGCAAAGCAGCTGAAATAGTGCATCCAATTAGGAAGTGAGACACACATGAGAAATCTGTTTACATTTTTGAGTTTTTATTTTTAAGTTACAAGTTTTCTCTTTAAATAATCACAGCAATTCTTAACCAAATCTGCATTACAGGTTACATGGTATCAAGGGAGAATTTCTCTTTTTAGTAACGATGCTACTCACTGAAGAATAGTAGCACCGTTCAATGGCTGTGCCTCCAGACATTTGCCTTAGGCACTGCATCTGGTTTAATCACCAGATCCATTTGATTAGGGAATACAGGTTGTTTTGGGAAGTGTAGCTTTGAGGACCATTTCCGTGTCTACTGGATTTGGAGCAAGGAATGGGATAGCTCTCAGTTCTTGATACCTGGGTATTTAATACATTAACTGATAAATGCATTCTTTGAATGAAACTCAGCTACTTTCCTCATGCCAAATGTTTATCACTACAAAATCTGGCTGCATAATGCAAGCTTTCTGCTGTACAGATGTGAACTTACTGAGATGTTGATTGATGTAAACCCGCCTTCCAGCAGAACAACTACAGTAGCAACAAAGTTTTTATGGTAACACAGCCTGAAATAAATGGTGTATCTTTTAAAGTTATTGCAGTAAGACCCTATAATCACAAGACTTTTTCCTTACTTGTCTTGGTATCTGCAACAATTGATGGTATTCCAAGAGTATCATAGTCAACAGTGATAAAATAATTTGGAGGTGTGTAAGTGGAGATTGTGGTTGCTGTTCTTTTATATGGGAAATTGCTTTCCTTGTGCTTGGCACCTTTCTGTAATGGAAGTTCCTGATGTGGGGAATTGTAACTGTGAGCCTACTGTACTGACTACAGTGTATGAGGTTGCACACCTCTGATTTTGGAGTTTTCAGGACAGTGATTAGTGAGTAGAGGAATCAGTTACATAACATTGTGTCTAACATGATTTGAATTTATTCAGACCCATAGGCCTAGATTTTGAACCAAACCCCAGATAAGCACAAAGTGTTAAAATTGAGAGCTGCTGTGTTCCTGGTCACCATAATATCAATGACATTAGTTGAGGCTCCTGCTGAAAGCAGATGGGAGCTTATTCAAGATTCAAAAGTCATAGCCTGATGATTTCACCTGTGCTGGAACGTAATTTTAAAAGCCTATGAAGCAGGAGTCCTGCACTGTCTATTAACTAACATCAAAAATGGCCAAAGGAGCTGACTGACCACATGAAGTCCATTAAGTTTAAGCATACTTTTTTTTTGAGCTCCTTTTGTGCCAAGAGAAGCAGGAGTGATCCCCTCAGATCGTGCAAGGAGTTCTTGGGCCTCCTTAGCATCCCACTGATCTTTAGGGAATCTTGACAATCGGAATCTTCCTGATTGCTGAATGCAAGGAAACTTCAGCCTACCCATTTCACTAAGATGTGGGAGAATCCCCTCCACCCACTGTTTGGTATTATCCCAGGAGTTCCTGCCTGCAGCCAAATTTCTCCTCCCACCCGCCGGCCACATGGCGAATCTGATCAGGAGTCCAACACGTTTTATTTAAATGAGCACAGCTTCTGCAACCTCAATTTGTTAGGGTGTGTTGTCCCCTACATGAAATCAAGGCTGTAGTATTAAACCCATAGTCCATAAATGTTTACAGATTATTAAAATTGGTTTTAGGAACAGATGGAGACTCAATTATTGATACTAAGATGTTTTCTCGTACCATTCCAGATGAGCAAAAATTTATAAAGCATTGGTGTCCACTGTTACCCGACTACTAAACATTTTTTGACCCATGTGTGGGACCTGAATACAACTTTTTTTCTCCCCACAACATTATCCACTGGGTTGTTAAGGGAACCAGGGGGAAAGACTAAGGCTGCACAAAGGTTTACAGACCAAAGGTTTCTGGTAATTGGTTGTGGGTTTTACAATTAGCCTCAATGCTAAACACAGAAAAATTAGCTAAAACTTCCAGTGATTCCTGATGTAAAATGTATTTATGTGGACATCAGATGAAAAAAGGATTGGGGTAAGCTGTAATGTTTTGCCATATATCCCCTTGCCACAGTTGAATAGCCCAAGTGCCCAAGTCTTTAATCTTTGTGGACTGAATACCGTTGTATAAAATGGGCAGTATATTTACCAAGAGAATCATTAGGGATGGGTTAAACATTTAATTTGATGTGTAAGTTAAAGGGCAGCTCACTATCTATGGAGAAAGAGGAGGGAGCTGCCAGAGGTGTTCATTGGGTCGAAGATTTTCAAAGCAGCTTTAGGAGAGCCACAGCCATCATGACATTATTACTGTTATCAAGATTGACTAGCTGGTGATGGCTGCAAATACACACTTCAGAGTGAATTGGGTGGCACTTGGCATTGCTAATACATGGTGGTTAGTGTTGAATGCAGTGCATTCACTAATGATTGTGCAGGAAGGATGTTTCAGGTTATTTATGAATGACGTGTTACTGGTTTTTTTAAAGCCTACTTTATCTTTTTTGTGTAAGTTCTATTGGCGTTTGTTTTATTTGACCTGTAATATTGACAGCTGTTGTATTAAATTCAGCTTCACTGCACTGTGCTACATTTCATTCAATGAGCTGAATGTGTAATTAGTGTTAAAAAATAAATACATTTATGTATATTTAATTGCTAGTTATTCTTGTTCTCTAAGCACCAGTTGACATACAATGAAGAGCTTGAAAGCTAAGAAAAACTATGAATCTGTTGTGCTTTACAGCTCTCTTTAGCTCCAGCCATGAGCATATGGGATCCTGAGCCTTATAAACAAAGACCTTGAGTACACAAGCAAGGCGGTTATCTCTTTGTACCTTTTTATAAAACCCTAGTTTGGACTTATTGTGTCCAACCCTGGACATTTTAGAAAAGATCCGAAGGCTTTAGAGAGAAGATTTATGAGAATGGTTCCAGAAATGAGTTATGTGGATAGATTGGAAAACCTGGATTGGTCTCCTTAAAGAAGAGATTGGTTCAGCTTCATTTATATGGTGGTCATAAAGATCAATGGAAATTCAATTCTCCCTAAATACTAAATATGTATATTTGGGTGTCAGAGCTTTTAGATCAACTTGCTGTTGCATTGCAAGCCATGTATTGCAGTACAGTAATTCAGTTGCCGCATCCAACATTTGCTGTTCATGCTGATGCTTTAAATTCTGACATAAGCTTGGTTAGCTGATAAACACTTTGCCCAGTTTTGTGCCAGGCTACACATGTGAGGAAAGTCCTAAATGTCACAAAATCACAGAATTGTTATGATGTAGAAGGAGGCCATTCAGCCTATCGTGTCTGCACCGGCTCTCCGAGCATTTTAACTTAGTGCTAATCTCCTGCCTTTTTCCCTGTAACCCTGCACATTGTTTCTATTTAAGTAATCATCTAATGCCCTCTTGAATGTCTCAATTGAACCTGCCACACTTCCAGGCAGTGCATTCCAAACCCTAACTACTCGCAGTGTGAAGAAGTTGTTTCTTGCCTCATATTTGCTTCTTTTGCAAAACACTTTAAAACTGTGCCCTCTGGTTCTCCATCCGTTTATGAGCAGGAACAGCTTCTCCCCATCTGTCCCTCATGATTTTGAAAACTTATATCAAGTATCCTCTTAGCCTTCTCTTCTCCAAGGAAAACTCCCAAATTCTCCAATCTTTCCTCATAACTGAAGTGTCTCATGCCTGGAACCATTCTTGTAAACCTCTTCTGCACTATCTCCCATGTGTTCCCATCCTATAGGGTGGCGCCCATAACTGTACACAATACTCCAGCTGAGGTCTAACCAGTGTCTTACATAAGTTCATCATAACCTCCCTGCTCTTGTACTCTATGTCCTTATTAATGAAGCCTAGAATACTGAATGCTTTAGAAACAGCTCTCTCTACCAATCCTGCCACCTTTAATAACTTATGTGCACATATAACCAGGTCTCTCTGCTCCTGCACACCCTTTAGAATAGTATCCTTTTATTTTGTATTGTCTCTCCATGTTCTTTGTACCAAAGTGTTTCACCTCACACTTCTCCGCATTGAACTTCATCTGCCCACTCCACCAATGTGTCAATGTCCTTTTGAAATTTTACACTTTCCTCACAACTTACAATTCTCCCAAGTTTTGTGTTGTCCGCAAACATGAAATTGTCCCCTGGACATCAAAATCTAGATCATTTATGTATATCAGGAAAAGCAAGGGCCCCAATACTGACCCCTGGGGAACTCCACTACAAACCTTCCAACCCGAAATGCCCATTAACCATTGCTCTCTGTTTCCTATCCCTCAGCCAATTTTGTATCCATGTTGCTGATGTCCTTTTTATTCCATGACCTATAACGTTCCTCAGGAGCCTGTTGTGTGGCACTGTATCAAACGCCTTTTGGAAGTCCATATACACCACATGAACAGCCTTGTCCTCATCAACCACCTCTGTCACCCCTTCAAAAAACTCCATCAAGTTAGTTAGACACAATTTTCCTTTAACAAATCCATACTAACTCTTCCGATTCAATCCACATTTTTCCATGTGACTATTAATTCTATCCCGAATAATTGTTTCTAGAAGTTTCCCCACTACCGAAGTTAAACTGACTGGTCTGTAATTGCAGGGCAGATGTTTACAACCTTTTTTGAACAACGGTGTGATGTTTGCAATTTGCCAGTCCTTTGGTACCTCCCTGAATCCAGGGACATTGAAAGATTTATGCCAGTGCCTCTGCAATTTCCACTCTCACTTCCTTTAGTATTCTTGGATGAGTCTCATCCAGTCTTGGTGCCTTATCAACTTTAATTACTGACAGCTTATCCAATATCTCCTCCTTTTCAATTTTAAACACTTCTAGTGACTGAGTTTCCTCCTCTGTCACCATGACCTGGGCAGCATCTGCCTCGTACATAAAGACAGATATAAAATATTCATTTCACACCTCAGCCATGCATCTTGCCTCGATGTGTAAATCCCCTTTTTGGTCCCTAGTCGGGCCTACTCCTCCTTTTACCACCCTCTTACTATTGTTTACTAACAGATGTCATCCCATCTGTACTAAATTAGATCTAGATCTAATCAGTTACAACTGAACAGAAACACTAAGTGGGTCAGGAATTAGCTGTGTAAAATGTTGATCTTTTCCCACATAATTTTCCTCAGCCAGTAGAAAAAGGGCAGCCAAACTAGAATCTGTGTAAAAACAAAAAACTGCGGATGCTGGAAATACAAAACAAAAACAGAATTACCTGGAAAAACTCAGCAGGTCTGGCAGCATCGGCAGAGAAGAAAAGAGTTGACGTTTCGAGTCCTCATGACCCTTCGACAGAACTAGACGAATCCCAGGAAGGGGTGAAATATAAGCTGGTTTAAGGTGGTGGGGGGGTGGGGTTGGATGGGGGGAGAGAAGTGGAGGGGGGTGGTGTGGTTGTAGGCAAAAACAGTGATAGAAGCAGATCATCAAAAGATGTCACAGACAGCAGAGCAAAAGAACACATAGGTGTCGAAGTTAGTGATATCTAAACGAATGTGCTAATTGAGAATGGATGGTAGGGCACTCAAGGTATAGCTCTAGTGGGGGTGGGGGGAGCATAAAAGATTTAAAAATATTTTAAAATAATGGAAATAGGTGGGAAAAAGAAAAATCTATATAATTTATTGGAAGAAAACAAAAGGAAGGGGGAAGAAACAGAAAGTGGGGGGTGGGGATGGAGGGGGGAGGACAAGACCTGAAGTTGTTGAATTCAATATTCAGTCCGGAAGGCTGTAAAGTGCCTAGTCAGAAGATGAGGTGCTGTTCCTCCAGTTTGCATTGGGCTTCACCGGAACAATGCAGCAAGCCAAGGACAGACATGTGGGCAAGAGAGCAGGGTGGAGTGTTGAAATGGCAAGCGACAGGGAGGTTTGGGTCATTATTGCGGACAGACCGCAGGTGTTCTGCAAAGCGGTCACCCAGTTTACGTTTGGTCTCTCCAATGTAGAGGAGACCGCATTGGGAGCAACGAATGCAGTAGACTAAGTTGGGGGAAATGCAAGTGAAATGTTGCTTCACTTGAAAGGAGTGTTTGGGCCCTTGGACAGTGAGGAGAGAGGAAGTGAAGGGGCAGGTGTTACATCTTTTGCGTGGGAATGGAGTGGTGCCATAGGTGGGGGTTGGGGAGCAGGGGGTGATGGAGGAGTGAACCAGGGTGTCCCGGAGGGAACGATCCCTACGGAATGACGCTGGGGTGGGTGAAGGGAAGATGTGTTTGGTAGTGGCATCATGCTGGAGTTGGCGGAAATGGCGGAGGACGATCCTTTGAATGCGGAGGCTGGTGGGGTGATAAGTGAGGACAAGGGGGACCCTATCATGTTTCTAGGAGGGAGGAGAAGGCGTGAGGGCGGATGCGCGGGAGATGGGCCAGACACGGTTGAGGGCCCTGTCAATGACCGTGGGTGGAAAACCTCGGTTAAGGAAGAAGGAGGACATGTCGGAGGAACTGTTTTTGAAGGTAGCATCATCAGAACAGATGCGACGGAGGCGAAGGAACTGAGAGAATGGGATGGAGTCCTTACAGGAAGCGGGGTGTGAGGAGCTGTAGTCAAGTTAGCTGTGGGAGTCGGTAGGCTTGTAATGGATATTGGTGGACAGTCTATCACCAGAGATTGAGACAGCGAGGTCAAGGAAGGGAAGGGAAGTGTCAGAGATGGACCACGTGAAAATGATGGAAGGGTGGAGATTGGAAGCAAAATTAATACATTTTTCCAAGTCCTGACGAGAGCACGAAGCAGCACCGAAGTAATCATCGATGTACTGGAGAAAGAGATGTGGAAGGGGGCCGGAGTAGGACTGGAACAAGGAATGTTCCACATACCCCATAAAGAGACAGGCATAGCTGGGGCCCATGCGGGTACCCATAGCCACACCTTTTATTTGGAGGAAGTGAGAGGAGTTGAAGGAGAAATTGTTCAGTGTGAGAACAAGTTCAGCCAGACGGAGGAGAGTAGTGGTGGATGGGGATTGTTCGGGCCTCTGTTTGAGGAAGAAGCTAAGGGCCCTCAGACCATCCTGCTGGGGGATGGAGGTGGCATTCAAAGGATCATCCTCCGCCATTTCCGCCAACTCCAGCATGATGCCACTACCAAACACATCTTCCCTTCACCCCCACTGTCGGCATTCCGTAGGGATCGTTCCCTCCGGGACACCCTGGTCCACTCCTCCATCACCCCCTGCTCCCCAAACCCCACCTATGGCACCACCCCATGCCCATGCCAAAGATGTAACACCTGCCCCTTCACTTCCACTCTCCTCACCGTCCATGGGCCCAAATACTCCTTTCAAGTGAAGCAATATTTCACTTGCATTTCCCCCAACTTAGTCTACTGCATTCGTTGCTCCCAATGCAGTCTCCTCTACATTGGAGAGACCAAACATAAACTGGGCGACCGCTTTGCAGAACACCTGCGGTCTGTCCGCAAGAATGACCCAAACCTCCCTGTTGCTTGCCATTTTAACACTCCACCCTGCTCTCTTGCCCACATGTCTGTTCTTGGCTTGCTGCATTGTTCCAGTGAAGCCCAACGCAATCTGGAGGAACAACACCTCATCTTCCGACTAGGCACTTTACAGCCTTCCAGACTGAATATTGAATTCAACAACTTCAGGTCTTGACCTCCCCCCTCCATCCCCACCCCCACTTTCTGTTTCTTCCCCCTTCCTTTTGTTTTCTTCCAATAAATTATATAGATTTTTCTTTTTCCCACCTATTTCCATTATTTTAAAATATTTTTAAATCTTTTATGCTCCCCCCACCCCCACTAGAGCTATACCTTGAGTGCCCTACCACACATTCTTAATTAGCACATTCATTTAGATAATATCACCAACTTCGACACCTATGTGTTCTTTTGTTCTGCTGTCTGTGACATCTTTTGATGATCTGCTTCTATCACTGCTTTTGCCTACAACCACACCACCCCCCTCCACTTCTCTCCCCCCACCCAACCCCACCCCCCACCACCTTAAACCAGCTTATATTTCACCCCTTCCTGGGATTCGCCTAGTTCTGTTGAAGGGTCATGAGGACTCGAAACGTCAACTCTTTTCTTCTCCGCCGATGCTGCCAGACCTGCTGAGTTTTTCCAGGTAATTCTGTTTTTGTTTAGAATCTGTGTACTTGCTTCTAATCCAGAAAGCAATTGCTTAATGCAGAAAGTTTGCAAATTTTAACTAGAGGTCAAAAAGTAGATTATCTGTCCTATTTCCAGTACATCCTGATCTAGAAGTAGTAGGTAGTAAATAATATAAGAGCAGGGAGGTTATGCTGGAACTGTATAAAATGCTGGTTAGGCCACAGCTAGAGTATTGCGTGCAGTTCTGGAATCTACATTATAAGAAGGATGTGATTGCACTAGAGAGAGTGCAGAGGAGATTTACCAGAATGTTGCCTGGGCTGGAGAGTTTTAGTTATGAGGAGAGATTGGATAGACTGGGGTTATTTTCCTTGGAGCAGAGGAGATTGAGGGGGGACATGATTGAAGTGCATAAAATTATGAGGAACATAGGTAGGGTAGACAGGAAGAAACTTTTCCCCTTGGTGGAGGGATCAATAACCAGGGGGCATAGATTTAAGGTAAGGGGCAGGAGGTTTAGAGGGGATGTGAGGAAGAATTTTTTTCACCCAGAGGGTGCTGGAACTCACTGCCTGAAAGGTTAGTAGAGGCAGAAACCTTCATAACATTTAAGAAGTATTTGGATGTGCACTTGCGATGCCATGGCATACAAGGCTATGGGCCTAGTCCTGGAAAATGGGATTAGAATAGTTAGGTACTTGTTTGACCGGTGCAGACATGATGGACCGAAGGGCCTTTTTCTGTGCTACAGACCTCTATGACTCCATTTATCATCAGCAAATCGCATTTCAGAAATGAAGCCATTAGTCCACCTTCTGTTCAGCCCTGATCCTGATCCCTTGAGTTTTAGACTTGGTAAAAGACAGCATCTTAGAATAGTTGTTAACAGCCAAATTAACAGGACATTGTGAGTTGAGATCACCAGGAAAATAATTTTAGTGCAATTGGCTTATCCTAGTGAACAGATGCACCTTGATTGACATTGAGTGAATGTAAACATAGAATACTGCAGATGATGGAAATCTGAAATAAAAACAGAAAATGCTGAAAATACTCTGCAGGTCAGGCAGCATCTGTGGTGAGAGAAACAGAGTTAACATTTCAACATTTGTTTTAACTGTTTGAATATAATTAGATAAATAAGAGAACACATCCCTCCCCCATCCGTAATCCTGCACTTAATAAAAGACTAACTCAAGAGAAGACTTTCCCAATATCTTGTTAGGCAGTCCTTCAAGATGAAAGTAACCTCGATTCCGCTGCAGTTCTATGGGTTCTGAGATAGCTGATAAATCCAATGTGTGATCTGCAGACTTTGCCGCATACAGGGCAGGTGGTGCTTGGAGGGTTGGGTAGATGAGTTGTTTACTGATTTGAGTGCTCTCTCTTTGACTTCACCTCTGTGTGTTCCCAAAGTCCCGAATTAACCTCCATTTTGGCCAGTCATGAGCCAGGAACTCCCATGATTCAGCAGGTATGTTTGACCTCTTCAGGGAAGCAGGACATCCCTAAAGTGTTTCCACTGTCTCCCTGGGAGTCTCCTGCCACAGTCAAGTTCCAAGTTGAGTGAGTAGTTGCTTTGAGAGTTTGGTGTCAGCCATATGAATGACACATCCTACCCAGCGGAGCTGGTTTTGAGTGATTTGTGCCTCGATGCTAGGCAGAAAGAATCTGCCTTTCTTGCCACCAGACTTGGAGGACCTTGCAATGGCACTGTGCTGGTAGTGCTACTCCAGTGCTTTGACCTGCCTGCTATAGGTTGTCTAAGTCTCTGAAGCCTATAGGAGCCCAGGGATCAATGCTGCCCAATGAAACTTCTCTCCATAAATACATAATGGATTTGCAATACCGGCCCCTTATTGAATGTACTCTGAGTTCCCTGGCTGCCTTCATAGCAGCAAGAATCAAGAAATCTCTTTGGGAGGCCACAAAGGCCAGTCATCTCAAGCCTCAACATGCAGCATTAACATCTTCTGGACCTGTGTGAACACTATTAAATCAGCAAGTGACCTGAACCACTAATTATGTATAGGATTTAACATCTTTTTGTCCCACAGTTATCTGCAAAGGTTTTGTATCACATCCTGAAGCCCCTGAGAACAGGAGGCTGTGATTTACCCAATTTGTTTGAGCATCAGCTTTTCCATTACGTTCAGAAACCAAGTGGCCTCAGTGACAGTTCAGACAATAATAATAATGAATGTGGCTGACATTATCCCTAACTGATGAGGTCTGTCTTATTGCTTTATTTACATCACAAAGATCACCGACCAGAGATACATGAACATGATTCATTAGGAGTTTGATTTACCACCAACTACCCCCGCAACCCCCGCCTGCAATTCAACCCCTGACCTTCAGACAAAGGGTTCTCTATTATCTAATTTATCCAAAAGGTATTGAGTCACTATGGCCAAAACTTATCAAACTAACTGAGTTGGAGAGTGATTGGTGATGTAGGTAATTTAGGAAATCTGCTATTCAAGAGTTAAGTATGACCAGAAAAACAGGGTTCCGTGCAAAATATAAACATACTCTAAAGTAAAAGTTGTCAGTGCCCTGAAGTCATTTTAAATTTTGTTCCAGAATTTCACCCTTTCATTTCTCTCCTAAAAATTTTGAATCGGGGAAATCTACGAGTGCTGTCCCCCTGTGCCTTGGCTGAGTGGTCTTCCTTTTATGTGTGGATCCTAGATAGTGAACATTGGAAAACTATTGAATGGCATGTAATTTTTTTTTACTTTTTACTTTTGAACGTTATTTGGGTTATCTGGGTGCCTGTGACATGTGGAAGCCCATCACATGTTTAAGAGTTACCAATCAAGCTACTGAGAAGTTCATGCAGGTAAACTGTTTGCCAGGTTTGGGGTGCGCACTGCCTCATTATAGGGATGTATCGAAATTACCTAAACCCAGAGAATTTAGGCAAAGGTTAGCAAGAATTGAGGCTTTGGAAATTCCAAGGTGTATTGCTAAATTTTGACCATCTGAGATTATTCAATTTATTAAACACAGTGCATTATTAAATTTTTTACTGCTTGTTAAACCAGAATTCTCATATCTAGTAAGGCATTAACTTGTAGGATTATCCAGAACTGTGGGAAAATTCCCAGGGACCAACCTAGCCCTTCCATTAATGAGATAGTCTGGCTGACTAGCCCTGAATTACTGTGGTTGCCTGACTTAGATATTGAATTAGCAAATCTTCCATGCATGATGATTTAGCTCCTAACTGTCATTAGCAGGCAGGCATAAAATGTGTATTGTCACCATCCTGACAATAATGGAGACATAACAACACAACATACTTTTTCTTATTATTCGTTTACAGGATGTGGGCATCACTGGCTGGGCCAGCATTTGTTGCCCATCCCTAGTTGCTCTTGAGAAAGTGTTGGTGAGCTGTCTTCTTGAACCGCTGTAGTCCATGTGGTGTAGGTACACCCACAGTGCAGTTAGGAAGGGAGTTCCAGGGTTTTGACCCAATGACAGTGAAGGAACGGTGATATATTTCCAAGTCAGGTTGGTGAGTGGTTTGGAGGGACTTCCAGGTGGTGGTAACCCCATGTGTCTGCTGTCTTTGTCTTTCTAGATGGTAGCAGTTGTAGGTTTGGAAGGAAAAACTCAGCAAGTCTGGTAGCATCGGTGGAGAAGAGAAGAGTTGACGTTTCGAGTCCTCATGACCCTTTGACAGAACTAGTGGAATCCCAGGAAGGGGTGAAATATAAGCTGGTTTAAGGTGTTGGGGGGGGCGGTGGGGTTGGGTGGGGGGAGAGAAGTGGAGGGGGGTGGTGTGGTTGTAGGCAAAAGCAGTGATAGAAGCAGATCATCAAAAGATGTCACAGACAGCAGAACAAAAGAACACATAGGTGTCGAAGTTGGTGATATTATCTAAATGAATGTGCTAATTAAGAATGTGTGGTAGGGCACTCAAGGTATAGCTCTAGTGGGGGTGGGGGGAGCATAAAAGATTTAAAAATATTTTAAAATAATGGAAATAGGTGGGAAAAAGGAAAATCTATATAATTTATGGGAAAAAAAAACAAAAGGAAGGGGGAAGAAACAGAAGGGGGGGTTGTGGGGATGGAGGGGGGAGGTCAAGACCTAAAGTTGTTGAATTCAATACTCAGTCCGGAAGGCTGTAAAGTGCCTAGTCGGAAGATGAGGTGTTGTTCCTCCAGTTTGCGTTGGGCTTCACTGGAACAATGCAGCAAGCCAAGGACAGACATGTGGGCAAGAGAGCAGGGTGAAGTGTTGAAATGGCAAGCAACAGGGAGGTTTGGGTCATTCTTGCGGACAGACCGCAGGTGTTCTGCAAAGCGGTCACCCAGTTTACGTTTGGTCTCTCCAATGTAGAGGAGACCACATTGGGAGTAACGATTGCAGTAGACTAAGTTGGGGGAAATGCAAGTGAAATGCTGCTTCACTTGAAAGGAGTGTTTGGGCCCTTGGACGGTGAGGAGAGTGGAAGTGAAGGGGCAGGTGTTACATCTTTGGTGTGGGCATGGGGTGGTGCCATAGGTGGGAGTTGGGGAGCAGGGGGTGATGGAGGAGTGGACCAGGGTGTCCCGGAGGGAATGATCCCTACGGAATGCCGACAGTGGGGGTGAAGGGAAGATGTGTTTGGTGGTGACATCATGCTGGAGTTGGCGGATATGGCGGAGGATGATCCTTTGAATGCCACCTCCATCCCCCAGCAGGATGGTCTGAGGGCCCTTAGCTTCTTCCTCAAACAGAGGCCCGAACAATCCCCATCCACCACTACTCTCCTCCGTCTGGCTGAACTTGTTCTCACACTGAACAATTTCTCCTTAAACTCCTCTCACTTCCTCCAAATAAAAGGTGTGGCTATGGGTACCCGCATGGGCCCCAGCTATGCCTGTCTCTTTATGGGGTATGTGGAACATTCCTTGTTGCAGTCCTACTCCGGCCCCCTTCCACAACTCTTTCTCCGGTACATCGATGATTACTTCGGTGCTGCTTCGTGCTCTCGTCAGGACTTGGAAAAATGTATTAATTTTGCTTCCAATCTCCACCCTTCCATCATTTTCACGTGGTCCATCTCTGACACTTCCCTTCCCTTCCTTGACCTCGCTGTCTCAATCTCTGGTGATAGACTGTCCACCAATATCCATTACAAGCCTACCGACTCCCACAGCTAACTTGACTACAGCTCCTCACACCCCGCTTCCTGTAAGGACTCCATCCCATTCTCTCAGTTCCTTCGCCTCCGTCACATCTGTTCTGATGATGCTACCTTCAAAAACAGTTCCTCCGACATGTCCTCCTTCTTCCTTAACCGAGGTTTTCCACCCACGGTCGTTGACAGGGCCCTCAACCGTGTCCGGCCCATCTCCCGCGCATCCACCCTCACGCCTTCTCCTCCCTCCCAGAAACATGATAGGGTCCCCCTTGTCCTCACTTATCACCCCACCAGCCTCCGCATTCAAAGGATCATCCTCCGCCATTTCCGCCAACTCCAGCATGATGCCACTACCAAACATATCTTCCCTTCACCCCCACTGTCAGCATTCCGTAGGGATCGTTCCCTTCGGGACACCCTAGTCCACTCCTCCATCACCCCCTACTCCCCAACCCCCACCTATGGCACCACCCCATTCCCACGCAAAAGATGTAACACCTGCCCCTTCACTTCCACTCTCCTCACCGTCCAAGGGCCCAAACGCTCCTTTCAAGTGAAGCAACATTTCACTTGCATTTCCCCCAACTTAGTCTACTGCATTTGTTGCTCCCAATGTGGTCTCCTCTACATTGGAGAGACCAAACGTAAACTGGGCGACCACTTTGCAGAACACCTGCGGTCTGTCCGCAAGAATGACACAAACCTCCCTGTTGCTTGCTATTTCAACACTCCACCCTGCTCTCTTGCCCACATGTCTGTCCTTGGCTTGCTGCATTGTCCCAGTGAAGCCCAACGCAAACTGGAGGAACAACACCTCATCTTCTGACTAGGCACTTTACAGCCTTCCGGACTGAATATTGAATTCAACAACTTTAGGTCTTGACCTCCCCCCTCCATCCCCACCCCCCACTTTCTGTTTCTTCCCCCTTCCTTTTGTTTTTTTTTCCCATAATTTATTTAGATTTTTCTTTTTCCCACCTATTTCCATTATTTTAAAATATTTTTAAATTTTTTATGCTCCCCCCACCCCCACTAGAGCTATACATTGAGTGCTCTACCATCCATTCTTAATTAGCACATTCATTTAGATAATATCACCAACTTCGACACCTATGTGTTCTTTTGTTCTGCTGTCTGTGACATCTTTTGATGATCTGCTTCTATCACTGCTTTTGCCTACAACCACACCACCCCCCTCCACTTCTCTCCCCCCTTCCCAACCCCACCCCCCCACCACCTTAAACCAGCTTATATTTCACCCCTTCCTGGAATTTGCCTAGTTCTGTCGAAAGGTCATGAGGACTCGAAACGTCAACTCTTTTCTTCTCCACTGATGCTGCCAGACTTGCTGAGTTTTTCCAGGTAATTCTGTTTTTGTTTTGTTTTTCCAGCATCCGCAGTTTTTTGATTTTTGTTTTTATCTCATAGGTTTGGAAGGTGCTGTCGAAGGAGCCTTGGTGAGTTTCTGCAATGCATTTTGTAGATGATACACACTGCTACCACTGTGTGTCGGTAGTGGAGGGAGTGAATGCTTGTGGGTGTGGTGCCCATCAAGCATCAAGTGGGGCTGCTTTGACCTGGATGGCGTTGACCTTCTTGAGTGTAGTCGGAACTGCAGTCATCCATGCAAGTGGAGAGTATTCCATCACACTCCTGACTTGTGCCTTGTAGATGGTGGACAGGCTTTGGGGAGTCAGGAGGTGAGTTATTTGCTGCAGGATTCCTAGCCTCTGACTTGTTCTTGTAGCCACAGTATTTATATAGCTAGTCCAGTTCAATTTCTGGTCAATGGTAACCCCCAGGATGATGTTATTTGGGATTTCAGTGATTGTAATCCCATTTGAATGTATAGGGGCGATGGTCAGATTCTCCCTTGTTGGAGATGGTCATTGCCTAGCACTTGTGTGGCGTAAATGTTACTTGCCACTTGTCAGCCCAAGCCTGGATGTTGTCCAGGTCTTGCTGTATTTGGACATGGACTGCTTCAGTATCTGAGGAATCGTGAATAGTGCTGAACATTGTGCAATCATCAGTGTACATCCCCACTTCTGACCTTATGATGGAAGGAAGGTTGATTGATGGAGCAGCTGAAGATGGTTGGGCCTAGGACACTACCCTGAGGAACTCCTGCAGTGATGTCCTGGAGCTGAGATGTCTGACCTCCAACAACCACAACCATCTTCCTTTGTGCTGGCTATGACTCCAACCAGCGAAGAGTTTCCCCCCGGATTCCCATTGACTCTAGTTTTGCTAGGGCTCCTTGAGGCTACACTTGGTCAAATGCTACCTTGATCTCAAGGGCAGTCACTCTCACCTCACCTTGGGTGTTCAGCTCTTGTGTCCATTTTTGAACCAAGGCTGTAATGAGGTCAGGAGCTGAGTGGTCCTGGTGAAACCCAAACTGAGCATCAGTAAGCAGGCTATTGCTAATCAAGTGCTGCTTGATAGCACTGTTGATGACCCCTTCCATTACTTTACTGATATTTGAGAGTAGGCTGACAAGGACATAAATGGTCAGGTTGGATTTGTCTTGCTTTTTGTGTACAGGACATACCTGGGCAATTTTCCACATAGTCGGGTAGATGCCAGTATTGCAGCTGTACTGGAACAGCTTGGCTAGGGGGCATGGCAAGTTCTGGAGCACAAGTCTTCAATACTATTGCCAGAATATTACCAGGGCCCATAGCCTTTGCAGTATCCAGTGCCTTCAGCTGTTTCTTAATATTAAGTGGAGTGAATCGAATTCGCTGAAGACTGGCACCTGTGATGCTGGGGACCTCCAGAGGAGGCTGAGATGGATCATCCACTTGTTACTTCTGGCTGAAGATTGTTGCAAATGCTTCAGCACCTCTGCTGGTTCTGTCTGGCTGGTGGGAGAGGACATATCCAGTGATCGTGATGGTGGTGTCTAGAGCATTGCCTGTAAGGAATGATCCCATGAGGATGACTATGTAAGGCTGTTGTTTGACTAGTCTGTGAGACAGCTCTCCCAATTTTAGCACAAGCCCCCAGATGTTAGTAAGGAGGATTTTGCAGTCCTCGGTTTGCCATTGTCGTTTCCGGTGCCTAGGTTGATGCCGGGTGATCCGTCCAGTTTTATTCCTTTTTTGAGGCTTTGTAGCAGTTTGATATACAACTGAGTGGTTTGCTAGGCCATTTCAGAGGGCACTTAAGAGTCAACTGCATTGCTGTGGGTCTGGAGTCACATTTAGGCCAGACCAAGTAAGGACAGCGGATTTCTTTCCCTAAAGGGCAGATGGGTTTTTACAACAATGGTTTCATGGTCATCATCAGACTTTTAATTCCAATCCAGATATTTATTGAATTCAAATTTCACAATTTTCCAGTGAGATTTGAACCCCGGTCTCCATAGCATTACCCTGGGTCTTTGGATTACTAGACCAGTACGCATCACCTCCCCCTAGTGGTTGACTCTTAAATGCCCTCTGCCAGTCACTGCAGAATTACAGCAGCAACCACTTATCACTCTGTAACCCAATGAGAGTAGCTGTGAGACTTTTGCTATATAACTGTCTGTCTTCATGCTCAGCCTCTTGCAGCAGTCCTTCTAACATCTCTGTGCTGCCCAACATCAGATATCCACTTATCTGCTGAGACAGAAACATGTCAACCACCCGGTTCCAATTCCAGTGTTGTGTAAAACCACAAACCAAACTTAGTTGTCATGAGCTTTAAATTTATGATAAGAAAACATTGGGTTTTTTTAGCCCCATGTCTTATTTGCTTTCCAATACATTTGCTATATGTTTAAAGCCCCCTCACTATTGTTTTCATGGAGATTCCCCATCCAGTTTATTTCCTACTTTCCATTGAGGATATGCCTGCCATTCATTTGATTTTCCTTAAAGCAGAAGTTGCTTTGCCAGTGAGGACAAACAAGCAGTTTGTGCCAAGGGTTAAAAATAAGTATCCTCTTCCTCTCCCTACTAAGAGTGCATTGTCATTGTTCTATAATTATTCTCACAATTGTCTCACAATTGTCTCGAGCAGTTCTGCTGGAGGCTTAATCAACATTGGGTAAGAATAAGATTAGACTTGACAGCTTTTTTTAACAGCTGCCTATTGAATCACTGCTCAGCGTCACGTATGAAGAATGGTCACGTGAATGATCGATACCGCTGAGGACTGTACTCTGGCAATATTCAGCACTTTCAAAAGAGAAGGGGAGAAAATGGGGAAAGACTATTAAAATAGGCTCTAGTGTGTAAATAATTAATAAGCCAGATCTTGCTGGAAAACATGTGTTAAAGCATTCTGTATTAATAATGTGCAAATTAGCACGAAGTTCAGGAGATGGAGAGGTACATTTCAAGTTTTGAATCTCCATAACTTGTTGGTCAATTTATACTGCTCCACCATTTGTATCTCGCCCTCTGCCTTCCCATTCTTGCTGGATTTGGACATTAATTGCCTATTCTCTGCAGAAAGTTAGAGCTCATAATTAATAACTCAAGTACATTTTAATGATAATGCAATTCCAATCAACCTCTCTAGCCCAGAAAGGAACCCGTTTAAAGTGTTCAAACTCATTTCTGTATGTAATAGATTGTTGTTAAAGATTTCAAAAATGTCAAATTTTATGTTTACCTTTTTTCTTTCTTTTCCTATTGTTATTTTTTCCTCTCTCAAATCCAACCTTTCTTTCCCTCCATTTCTCTCCCTATATGATTTGTCTGTAGTTCACTATGTATCTCTGTTGTTCTTCTATTTCTTTCTCAACCCTTGTTAAGGAGATGCACTGTTTTCCCACCATTCACTAATGTCCCAGATGATCTGTAGCACTTGGCACACCATTACCAGATTGTACTCACAGCAAAGTTACAGCACAAAAATGTTTCAAGCTGAAGGGTGCAGGAAAGAATCTAACTAACGGTGCATGCTGTGAGATGCCTCACTCCAGCAGGAGCTAGCTCATTGTATGAAACTAATTTATCCTGTTATCTGCTGATACAGTATTTGTAAACCAATCAACTGAGTTGCTATCAGACATTGCAATGACCCATGCATTGTAGTTTGAATAATAGATACTGAGGGATGGATGGGATTAATTCTGATTGAACACACCATGATTGTTATTATCTGACAAAGCCAATGTTTTGCAGCCTTGGGCTCATGAAAGTTGTTGTACAATGGCTTTCACTCATTGTGAGGGGGGAAGATGCAGAGTGTCACTTTTCAATATGGTTGTAGAGCCCCCTGTTTGAGCAGGCTAATAACCTACTGTGGTGTGTTTGAAGTATGTTGTAAACATAGTCTGACAGAAAGATAAATCGTCTCCACTCCCAACTAAACTTTTCACTTACGCTAAAGTGGAACAGGACAATGAAAGAACCAAGGCAACGGTGATTTGGAGGATTGCAGGGCAACAGACAGTCACAGATGTGACACTGGTGTATCCTATATGCAGTTTCATTGCTTATCATTTATTCTTGAAGCAGGAAATTCTGTCTTGTCTACAGCCTTGTTTTCTCTATTGCAACCTTCTTTTTACCTTCATGTTATAAATATATATAATGACTCATGCTCCCCTCAACATATCTTTCTTGTAGGCCACCCTATATATCTTCCTCTTCCCTACATTCTTGTTTAGCATCGCAAGATTTGTTTTAATATCATTTCCTGCTGTCACATAGGGCCATGTGACCCAATCAGCGTCATTTTGGACTAACCTGTCCCACTCCCAAACTCACTCTGTTGTCACTCACACTCACCTCTCCTGAACCCACACTATTTTTTTATTAATTGCATGTGGGCATTGATAGCTAAGCATTTATTGCCCATCCCTAATTGCCTTTGTTCAGAGGGCATTTTAAGAGCCAACTGGAGTGAGGATTTCCCTTCCCTAAAGGGCATTAGTGATGCCAAATGGGTTTTTACAACAATCAATAATTGTTTAATTCCAGATTTCTTTCGAGTTCAAATTCCACCATCAGGATTTGAGCACAGGTCCCCAGAGCATTACCTTGGGTCTCTGGATTACTAGTTCAGCAACAATACCATTACACCACCACCTTCCCACAGGCTCTGGAGATGCGTGGCAAGAGGCAGGAGTAGGAGCTTCGACTTGCAGAAGGCATGTTCTCTTCAAGTAAGGTTGTGATCAGCTTCACCCCTTTTTTGATCAGAAATCTGGTTACAGATTCCTGATCCCAACAATGAGACAATTTACACAACAATGGATTATGGATTGAATATATTCAGGAGACTGGGCCGGGCCATGACTTCGCTCTTCCACGGTAACTCCACCTTCGCCTACACTATGGATGTGGGAACTGCTCTCAGTGGCTTTAAAATCGGGCAGGATTGGAAAGGGAGGTTTCTGATAAAATTAATAGACACTTGGACAAGTTCAGATTAATTGGGGAAAACCAGCATAGGTTTGTGAAAGGAAAATCATATTTAACTACCTTGATTGAGTTTTTTGATGGGGTATCGGAGATAGTTGATAAGGGTAATGCAGTTGATGTGGCTTATTTGAGCTTCCAAAAGGCATTTGATAAAGTGGCACATATTATTTACCAGCAAAGTTGAAGGCCATGCAGTAAAGGGGAAAGCAGTGGCATGATATAAATTTGGCTGAAGGACTGGAAACAGAATAATACAGAAGTTATTTTGCAGACTAGAGGAAGGTATGCTGTAGGGTTCCCCAGGGGTCAGTGTGAGGACCACTGCTTTTCTTGATGTATAATAGTGACATGGACTTTGATGTGCAGAGCAGAATTTCAAAATTTCAGATGGCACAAGACTTGTGAACTGTGACATAGGACACAGACAGGATGGGTAGACATGGAGCAGTTGAAATTTAATGCAGAGAAGTGTGAAGTGATTCATTTGGTAGAAAGAACAAGGAAAGGCAATATAAAATCAAGGCCACAATTCTAAAAAAAACCTGGAGGTCTTTGTAGATAAAGGCTTACAGTACAAAAGCAAGGAAGTTATGATGATCCTTTATAAAACTCAGGTTTATGCTCAACTGGAGTATTATTCACAATTGTGAGCACCACACTTCAGAAAGGATGAAGAGGATGCAGAAAGAATTTATGAGGGTATGAAGGACTTCAGCCATGTGGAAAGTTTGGAGAAGATGGGTTGTTCTCCTTAGAGAAGGGAAGGTTGAGGGGAGATTTGGTAGAAGTGTTCAAAATCATGTGTGGTCTAGGAAGAGGGGATAGGAATTGTTCCATTTGGCAAAACAGTCAAAAATCAGAGGACAAGGATTTAAGGTGATTGACAAAGGAAATAATGGCAACATTTTTCCACAGTGGCCAGAACTTTATGCGTTAGTAGCGAGTGCGTGCCTGACCTGGAAGAGTGTTAAATCTCACGAGAAGACTTCATGCGCACGTTCCGATGGCATCGTACTCTCGTGTGATATTTCGGTTGGTGGGCACACGTGGAGCTCGGAAGCATGCCGGCCAACAATCAGCCACTTATGGATTTTACGTTGCCTACACAATTTTGCACTCATCACACAGGCAACACGGGCGGGCGGCAAACTTGTTTTTTTCACTTTTCTCATCCAACGGCCGAATATAAAGGGGAGCGGAGCATGGCCTGTGTGAGTTGTTAGGAGCTGAGGTGAGAGTTTGCTGCTGCTTGTTTGCTGAGACTTCAGGGCTTTTCTTGTCATTTCTTCTGAAGTTTTTGCTTTGTCAGCTTTGTCTAGACTCTTTTGGAGTATTCCTGCCGAGTGCAGCCTTCAGTGCGTGAGACTGTGCCATCTGAATTTCAGCAGATGGGGATTGTGTACTCCGCTAGGGGAACCTCCTCTGAGGAGGAAGAGAGGGCAGCAGGGAGAGGAGGCCAGCTGTCTGCTGGCAGTGCTGCAGGGACAGACCTGTGGGAGGAGGGGCTCAACATACCTGAGGTCCAGTGCTGCAGAAGGCTCCGCCTGTCTCGGGACACTATGACATCAGTATGCTAGATGGTTGGTCCAGAGATCGCCTCCAACTGTGTGGGTGGGCACCCTAAGCCAGTGGCTCTGAAGCTCACACTAGCCCTCAATACTTTTGCTTCTGGACCTTTCCAGGGATCAGTGGGGGATCTGTATAGAGTGTCCTAATCAGCTGTTCACAGTTGTGTCAGGCTTGTCATTAATGCTCTGTTCAGACGGGTTCTCATATTCACTCATTACTGATGGACGAAGCAGCCAGGCTGAGTGAGGCAGAGGCTTCACAGCTATTGCTGAGTTCCTGCTTATCCAGGGTGCCATCCACTGCACACATGTGGCCATCAAGGCGCCAATGGGTCAGCCGGATGCCTTCATGAACAGAAAGGGCTTTCACTCCATGAATGTGCAGATGGTGTGCGATCACAAGACCCAGACTCTGCAAGCCTGTGCAACTTACCCTGGGAGCTCCCATGATGCATACATCCTGTGACACTCCCAGATGTCAAGGTTGTTCATGGCTCCAGCTCGGCTGGGTGGTTGGCTGCTGGGTGACAAAGGATATCCCTTGAAAAGTTGGCTCACGGCGTCACTCCTGCACCCAAGGACAGAGACGGAAGAGAAGCACAATGGGAGTCATGCCTTCACAAAGGCAGTAATTGAGAGGACCTTTGGGCTGCTGAAGATAAGGCTCTGATGCCTGGACCAATCAGGGCGTGCCCCGCAATAGCCACCAGAATGTGTGTCACTTATCGTCATGGTCTGCCACGCTCTGCCCAATCTGGCACTGGCAAGGGGGGAACCCGCTGGAGGATGAGGATAGCGATGCAGCTCCACAGGCCACAGAGGATGACTCTACTGATGGATCTGATGATGATCCCAGAGGGGGCACAGGGTGAGGACCTGGAGGCAGCCTTAAGAAATCTTCAGGGACACCAGGGAGGCCTTGATTCAGCACACCTTCAGCTTGGCTGTCAAGGCATGGCTTCGCTCTCATGATAAGGGTGGCGCCTCCTTCACACACATTTCTGAGGAGGCAACCCCATGACCCCAATGTCGCCTCTGTTATGCTGTGGCAGATGATGTGTGCCAGGTGGACCAAATCCACAAGGGAAACTTGGCCACGCACTCATCATGGTTTGGTAATTTGTATTTATTATGAGAAGATATATGCACTGAATTCAGAAGTAATGAGTCCAGCAAGACCTTTAGAAATTTTAAAAATTGATTTAAAATATTTGTTAACAAAATAAAAGATTTCAAGCACATACATAAGACAACAATTACTATTATAACAGCTCCTAAAATTCCTAATTAATCTGACTCCCAATTACACACCCCTGTTAAGGCGACAGTCCAGAATAGATTTAGATTTAAAACAAAACTAGCAAGTTAACACAATACCCACTTGACAGTGGAATTCCAAATGGCTTTCTCCCCAACTTTGGTTACCTTACATCATATACTTATGCACAAATAGCTGCAGGCTTCTTGAAGGCTGTTTTACGCACCCCTGTTAGATCTTACATGGCTCCCTCCTCGCATAGCCTTTCATTCTCCTTTATATGTGTTTCCCCCTTTTTAATATGTAAGTTCTATTGTTCCAGATGTCTTTGAAACTATATATTTCTCATAATATAAAAACTTTCATGTTGCCAATATTGTCAGAAACCTTTGGGAAAAATAAACATGGTCCTTAGCTTTGCTTACCTGGCTAGTTGTTAACAGACTAACATCCATAGATAGATGGGGGTTAGCAGCTCTGAGCGTGAGTCCTGAAGGCTGTATTGCCTGACTGGTGCCAAAATTAATCTCCTCAGGGCTGGAGAGGAACTTGGAGTGTGAGGCAAGGGATCCAGTTGTTATCCACGTTGATACCAACGACATTGATAGGACTAGAAAGGAGGTTCTGCTGAAAGAATTTGAACAGTTGGGAGCTAAACTAAAAAGCAGAAATTTCAAGGTAATTATCTCAGGATTACTACCTGAGCCACGGGCAAACTGGCATAGGGTAAATAAAGTCAAGGAGTTAAATGTGTGGCTCAAAGGTAGGTGTGAGAGGAATGGGTTTCAGTTCATGGGGCACTGGCACCAGTAATGGGGTAGAAGGGAACTGTTCCGATGGGATGGGGGTCACTTGAACCATGCTGGGACCAGTGTCCTGGCGAATCAAATAACTAGAGCTGTAGAGAGGGCTTTAAACTAAATAGAGGGGGGAGAGTTCAGGAAAGGGGATGTCTAGGCTTACAAAGAAAAAGGATATGGCAGCCTTGCAGGGCAGCTGTTTAAGTATTGACACCCAGAGTGTGACAGGAAGGGACAGAGTGTACAAATATTTAAAAAAGCAGTAACTAGGGTCAGAGGGGGAAAACATGGTAAAAAGACAAAATTAATGGCTCTTTACTGAAATGCATGTAGTATTCGGAACAAAATAAATGAATTAACGGCACAAATAGAGGTTAATGGTTATGATCTTATAGCCATTGAGGAGACATGGTTACAAGGAGATCAAAGCTGGGAACTAAATATTCAGGGTTATGTGACTTTTCAAAAGGACAGGCAGGAAGGAAAACATTGTGGGGTAGCTTTGTTAGTATGAGATGGAATAAGTCTGATAGCAAGAAATGATCGGAAGGTGTAGAATCCATATGGGTGAAGGTAAGAAATAACAAGGGGAAGACAACACTGATGGGAGTAGCCTATAGGCCCCCTAACAGTAGCTATGCTGTAAGACAGAGAATACATCAGGAGATAATGAGGGCATGTAAAAAAGGCTGTACATTAATCATGGGTGACTTAAAGATTCATGTAGATTGGGAAAATCAAATTGGTAGAGGTAGCCACGAGCAAGAATTCACAGAGTTTGGGACAGCTTCCTAGAACAATATTTTGTGGATCCAACCGGGGATCAGGCTATTTTGTACCTGGTAATGTGTAATGGAGTGGATTTAATGAATGACCTGAGTACAAGATCCCCTAGGAAATAGTAAACATAACATGGTAGAATTTAGCATTCAGTTTGAGTGTGAGAAACTTGGGTCTGAAATAACCGTGCTAAAATTAAATAAGGGTAATTACAAAGGAATGAGGGCAGAGTTGGCTGGAGTGGACTGGGAAAGGAGTTTAGCAGAAAAGACCATTGATGAACAATGGCAGACGTTTAAGAAAATAGTTCATGACTCACAACAAAGATATATCCCAGAGAGGAAGGAGGATTCTAGGAAGGGGATAAACCACCCATGGTTAACCAAGGAAGTTAAGGATAGTATCAAATTGAAAGAAAAAACGTACAATGTGGCAAAGATTTGTGGTAAGCCAGAGGATTGGGAAAGTTTTAAAAACCAACAAAATATGACCAAAAAAAAGGGAGAAAATAGACTTTGAGGGTAAGTTAGCAAGTGATATAAAAACAGACAGGAAGAGCTTCTTTACATATATAAAAAGGATGAGAGAGGCCAAAGTGAACTTAGGCCTCTTAGAGAATGAGGCTGGGAAAATAATAAAGGGGAACCAGGAAATGGTAGAGGAGTTGAATAAATACTTTGCATCAGTCTTCACTGAAGAAGACACTAATAGCATTCCAAAAGTACTAAATAATCAAGGGGCAAAAGGGGGGGGGGGGGTGCGGGGGGAGGAAAAAAATACAATAACTATCACTAGAGAAAAAGTACTAGGGAAATTAATGGGGCTAAAGGCTGATAAGACCCCTGGACCTGATGGGTTGCATCCTAGGGTATTAAAAGAAGTAGCTAGAGAGATAGTGAATCCACTGGTTGTAATCTTCCAAGAATCCTTAGATTCTGAAAAAGTCCCAAAGGATTGGAAAACTGCCAATGTAACGCCCTTATTCAAAAAGGGAGGGAGACAAAAAACAGGTAGCTATAGGCCAGTTAATTTAACATCTGTCATTGGGAATATGTTAGAGTCTTTTATAAAGGATAAAAACAAAAAAACTGCGGATGCTGGAAATCCAAAACAAAAACAGAATTACCTGGAAAAACTCAGCAGGTCTGGCAGCATCGGCGGAGAAGAAAAGAGTTGACGTTTCGAGTCCTCATGACCCTTCGACAGAACTTGAGTTCGAGTCCAGGAAAGAGCTGAAATATAAGCTGGTTTAAGGTGTGTGTGTGGGGGGCGGAGAGATAGAGAGACAGAGAGGTGGAGGGGGTTGGTGTGGTTGTAGCGACAAACAAGCAGTGATAGAAGCAGATCATCAAAAGATGTCAACAACAATAGTACAATAGAACACATAGGTGTTAAAGTTAAAGTTGGTGATATTATCTAAACGAATGTGCTAATTAAGAATGGATGGTAGGGCACTCAAGGTATAGCTCTAGTGGGTTTTTTTTTATATAATGGAAATAGGTGGGAAAAGGAAAATCTTTATAATTTATTGGGAAAAAAAAAAAAGAAGGGGGAAACAGAAAGGGGGTGGGGATGGGGGAGGGGACTCACGACCTAAAGTTGTTGAATTCAATATTCAGTCCGGAAGGCTGTAAAGTCCCTAGTCGGAAGATGAGGTGTTGTTCCTCCAGTTTGCGTTGGGCTTCACTGGAACAATGCAGCAAGCCAAGAACAGACATGTGGGCAAGAGAGCAGGGTGGAGTGTTAAAATGGCAAGCGACAGGGAGGTTTGGGTCATTCTTGCGGACAGACCGCAGGTGTTCTGCAAAGCGGTCGCCCAGTTTACGTTTGGTCTCTCCAATGTAGAGGAGACCACATTGGGAGCAACGAATGCAGTAGACTAAGTTGGGGGAAATGAAAGTGAAATGCTGCTTCACTTGAAAGGAGTGTTTGGGTCCTTGGACGGTGAGGAGAGAGGAAGTGAAGGGGCAGGTGTTGCATCTTTTGCGTGGGCAAGGGGTTGTGCCATAGGAGGGGGTTGAGGAGTAGGGGGTGATGGAGGAGTGGACCAGGGTGTCCCGGAGGGAGCGATCCCTACGGAATGCCGATAAGGGGGGTGAAGGGAAGATGTGTTTGGTAGTGGCATCATGCTGGAGTTGGCGGAAATGGCGGAGGATGATCCTTTGAATGCGGAGGCTGGTGGGGTGATAAGTGAGGACAAGGGGGACCCTATCATGTTTCTGGGAGGGAGGAGAAGGAGTGAGGGCGGATGCGCGGGAGATGGGCCGGACACGGTTGAGGGCCCTGTCAACGACCGTGGGTGGAAAACCTCGGTTAAGGAAGAAGGAGGACATGTCAGAGGAACTGTTTTTGAATGTAGCATCATCGGAACAGATGCGACGGAGGCGAAGGAACTGAGAGAATGGGATGGAGTCCTTACAGGAAGTGGGGTGTGAGGAGCTGTAGTCGAGATAGCTGTGGGTGTCGGTGGGTTTGTAATGGATATTGGTGGACAGTCTATCACCAGAGATTGAGACAGAGAGGTCAAGGAAGGGAAGGGAAGTGTCAGAGATGGACCACGTGAAAATGATGGAAGGGTGGAGATTGGAAGCAAAATTAATAAATTTTTCCAAGTCCTGACGAGAGCATGAAGCAGCACCGAAATAATCATCGATGTACCGGAGAAAGAGTTGTGGAAGGGGGCCGGAGTAGGACTGCAACAAGGAATGTTCCACATACCCCATAAAGAGACAGGCATAGCTGGGGCCCATGCGGGTACCCATAGCCACACCTTTTATTTGGAGGAAGTGAGAGGAGTTGAAGGAGAAATTGTTCAGCGTGAGAACAAGTTCAGCCAGACGGAGGAGAGTAGTGGTGGATGGGGATTGTTCGGGCCTCTGTTCGAGGAAGAAGCTAAGGGCCCTCAGACCATCCTGGTGGGGGATGGAGGTGTAGAGGGATTGGACGTCCATGGTGAAGAGGAAGCGGTAGGGGCCAGGGAACTGGAAATTGTTGATGTGACGTAAGGTGTCAGAGGAATCACGGATGTAGGTGGGAAGGGACTGGACAAGGGGAGAGAGAAGGGAGTCAAGATAACGAGAAATGAGTTCTGTGGGGCAGGAGCAAGCTGAGATGATCGGTCTACCGGGGCAGTTCTGTTTGTGGATTTTGGGTAGGAGATAGAAGCGGGCCGTCCGAGGTTGGGCAACTATCAGGTTGGAAGCTGTGGGAGGGAGATCCCCAGAGGAGATGAGGTCAGTGACAGTCCTGGAAACAATGGCTTGATGTTCAGTGGTGGGGTCATGGTCCAGGGAGAGGTAGGAGGAAGTGTCTGCGAGTTGACGCTCAGCCTCCGCGTGGTAGAGGTCAGTGCGCCAGACAACAACAGCACCACCCTTGTCAGCGGGTTTGATGACAATGTCAGGGTTGGACCTGAGAGAATGGAGTGCAGTAAGTTCAGAGAGAGACAGGTTAGAATGGGTGAGAGGAGCAGAGAAATTGAGACGACTAATGTCGCGCCGACAGTTCTCAATGAAAAGATCGAGAGAAGGTAAGAATCCAGAGGGAGGGGTCCAGGTGGAGGGAGAATATTGAAGATGGGTAAAAGGATCCGTTGAACTGGGAGAGGACTCCTGCCCAAAGAAGTGAGCCCGGAGACGAAGACGGCGGAAGAAGAGTTCAGTATCATGCCGAGCCCGAAATTCATTGAGGTGAGGGCGTAAGGGTATGAAACTAAGTCCTTTGCTGAGCACTGAACGTTCAGCATCGGAGAGGGGAAGGTCAGGGGGTATAGTGAATACACGGCTGGGGTTGGGATTGGAAGATGGGGTGGGGATGGAGGGACAGGCAGGGGTGGAGGGTCCTAGATGGGTGTTGGTGTCGATGAGTTGTTGGAGCTTGCGTTCCTTAGCACTTGAGAGAAAGAGAAAAAGTTTCTTGTTGAGGCGTCGGATGAGCCGAAGGATAAAATGAAACTGGGGGCACGCGCAGCTTTGAAAAAGGGTACGGCGGTGCTGCTGGAGGGAGAGGTCGAGTGTGTTCATATGGCGGCGCATGGCACTGAGAGTGGATTTCAGAATGTGACGGGAACAGCAGTCCGAGAAACGTTTTATGTCCCGGAGATACCTGTAATCCTGGGTGGGTTCGAAACATGAGGGGTGGAATTTCAGTTGAAATCCATGTGGGGTAAGTCGGAGACGGAGACAGTCACTGAGAAAGGAGATATGGCTGTGAAAGCGGGTTTTAGTAAACACCTTGTCAAACACTAGGAGAGAAATGGAAAGCAATGAAGGTGAACAAGGCAACAGAGAAATCCGGAAATCTTGTCGCAGAGAGGAACAGAACTTCTTCAAGGAGGTAGGCATTTCTTGAAGAGCAGTGGCAGTCAATTAAACACAGAGATAAAAACAAAAAAACTGCGGATGCTGGAAATCCAAAACAAAAACAGAATTACCTGGAAAAACTCAGCAGGTCTGGCAGCATCGGCGGAGAAGAAAAGAGTTGACGTTTCGAGTCCTCATGACCCTTCGACAGAACTTGAGTTCGAGTCCAGGAAAGAGCTGAAATATAAGCTGGTTTAAGGTGTGTGTGTGGGGGGCGGAGAGATAGAGAGACAGAGAGGTGGAGGGGGTTGGTGTGGTTGTAGCGACAAACAAGCAGTGATAGAAGCAGATCATCAAAAGATGTCAACAACAATAGTACAATAGAACACATAGGTGTTAAAGTTAAAGTTGGTGATATTATCTAAACGAATGTGCTAATTAAGAATGGATGGTAGGGCACTCAAGGTATAGCTCTAGTGGGTTTTTTTTTATATAATGGAAATAGGTGGGAAAAGGAAAATCTTTATAATTTATTGGGAAAAAAAAAAAGAAGGGGGAAACAGAAAGGGGGTGGGGATGGGGGAGGGGACTCACGACCTAAAGTTGTTGAATTCAATATTCAGTCCGGAAGGCTGTAAAGTCCCTAGTCGGAAGATGAGGTGTTGTTCCTCCAGTTTGCGTTGGGCTTCACTGGAACAATGCAGCAAGCCAAGGACAGACATGTGGGCAAGAGAGCAGGGTGGAGTGTTAAAATGGCAAGCGACAGGGAGGTTTGTGTCATTCTTGCGGACAGACCGCAGGTGTTCTGCAAAGCGGTCGCCCAGTTTACGTTTGGTCTCTCCAATGTAGAGGAGACCACATTGGGAGCAACGAATGCAGTAGACTAAGTTGGGGGAAATGCAAGTGAAATGCTGCTTCACTTGAAAGGAGTGTTTGGGTCCTTGGACGGTGAGGAGAGAGGAAGTGAAGGGGCAGGTGTTGCATCTTTTGCGTGGGCAAGGGGTTGTGCCATAGGAGGGGGTTGAGGAGTAGGGGGTGATGGAGGAGTGGACCAGGGTGTCCCGGAGGGAGCGATCCCTACGGAATGCCGATAAGGGGGGTGAAGGGAAGATGTGTTTGGTAGTGGCATCATGCTGGAGTTGGCGGAAATGGCGGAGGATGATCCTTTGAATGCGGAGGCTGGTGGGGTGATAAGTGAGGACAAGGGGGACCCTATCATGTTTCTGGGAGGGAGGAGAAGGAGTGAGGGCGGATGCGCGGGAGATGGGCCGGACACGGTTGAGGGCCCTGTCAACGACCGTGGGTGGAAAACCTCGGTTAAGGAAGAAGGAGGACATGTCAGAGGAACTGTTTTTGAATGTAGCATCATCGGAACAGATGCGACGGAGGCGAAGGAACTGAGAGAATGGGATGGAGTCCTTACAGGAAGTGGGGTGTGAGGAGCTGTAGTCGAGATAGCTGTGGGTGTCGGTGGGTTTGTAATGGATATTGGTGGACAGTCTATCACCAGAGATTGAGACAGAGAGGTCAAGGAAGGGATGTAATAGCAGAGCATTTAGAAATACATAATATAATCAAGCAGAATCAGCATGGTTTCTTGAAGGGGAAATCCAGACAAATTTATTCAAATTCTTTGAGGAGGTAACAAGCAGGATAGATAAGGGGGAACCAGTGGATATAATATATTTGAATTTCCAAAAGGCGTTTGATAAGGTACTGCACAAAAGGCTACTTAATAAGATAAGAATCCATGGTGTTGGGTGTAGTATATTAGCATGGACAGAGGATTGGCTAACTAATAGAAGACAGAGACTTGGGATAATGGGGGCATTTTCAGGATGGCAACCTGTAACTAGTGGAGTGCCACAGAGATCAGTGCTGGGACCACAATTATTTACAATATATATTAATGACTTGGACGAGGGAAGTAAACATACTATCGCCAAGTTTGCGGATGACTTAAAAATAGGTGGGAAGGCAAGTGGTGAGGGTGACACAAGGAGTCCACAGAGGGATATAGACAGGCTAATTGACTGGGAAAAAACTTGGCAGATGGAATATAATGTGGGAAAATGTGAGGTTATGAACTTTAGCAGGAAGAATAGAGGAGCTGAATATTATCTAAATGGAGAAAGACTGCAGAAAGGCTGCAGCACAGGGATTTGGGGGCCCTCGTGCATGAATCACAAAAAGCTAACATACAAGTTCAGCAGGTAATAGGGAAGGGAAATAAAATGTTGGCCTTTATTTCAAAGGGAATGGTGTATAAAAATAGGGAAGTCTTGCTAATCAAGACACTGATTAGACCACAGCTAGAATACTGTGAACAATTTTGGTCCCCTTATCTAAGGAAAGATGTACTGGCATTGGAGGCAGTCCAGAGAAGGTTCATTAGGTTGTTCCCAGGTATGGAGCGATTTTCTTATGAGAGAGAGGTTGAGTAGGTTGGCCCTGTACTCATTGGAGTTTAGAAGAATGAGGTGACCTTACGGAAACATATTAGATTCTCAGGAGCCTTGGCAGGGTAGATGCTGAGAGGTTGTTTCCCCTTGTGGGAGAGTCTAGGACCAGAGGGCATAATCTCAGACTAAGGGGTCGCCCATTTAAGACAGAGATAATGAGGAATTTCTTCTCTCAGAGGGTAGTTAAGTTAATCTGTGGAATTCTTTACCATAGAGGGTTGTAGAGACTGGGTCGTTAAGTATATTCAAGGCTGAGATAGACAGATTTTTAATCAATAAAGCAATCAAGGGTTATGGGGAAAAGGCAGGAAAGTGGAGTTGAGGATTATCGGATCAGCCATGATCTCACTGGATGGCGGAGCAGACTTGATGGGCTGAATGGCCTACTTCTGCTCTGATGTCTAACAGTCTTATGGTCTTATCCCTTTGAAATCTAAACAATCCCTTCACTTATCTAAAAGTGCAAATTCCCTTCACACCTTAAATGCTAAACTAATCCATGGTAACTCATTAGCATTTCAAGTACATTTCTATACCTAGCTTCTCTTGATAATCCCACACTTGCAGTCTACCTGACTCCAAATGTAATTAAATCACGCAGACAGAACTATCTACACTCACTCATTAAGCTACGTTACAAAAAGTCAGAAAAATATTATGAAAAATATTACTTTTGTAACACCTCACAACCTCTGTAGTAAAGTTTGCCTCCCCTGCCGTCTATCATAAAGCACTGGTGAGGCCTGTACCTCATGAAGGACACTCAGGGCATTGAAACAAAATCTAGATTTATATCTTTTCCAGAGTTGCAAGAAAGAACATAATTTTGTTGTCACACAGAAACAATACATAACGCTGATGAAATGGAAGACTGTCACCCATGATAACCTCATGGTGAGTGCTGCACACCCCTCCCCCACCCCCAGCCAGGGCATTGCAGGCAGATTGCTGACTCTGCTGTCCTGTTGCCCCTGATGACCTTGGCGGTCATCCTCTGGCTGGTGGGGCCTGAGCAGGCTCTGCCTGGGAGGGCGCGACCAGTGACATGTCAGGGCACTCATCAGTCATCGCAGCCTCCGAAGATGCCACAGTCACTGGCAGAGGGACAGAGGAGCTGCCGCCCTCATCCAGAGCGCCATGAGAGAAGCCCACAGAGACAGCTTGTCCATCAGTGTGAGGCACATCTGGACCTCTCTGCTCACCATAGATGGACGGGCACCTGGCAGAGACACTAGGTGACTCATCCATCTCTCGCACTGGCAGTGATCACCTATCACTCAGTGTGTGAGAGTGCAGGTCTGAACGTGGCCTCAGGAAGATCTGATTCTGTTCCTGGAGCTGTCTCTCGATGAGAGTCGCCACTCTCTCGATGGAGGAGGTTATGTACTCAGTGCTTAGGGTCAACACAGTGCTCAAGCTCCTCAGGGACTCCTCCATGGAAATCGCGGCATGCAGACCCTCAGGGATCTCGGGCAGATCTGCCCATGCATCCCACTGGACATCCAGCATCTGCCGCCTGATGGACGACTCCAGAGGCTCTGCCTGGGGCTCAGCATCATTTTGGTCTCCAGCAATCCTCTGAAGCTGGTGCCCTGGGCATTCTCTGCCTCCACCAGCTCCTCACGCAAGTGTGCCGTGTACATCCATCTGAGCCAACGAACTACAGCCCACCGACATGCTTGTATCTGAGCTGGTAATGAGAGAGAGAGAGATTGACGTGGGCGTATCTGTGTGTGGCTCCTCCTCCGGTGTCAACTGAGGGTCCTCAGTGTCCTGGGCTCCTCTGGAAGTTGGCGCACCTGAGGGAAGAAGACAGTATGTCAGTGATATCAATCATCACATATTGAATGTGAGTGCCAGGTGGCCTGGTGAGGCTATGGACAGCAGCATCATTGTGCCATCGGCATTACTGGATCTCTGGGGACTCTGGGTTACAAGTTATATTTTGAGATGAGAGGAGTCTCCGTTGCTTGGAGTCTCTGCCTGTCCTGCATCTGTCCACTGGGCTCTTACCTCCATCCGAGATGCCTGCCTCTCCACGACCTGATGACCTTGGTGTGTGCTCGCACTTGAGCTCCAGGGCGTTCATTTGCTCAGGATGAGCAGCGTGGCCACCCCACCATCCATTCCTGCGCGCTCAGTGGCATTACGGCTTCTTTTCCTCTATACGGACAAAGGTCCATTCATTAGTCCACCCTCTGCCTGCAACACCATACCAGGCTCGCGCACCTCTGCTCAGGCTTTATTTGTTTGGTGAGGTGGCCTCCTCTTGCCATCTGCAGCATCAGGATGCCCGCCTGGCACTCACTGCCTCCACGAGAGTGCACAGGCACTCGTCCGAGAAGCGGGGGGCATGGTGCCCACCTGCATTGCCCTCCCTGGTGTGTCGAGTGGGTGCTGATGCCATACCTTCAACTTATATTTGGACAGCTCCCTGTGCCTCCTCTGGAACTCCTGGCAGCTTTCAGGACGCAGTTTCAGCTATTTTAAATCCCCCATCAGGTCCCCATTGGACCTGGCACCCGCAATGCTCCTGCCCCTGCCCCTGCTGGCAGCCCTTCCCCAATGTGGGGGCACGTTTCACGCTGGCCAGTCCTTCATTGGTCAGTGTGAAAAACCGCATTCTTCTGACGTTTGAGGGCAGAAGCAGCAATCGTAGCCACTTCCAGGCCCCCGGATCGCGCACTGATTGTGTGCGCAAAATTCAGGCCGCAAGTGGTTTGGATCTGGAACGCACTGCCTGACGGTGTGTGGTAGAATCAGATACAATCGCGGTTTCCAAAGGGAAATTGGATAAGCAGTGGAAAAGAAATGATTTGCAGGGCCTTAGGAAAGGGCAGAGTGCTGGCACAAACACGATGGGTGAACTGGCCTCTTTTTTACACTGTAACCATTCTATGATTCTGTGGGCCTCAGAATCTGTGGACAACGTTCCAAAACATTTCGAGTAATTATGCTGAAGCTGTGTATCGGTTGTAGCACATTCATCTCTGAGTCCAATAAAGGCCCCCCCACAGGGACATGGTCTTTCTTTCTAAAGAGACGACCACAAAACCCAATAAACCCTCTTTCAGGCAGAATAAGCCCATGTGCTTGCATAATGACAGAGGGAGATGAAAGAAAAAAGTTTATTGTCAAATATAAAAACAAAAAAACTGCGGATGCTGGAAATCCAAAAAAATATATATTTGTTCTTGTCAAACATGAGACAGAAGATGAAAAAGCCTCCTTGCAACCTAGCCAGAGTATAATTGTTTCATAAGGATGTGTGTAGCCTGTGATGTGAGCAATAATATGGGTTATATTCATGAAGCTGTCTCTCTTGCTGTAATATCCACCATAATCCTTGTCCTGTACATTTGCTATGGTTCTCCTAGATGTGTTTTACTGGAGATGAAGTTACTGTAGCTGATAAGCCTGAGCTGTTTTCTGTTAACCTTACATTTTGTACTTTCCTATCAGCCTGCTTGCCTGCAAGAATATGATAGGACATGTTTACAAGAGGCACATGAAGCTCATGAGCAGATAAAACACGTTTGGGCATGCTACCAGCTGAAACTGTATTGTTGATGTCACAGTAACTGCTATTTGGGGAGAGATTCTGCAGTCTGAATCTCCCCCTTACACGCTCGTAATAATTCTCTAACCAACTCTGGACTCCAAGTGTCATTTATCCTACAACACTTGCCTCACATTATAGTTGTTTCCATCGGATGGTGGTTGGGGGACGGGCGGGGAGGGAGGGGCGGGGCGGGGTGTAGCCTGCATCACAGTGGCCACGATAAAGGTAGCACCTCCACATAAACAGGTTCAATTTTTAGGTAATTTGGGTAAATTCTTATTGCTTATCGAGTAAACCAATCCCTGTAAACAGCTGGGTGAAAGGCAGTGCAGGAAGGCAGATAAATCCCTGAACAGCTCACTTTTAAAAAAAGGCAGGGAATGATTTGCAGTTAGTGTTCCAGATCCCTCATAGCTCATGTTAACGATCAAAGCAAAGAGAAAGTGAAATGTAGTGATCTGTAAAGCAAGGAAATCAATGGGAGCTGCTCTTCCAAGTGCTCATTAAGGCCGGATGCATTTATTGCCTTAAGTTTATCCTGCTCATCTCCTTACTTTCTGAAAGTGATTTATATTTGCACTTTTTATTTCTCCCTTGTACTCAGCACACAGAAACCAATCCATTGTCCCAATATTGGGTAGAGTTTGTAAGAGAATCTATCACCGCGTGAGCAGGTAATCCAGGCTAACACTCCAGTGCAGTACTGAGGGAGTGTTGCACTGTCAGAGGTGCCATTTATCAGATGAGACATTAAACCAAAGTCCCTCAGAAATCTTGACCCACAGAAACGATCCCATGTGCTATTTCAAAGACGAGTAGGAGAGTTCCCCTGGGTGTCCTGACTAATATTGATCCCTCAGCAAATACCTAAAAACAGATTATCTGGTTAATATCCCATCACAGTTTGTGGGAGCTTTCTGTGCACAAACTGCATGCTGAATTTCCTACATTACAGCAGTGGCAGAATCTCAAGATTACTTAATTGGCTGTAAAGTGCTTTGGGATGTTATGAGATTGTGAGAAGTGCCAAATAAATGAAAACTTTGGTTTTTTATAAGGCAAGGAAGCTACTTTTTCAGGTTTCTGCTTTCCTAAATGTTTGCATTATTGCTGTAGTGCAGTTCCTTGGACACTGGCAGCTTCCCCACTACTGTTCCCTGCAGCCATCCTTCATCAGCAAGCCTGGATTATGATACGTAAATCTCCCTGAACGCTGGGAGAGAAGTGTATCATGGGCTTCACATCTACTTGTTTGCTGAAGACAGCCCATGTTCATACTTTCACAGTCATCTTGTTAAGATTAATTTGAACTACTGGGATGTCTGATGCCACTGTCAAGATTCACAATTTTGTGGATGGGAGATCTAATGCAGTCCACGTTTTAAAAGCAAAAAAATGCCTCTAGCTGGGTTCTTGTGCCAGCACACCCAAGTGTCTTTGAACATCAAAAATTACAAGTTTCTCACCTTTTAAAAAAACATTCTGCTTTTCTTATTCTTATGACCAAAATGAATAACTTCACATTTCCCTACATTATACTTCATCTGACATTTTGTTGCCCACTCACCTAACCTGCCTATATCTCTTGGCAGCCTCTCTCCGTCCTTCTCACAGCTTACAGTAAGAGTCTTAAAACATGAAATATTGTCCTTTGCTCATTTGGCAAATTCATCTCTTTTTAAAAGTTAGCATTCCCTCCAGTGATCACAGCAAAAAGATATCAACACGTAGCCATCGAGTGCTAAACTTCTTCCAGCCAATTGGTGAAGGAGGAGATCAGAAATCAATCTTTACTCAGTTTTAGATTTATTCACAAAGTGAAACGTTACAAATGTACAGCTGCTAACTCTACACCCCAACACCGGTCTCCACAAGTGTCTCTTTATACCTCTTTTGATAAGTGTCTCTTTAAACTCTTATAATTACCAGTAAGACAAACAAATGATCTACTCCAGTGCTTGAGCACTGATCCCTGAGGCACTGCACTGGCAACAGCTCACTAAACTGAAAATGACCCGTTTATCCCTCCTGTCTGCTCCCTGTTAGCTAAGCAATCCTCTATCCATGATAATATGTTTCCCCCTACAGCTTGAGCTCTTGTTTTGTGTAGTAACTTTTGAAGTGGTGGAGAAACTGAACAAATACTTTGGGTGGGATTTTCTTCTCCAGCCAGCGGTGGGTGTTATGGTGGGCGGGATGGGAAAATTTGGCGGTCAATTTGGTGTAAAAACAGATCGCGAATGTCAGTTCCCAACTTGAATGGCAGGTTGGATAAAAGGCCACGCGACAGCTAATCAGACCGGTGTGATTCACCAGATATAAGTCAGCTGCATCTGGCAACATCCACTTCTCTCGTGACTCTGAGGTTTGTTCTACCTTTCTATTCGCTGTGCTCATGGCTGCTCTGACTCTGTGCCAGGCTGTGCAGGCAAGACCAGCGGGAGCTCCAATGGGGGTTCAGAGCCAAGGCTCTCCATCCCAGACCAGCAGTGAGGCGGGGGTGGAATGGAAGGAGAGTGCAAAGGCTTGACTGGAGTGGGTGGAAATTATTTGACGCCGGGAAACACAAGCAGCACTGGGCAATTCTTAAGAACATAAGAGGTAGATGGGTCCAGAATACATAGGCAGTCCTGTGGCTCTGTGCCACAATTTAGGCTCTGCTTGGAATGACTGTCCTTGTCCCAGTCCAGGGAGGGGGTGGGCTGCTCAGTCCTGTGTCAGACATGCCCAACATGGTGTGCGCAGGGCACGATCAGTCCTTTATGCACATCAGCGCTGGGGGTTTCTGGCTTCATACTGGGCTGTAGATGGCACAGTCACAGTCAGGGGAAGCATCTGCAACCTGTAGATGGAAAAGAGGTAATGTAGGAGCAGGCACCCGATGGTCTCATGGGGGAGGAGGGTCTCTGTTGGTCATAGTGCAATAGGTCTCAATATGGGGAGGGGTCAGGTCTACATGGGACATAAGCACATCAACATCCAAGGGTTCGGGGGGAGAACAGGGCTATCCTCGACAATCAAGGTTAGAAGGGGAGGAAGGAGAGAGACTGGAGGGAGGTAAATCAGATCATGATGCTCCTCCACGATGGGAAGGATTTCCACAGTCACAGGTGGCAGGTCGTAGCTGGTCTGATAGTAGAACCTCAGCACCAGCGTATTCCAAGCTGAGTCAATGACACAGTTGAAAAAGAAAGTATGAAAAGATTGCCAGGGGAGGGCTCTCAGGGCTTATGGGAGGAGTCGATCACTGCTTTTGTGGCTGGTTGAAGGGGCACCCTCTGAAATTTTGATTTTCCTAAAGGAGGGGTACAGCTGAGACATGTTGGGAGCAGTCAAATACCAATTTAGGGAATTTGGCGCCTTATAGCACATTCATACAAGAGTACAATTCTGATTGGGCCATTGTATGATTGCCTTGCAAAGACCCTTTGTCCTGCGCTGGGAAATCCCGAGTATCGGAAGCAACCAATAGGAAAAGGGCCACAGGCCAAAATGCAGATGTGACGTGGCCACAAGAACTCTCCACACCTTGCAGCTGGCAGGTTCCGATATGGGAACCAACCCCCCGCCCCCCCCAACAAACTCTCATTTCAACACTGAAAGCTGGGGCTGCTGTGTAAACCAAAGGATACAGTCTGAGAGTGCCCTGCCTGAGGCTTCTAGCGCCTGGCAGAACTCCTTCAGATTCAAGCCCCTGTGTCAAAGCATTGTCACTAGATTAATGTGTGCTGGGTGGGTGGTGGGAGGGCTTCAGGTGACCCTGAAGGCTGAAATAGCGCTGCAAAGGGACTAAGAGGGGATGTAATGGCTGGAGGCTTTAGACACTCCCTACTGGTCACCACATTAAGGAAGGACGGAATAGCTCTGGAGAGAGTGCAGACGAGGTTTATAAGAATGTTGCCAAAGTTAGAAAAGTGTAGCTACAATGACAGATTGGATAGGTTGGGGTTATTTTCCTTAGAGCAAAGAAGGCTGAGAGGTGACTTGATTGAGGTGTACAAAATTATGAGGGGAATAGATAGAGTGGACAGGATAAAATTGTTTCCCTTGATGGAGAATTCTAGAACCAGGGGACATAGGTTCAAGATAAGTGGCAGAAGGCATAGGGGGGACATAAGGAAGAACTTTTTTACGCAGAGGGTAGTGGGGTCTGGAATTCGCTGCCCAAGTTGGTGGTAGAGGCAGAAACTTTAAAATCTTTTAAAAAGTACTTGGATCTGCACCTAACTTGCTATAAGCTGCAGGGCTATGGGCCGGGTGCAGGAAGGTGGGATTAGAAAGGGCACCTGGGTGTCCTCGGGCTGGCATGGAAAAGATGGGCCAAATGGTCTCCTTCTGTACTGTAACTTTTCTATGGTTCTATGATAGTAAGCAACAGGAAGATGACCTGTGCAGGTTTATGCTCAATCACTTTTTTGTTCAATGTTTCCGCAGAGATAAGTATGAGGGAAACATGGATGAAGCTGTCAATGTTGTGTTCATCCTGGAGGAGAAGATGAAGGGTCCATAGCTGCCAGGCTGGGCAAAGGGAAGAGCCTCACTGTGATGAATGAGGGCCTGTGGTGCCCCCTCAGCATCCAGAAGCTGAGGCTGACAGAGCCTTTGAGCGGAGGAACCCGGCAAGACCAAGGATGAACAGTAGATGCTTCTCATACCTCCAGATGAGCAAGAGACAGTGCAGCAGACACCTTCACATGCCTAGGGATTGGGTGGCTCACGTCTGCCGCATTGTCCAGGAGGAGTTGACACCGCAGGAGGCCAGCCACTGCCGGTGATTCTCAAAGTCACTACCGCTCTGAACTTCTTCATGAGTGGCACGTTTCAGGGCTCCACTGGGATTCCTCGAGCACCTACTCACAAACACAATTGGGAGGTCACCGACAGCCTATTCAAGTTTCCTCTAGATGACACTAGCCAGGCTGCCAGAGCACTAGTGCCTTCTCTGGATTCCCACAGGTGCAGGCTACCATCAACTGCACCCGTGTGGCTTTAAGAGCTCCCTGGTGGCAGCCACTATAATTCATCAACAGGAAAGGATTCTACCCTTTCAATGTGCAGCTGGTCTGCAATCACCACAAGCAGATTCTGCAAGTATGTGTGAGATACCCTGGAAGCTCCCACAACTCGTACATCTTGAGTCAGTCTTCGAGGGTCCTCAGCTCATCTAGGGTTGGCTCTTCGATGACAAAGGCTACCCACAAAAGACGTGGTGATGCCCTTTTGGCAGCTATAAAGAGCCTCAGAGGAAAGGTATAAAGCTGCTCATGCCGCAACACGCTCATCGATAGAGCAGACCATGTCAAGAGACGTCGCCGATGTCTGGACAGGTCAGGTTGCACTCTCCAGTACTCTCCCCAGAGGGTCTCATCATCATCGTGCCTTGCTGCACCCTAACGCAACCTGGCCCTCCACAGAGGGGATGTCTTCCAGATGCCGAAATGGAGGAGCTGCACGTGTCCCTATGTCCTGGAACAAGGTCTCCATGGCAGTCACCATCCCACTAGCTGCACGTGTCCCCGAAGATGAGGATGTCGAGAGGTCTGAGCGTGATGGGGGAGAGGAAGCTGAGGGTCCCTATGTCCTGGAACAAGGTCTCCATGGCAGTCACCATCCCACTAGCGTTGACCTCAGAGCACTGGCATGTCGGTACAATATCCTCAGACTGAACATGAATGGACTCCTCCATTGTCCACTGCAATCTGCTGACGGCGTCTGACAACCTTGCCTGATATTCTGTGTCTGTCGTTGCAGCTCCAACATTTGTGTTTGGGGTGAGTTCGCAGGCTCATCATTTGACTTGGACACAGCAGAATCCTGGTGTCCAGCAGTTTTCCGAGTGTTGGGGACTTTGGATGTCCCTGCTTCCCCCTGCTGTGGATCAGAATCTGTGCTGTGCTCACCAGATTGTGACCCTGAGCCTGCTCTAGAATTAGGTCCCACCGAGGTGTGTGTGTGGGTGAATACTATGACAGCTCTAGATCTGTCGGTCCTCAGGATCCTCATCCCAGGTGGCCTTTTCCATTTCTCCGCTGGTGCCTGTCAAAGTGAGTAGAGATCATTTGTGATTTGCTGTGTAGTAACCAACATTACAAAGCACTCGCTGTTTTACTAAAGGAACAATGAGCAGTTGATGGGTCTTCACTTGTTTGGGAGATGCCGCTCTTACCCTTGGCACAGCCACATTCCCGGTCCTTGCTGGCCAGCTCTGCTGCAAACTGAATGAGGGGTCTGAGCTCAGGCATCCCCCCCTCCAGCCTGGAATCTCTCCCTTTTGTTACGGGCCAGCTTCTCCTGCATAAAGACAGATGGACAGACTGTGAGCAGGACGGCTGTCAAGGCAGATGATAAGGATGCCTGCCTCCTGTGGGTGCTGAGTGGACCTGTGTAAAGGATGAGGACACAAGTTGGACTGTATGTGAGAAGAGATAAGATGTCAAAGTGTGTGTGAGAGAATCAGTGGTGATGCCCCTGGTCCTGGCAGTGTGTGAGATCCCTGTGTACTGTAACCCTGTGAATGCCTGATGGGCTTGTGAGAGACAGAGTTGAGAGTGAGAAGGTTGACTTACTCTGGTGGAGCGGATGAGATCATCCACCCCTTTTCTGCACTGGATGGCGACCTCTTCTCTGTTGAGTTGGCACTGACTGCACTGGCCACCTCCTCCCAAGATGGAGTGCTGAGTTTGGTGGACGCCCTTCTCCGATCACTGGGGTAAAGGACGTCCCAATGTGCCTCCACTGTGTCCAGAAGTCGCGCCAGTGCATTGTCGCTGAACTTTGGGGCACTTGGCCTCTTTCCTTTGGGGGCCATTACTCTCTCCAACAAGTCCTGGGCTGCAGACAGTGAAGGATGTGTGCAGTCGTGGTTTAATATGGCGCCCGAGAAAAATAATCTGATGAGGTCATGGCGAGGTTGATGAATCACAATCCACCCCACCACGAGATCCGACTGGTTTCCTGTTCATGCATATTTAATGAGCTGAAAATTGGATGATCTGGCGTGAAACCCACCATTCTGGCCAACGGGAAATGCACCATTTTTCTCACCTGCCAGTGCACTTAGTTTCCGGAACGGAATATCCCACCCTTCATGTCTGTCTTCATGGAGGAAAATATTAAAAATCTGCCAGAAATAACGGAGAATCAAGGGATGAGTGTAAATGAGGAACTGTAAGATATTAATATTGGTAGAAAATAGTACTAGAGAAATTAATGGGACCTAAAGTTGATAAATCCCCTGGACCTGATGATTTACATCCTAGAGTGTTGAAAGAGGTGGCGGTAGAGATTGTAGATGCATTGGTGATCATCTTTCAAAATTCTAGATTGTGGAACTGTTCCTGTAAATTGTAAAGTGGCAAATGTAACCCCACTATTTAAGAAAGGAGAGAGAGAGAGAACAGGGAACTACAAACCTGCTAACCTGACATCAGCAGTAGGGAAAATGCTAGAATCTATTATAAAGGATGTTATAACTGGACATTTAGAAAATAATGGTAGGGTTGGGCAGAGTCAACATGGAGTTATGAAAGGGAGATCATGTTTGACAAACCTGTTGGAGTTTTTTGAAGATGTAACTAGCAGGGGAAACCAGTAGGTGTAGTATATCTGGATTTTCAGAAGGCTTTTGATAAGGTCCCACACAGGAGATTAGTAAACAAAATTAGAGCACGTGGGATTTGGGGGAATACCCAGGAATGGATTGAGAACTGGTTCACGGACAGAAAACAGAGAGTAGGAAGAAATGGGTCATCTTGATGTTGGCAGGCTGTGAGTAATGGGGTGCCACAAGGATCAGTGCTTGGGCTCCAGCTATTCAAAATCTGGATCAATGATTTGGATGTGGGGATTAAAGGTAATATTTCCAAGTTTGTAGCTGACACAAAACTAGCTGGAAGTGAGAGTTGTGAGGAGACTGCAAGGATGCTTAAAGGGGATTTGCAGAGGCTAAGCAAGTAGGCAAAAATTTGGCAGGTGGAATACAGTGTGCAGAAATGTGAGGTTTGGTAGGAAAAACAGAAATACAGGCCAGGATTTTATGGCCCCTCCCGCCTGGCAGGATATTATTGCCCCACCGAACTGAATGGAGATTTAAATGGCTCACTACACCTGCCGGGGGCAGATACACCGTGGTGGGGCCATAAAATCCAGAGCATTTCTTAAATGCTGAGAGGCTGGGAAGTGTTGAACTTCAAAGGGACTTGGGTGTACTTGTTCATGAGTCACTGAAAGCTAACATGCAAAGGTATAGCAAGCAATTAAGATGACAAATGGTATGTTGGCCTTTATTACAAGGATTTGAGATTTGGAGTAACGCTGTCTTACTGCAATTGTATAGAGCCTTGGTGAGACCACACCTGGAGTATTGTGTACAGTTTTGGCCTCCTTACCTAAAGAAGACCATAAGACCATAAGACATAGGAGCAGAAATTAGGCCATTCGGCCCATTGAGTCTGCTCCATCATTCAGTCATGGCTGATAAGTTTCTCAACCTCATTCTCCTGCCTTCTCCCCGTAACCTTTGATCCCCTTACCAATCAAGAAGCTATCTATCTTAATCTTAAATACACACAATGACCTGGCCTCCACAGCATTCTGTGGCAATGATATACTTGCCAAAAAGGAAGTGTAGCGAAAGTTCATCAGACGGATTCCTGGGATGAAGAGATTGTCCTATGAGGAAAGATTAAATAGACTGGGCCTTTATTCTCTGGAGTTTAGAAGAATGAGGGGTGATTGCATTTGAATATACAAAATTCTTACAGGGCTTGACAGGGCAGCTGCAGGAAGAATGTTTCCCCTGGCTGGGGAGTTCTAGAACCAGGGACACAGTCTCAGAATAAGGAGCAGGCCATTTAGGACTGAGATGAGGAGGAATTTCTTCACTCAGAGGGTGATGAATCTTTGGAATTCTCTGCCCCAGTGGGTTGTGGAGGCTCAGTCATTGAATATGTTCAAGACTGAGATTGATAGATTTCTACATATTAAAAATATCGAGGGATATGGGGATAGTGCAGGAAAATGATGTTGAAGCAGAAGATCAGCCAAGATCTCATTGAATGGCAGAGAAGGCTCAAAGGGCTGAATGGTCTAGTCCTGCTCCTGTTTCTTATGTTCTTATGTGGCACCTTATCAAACGCCTTTTGGAAATCCAGGTACACCACATCTACACATTCCCCTCTATCCATATGAGTTGTTATTTCCTCAAAGAACAATTAGCCAAATACAATTTCCATTTCACAAAACCATGTTGACTCTGCCTGATGACATTAAGATTTTCTAAGTGCACTACTATAGCCTCCTTAATAATACATTCTAGCACTTTCCCTATATCAGAAGTTATACTATCCTGGTTTGTAGGCTAATTTCCTATAGTTACCTGCTTCCTGTCTCCTTCCTTTCTTGAATAGAGGAGTTACATTCGCTATTTTCCAATCTGATGGAATCTTTCCAGAGTAAAGGAAATTTTGGAAAATGAAAACCAATGTATCTACCATCTCTGCAGCCATTTCTTTTAGGACCCTAGGATGAAGTCCATCAGGTCCTGGTGACTTGTCAGCCTTTAGTTCTAATAGTTTTCTTAGTACCCGTTCCCTGGTGATTGCACTTGTTTTAAGTTCCTTCCTCACTTTCATCTTTTGATTTACAATTATTTCTGGGATGTTGTGTCTTCTACAGTAAAGACACACACAAAATATCTGTTCAATTCATCTGCCATTTCCTTATTAAGGAATTAAGAAATTGCATTAAGAAATTGTCCCGAAAACACTCTATGAATTCATTTTCCAGACTACCTTTGCCGATCTGATTCGTCCCATCTATGTTGTAAGATTTTGGGTTCAGGAGCCATAGATGCCTAAGAAAGGCAGTCAATATTCAAAACAAATTTTAAGGTAGTTTACTAAGTTTATTAAGAAACAACAACATAGATATGATGCATTAGCTAAATAGATAGGAAAGGTTTGCAACCTGTGACAGATGAGAGCGGTTCACTGATCCCAGAGGACGAATGGACAATTGGCTAAAAGTGTGTTGATCTCAGTAGCTTATGATGGCAGCATTCTGCTGTCTCCAGCTAAAGCATTAGGGAACTCTTCCCTTGGTCTGCCTCCATTTTCTTTGGTCCATCTTCTATCTGAAGAAGGTGGCTGCCTGACAAGTCCTGCCCCCTGTCTCCGAGCACTCATTAATATACTTTATTTCTAGGGGTTGGTAGTTTACCCTATGTTAATCACTTTGAACCTTTCTAACTAATGGATACAGGGCAGGTACCCAAGATGGCAGGATGGTCACCTCCCCCACATCCCACTTTGCTCAAGGTCACCTTTTATTTTACCTCATGCTGAGGGCCATTTGCTCACCCTTACCAAACACTTGTATAGATAAAACGGTACACAAGGCATCAGAAGACTACTGCTATTGGTTCTGGAATTTTTTTAAATTCTTTCACGGGATGTGGGTGTCACTGGCTAGGCCAGCATTTATTGTCCTTCCCTAATTGCCCTTGAGAAGGTGGTGGTGAGCTGCTGCCTTGAGCCGCTACAGTCCATGTGGTGTAGGTACACCCACATTGCTGTTAGGGAGGAAGTTCCAGGATTTTGACCCAGCGACAGTGAAGGAACGGCAATATATTTCCAAGTCAGGATGGTGTGTGACTTGGAGGGGAAATTCCAGGTGGTGGTGTTCCCATGTGTACGTCTTTGTCTTGCCTCAGTCCCTGAACGGCTAAGCAACTAAGAATGCTTTTTCTGAAGAGAGACGGAAACAGGAAGCTTACAACTTTCTGCTAAGGGTATTCAATGCAATTCCAATACGATGCCTGCTAATTCTATAAGGACACCATTTCTTACAGTTCCTCCCCTTTGAGAAGGAAATATCCTTATTCTCATGACTAATTTTTAGCTACTTCTATAACGTAAGCTCATTTCCCTTAATTATTGATTATATCTTGCAGATAACAGACTAAAGCTACCAGAATTATCTCATCATTATTGACTTAGGCTAGCACTCTCCACCTGCAGATCACCTGACTCAGTGATATCCCTTATTCTTTTATATGAATGCTGTTAATTTCTAGGCTATTAGCATATAAATACATACAATTGGAGCAACAGATTATGCATGGGTTTAAAAGATTGTCTAGCTCTCCCTTCACCTATATCGCATCTTGTGGGTAATTCTTATGAAGTATTATTTCTCCCTCGCCTTCAACTGCCCCAAGCCAAAATTCCTTTTACTTTTACTCTCCCTGACCATTACCATCTTAATTGTCTTAAAGTCAGTTTCTCTATCGAGTATGTGTCAGTGCCTTGATCATTTAAAAATGTTTTTTTCTTCCTCAGGCCATATTAACCATTTTATGTCACACTGTTTGCCTGGTAGCTGAGCCTCGGACCCATGCTTCAGTGCAGCTGCATCTTGTACTTTCGCATGTCAGTTACTTCACACGTAACAATCACTTTTGCATACTCATACCAGCGGCCCAATTTCTTCTGTTGGAATTTCCCGTTTGTAAGTCATCGTTTCCCTACCTGTTGGACATGGTCTTCATTGATTTTTTTCCCCCAAAACTTTTACCTAAACAATGACGTCTACTTCATTATCTGTTGCAATATCTAAACCAGAGACAGCACTGAAAAATTCCTCTTCACTCATTGCATCCCAACTCCTGACTTTTGAAAGAACTGAGAAACATTTTTACAGCCTCTGAAGAGAAGCTACAGTTTGTGAGGGTGAGTAGTTTGCACAGACTGACTGACATCGATTTCCTTCTCTGCCCACATGCGAACGATTTTGCAATGATTCAAATTTCCAAAGTGCTCTTTGAATCTATAACCATCCTTGATACACTTATCACAGTTTCTGAACTCATTAAGTTGTCTTAAAAACTTTGATGGCACACTCTGTGGGAACCAGTTTCAAATCCATTCCTATTCCAACTTGGAACTCTGGAGCAAAATTTTCCATTCTGGCAGTGTTCCTTCTGCCACAAGTCACTTCATCATGCTTGGTGCTAATCTGTCTGCCCTTTCTCAGAAATTCTTGTTTTGCATTTGTCAAAGGTTTATCAGGACCATAGGAATCATGCCACGTATCCTGCCAGAGGGACCGTGAGTGTATCCTGCCATAGGGATTGTGCCGTGTATCCTACCATAGGAACCGTGCATGTATCCTGCCAATCAATTGCATCCTCTGAGCTTTCACTGTCTTCGAAAAGGATGCACCATTCGATGATTCTCAAAGGAAATAGAAACTTTGCTGTAACCATTGAATTTATTTTTTTCCTGGAGAAGTGCATATCATGCCCCACCTGATAATCCTTCTTGAAATTCAGGTAATCTTTTCAAAAGATTAAGGGTGGAGAGGGTGATGTCTGTCTGTAAATCTTTGCTTCTGTTCTCCTGCACAATCCTGATGTCTTGGGTAGCAGCCAGACCATCAAATTCAGCTCTCTTAAAAGCCTTGTAGGCAAGGACACAGACATCTCCAAGAGAAAGTTATCAACGTATTAGTCTCATCTACTTTTTCCTTACGCGAGAATGTACATCAATACCAAATTGATTCCAATTCCCATGCGGTGTTGTAATTTTCCTGTTACTGTTTTTTATTCCAAGTGGGGCATCCCATTCATTATGATTGTATCTCATTCAGGAGAAATTTTGCAGTCCAATAAAATGTTCTCATAATATATTTAAAACAAAAATCAGACATTCTTGATCCCAGGCATTACCATATTTTGCTTCTTTGTTCTTTTTCTTAAACAACATTTTCTCAAAAGTAATCCGCTAGGTTATGACTGACATTTTTTTATTTTATTATTATCCTAAATTCAAAAAGCATGTTTTTGGGCTGATAGGTTTTGTTAGTTTTCAACTTATTTCTTCCCAGAACAAACTTTTTTTTGGTGCAGTTTTTCCATTAGCTTTTTTCAAAAATAACATTGGTTTATCCCCTTAAAACGTCAAGTAACTTTCCATTTGAGCGCTTGAAATAGCTTCTCATATCAAGTTATTTTATCAATTTTATAACTTCCAATTTCAGAAACAATTATACTCAGGCTTGGTGGTTTTAAGTGGTGCTTTTACATCAGAGACTGATGTACGTGAAAGCGGTTTAGAGGTAACTTCCATATCTCCCAGACTCTTTGTCTCAAAAGTTAACAAATAACAACAAACATCTTGAATGGTCAAAACCAAGGGGAGAATTTTCTCCCTGTCGGCGGGCCGGTTGGGAAGGGGCGTGGGCGGGCACGGAGCCAATCGCTGCCTGCGATCAGCTGCCAGCTGCCATTTTACGTGGGCGGGACAATGAAGGCCCACCCAGCGTAATGTGCACCCAGTAGCACTACCTGTGCGGGCGGGGAAAGGAGGGTATCGGGGTCTGAGCCCTCTTGTGCAAGCGTGCGAAAGAGCGCAGAAATCTCCCTGAGGTACGGAGCTGCCTCAGGGAGATTAAGTTCCTATTGAGAATTTTCAATAAAGAAAGTTAAAAATAATTTATGTGACAGTGTCAGATGAGCTGGGACATGTTTATGAAATTAGCAACATTTATTTATTAATTTAATACAACCTTTAGGAAACCTCATCCCGGCTGTTGATGAGGTTTCATGAAAAACGCAAAGGCCGCTTGGTCTCTTCGCCTGCCCGACAACCTTAAGGTTGGACGGGCAACGTTGAGAATTAGTTTAATTGGTTTATTAATGGCCTTAACAGGGCCTTTGACAGTTCGGTGGGTGCGCAGCCGCCTCCATCGAGCAGAAGGTCTGAATGACGCGCGGTGTCGTCAGGACACAGGCCTGGCGTGAAAATTCTCCCCCGAGTCTCTGAAAGCCTTTTGTCCAAATTTGTCACCATGTTGTGCTTTAGTTCTCAAAACTGGTGGCCTGGTAACAGTCATGCAGCCTCTCTGTGAATACGCCTGCACTTTCAGCAGGGGCCTGTCTGATGCTTACTAGGACCTCATGAAAATCAATGTTATATTTCCTCAGGACCCTTTGAAGATCAGCCTCTACTGACTTGGACATGGTGTCCCTTCCCAGCCCATCCCTCACTTTAATTCTGGGGCATATGCAGTGAGGAGGCCCTGTTTAAAATCATCACTCTCTAACTCTGGGTGTGCGGTCTTAAACATTTCCCATTTTGGTGTGAGGAGGAGGGGTAGGTCAGTGCTCATATCCACTGTCAGCTCCAACACTTCCTTCAAGGCCCTGGCATCTCTGGGGTAAAGGGGCCTGTATTTGTAACCTCTTTCCTTACTCCAGTGGATGAGGGTGGCTCTTCACTGTTCCTCGCACCCCCTTCTGTTTTGGTCTTAACCACATGCACTGGCATTCCTTTGTCATATAGGCCAGGATTTTCCCGTTGGCAAGCTGGCGTGGACCCCGCATGCCAGTGCATAAAATGACGCGCGGTGACATTGGGCGAGTGTCCTGACGTCACCACGTACCATTCGCGATATTTCGTTGGGTGGGTGGGCAGTGATATCCGATGCGCACCCGCATTAATTAACGGGCCACTTAAGGCCCTTGAGGCGCCATCGACAGCAATTTTTCGGCGCCCGTGTGATCTTCGGGTTGTCGCACGGGCGGGCGGATAGGACACATTTGCATAAACCTCATCCACGGGCGGGTTAAGAAGACTCAGTGGGGTTGCGAGTGTGCTCTGTCAAATATTGATGTTTCAAAGTTACTGGTACTTGCCTGTGTGATCTGCAATACTTCAAAACGCGACCAGCTGCTTGCTCTGGACTCACAACCTTCAGGTCAGCGCTCTTCAGTGAGGTATGTTTTTTGGGCCTGCAGGTTTCTGGAAGCCTTCCCTTAGCCTGGGAGTGGGAGCTGAAAACTCTCCACTTCAAGGAATGGTCCAGCCATGTTGTAAACTTCAATCACTGAACATTCAGCACTGCCATGGCTGTGGGGAGAACAATGGTGACCTCACTGCTGGGCAAACATACCAGCCATGGCACCCCAGCCTCACTGACACCGGTGGACCTGGGCACATGGCGCCTCTCCAGGTCCAGGGCCTCCTGCTCGAAGCGGCTGAGAATCGCCACCTGTGCCGGCCCACCGCCAGTCCTCACCCACTCGGCTGCATTATGTGCATTCTTCTCCTGAAAAGGAGAGAAGAGCATTGATCAGTGTTACTTGTACCTGGATTCTCTTTGCAGACGGCCCACCCCAACCAGAGTGGGACATTGCAGGGCTCCAGTGTCTCCTCACCCCGCTGCTGCTGAACACGCACACAAAGATGCCAGGCCTGCAACCACCCCAACATCCCCCTTGGCCAAATGCTGCCTACATCACATCAGGCACCACAGGGTCTAACCTTCCATAGCAAGGAGGCGCAAGCACATGGAGCGCAGAGGGCAGCAGATCGATTGGTGTCAATGCCACCTTGAAGCTCCCCTCCCAGCATCTCATCACCCTGACTTTGACATGTCCTGGAGTTCCAGCACTGCGCCCAGGTACAGCTCCTCCAGGTTACCCCCAAAACAGTCATGTGGGTCTCAGTGCACCACATGCTGCAGGGGCAGAACCCATCTCTTCACCACCCCCTCAGGGTGACCTCGGCATGGGCAATATCTGCTGGCCCACCCAGCGAAGGGCACAGGATGTCAATGATTCAAAGCAGGTACTACACTCAGACTTGGTGGTTGGGGTGTGGGCACCAGAGGGGAAAGCCTACCTGGGTTAAGCGACCAATGCTAACATGGTCCTCACCCTTCCTGAGTGCAACAGGTTGTTGAAGCACTTGTGATACTGGACCCAGGTGCATCTCGCCACATTGCGGGAGCTCACCACCTCCGCCACATCCTCCCAGGCACGTTTGGCCATGTGGGGGGGCCTCCTCCTCCCGCCCTGGGGTAGGAGGACCTCTCTCTGGCTGCCACCTCCTCGAGGAGGGCAGCAAGGCAATCGTCAGAAAAGCGAGGGTCACAGTGCCCCCCTGCCCTGCCCTCATTCCTGACCTGTTCACCAGCAGTGCTGGGGGCAGCCCTTCCACTGGCCGGGATTCACAGCCTTTGAAAGGCTGCAACAGTTTTTTAAAACAGGCCGCCCGAGTCACCACCAGACCCGGAGGTCATTGCAGTCCCGCCGCCTGCTCACTCCCGCTGTCCTCGGGAGCCGAGATTGGTCCGCCCGGGTAAATTGGTGGCACAGACCTGATCCCCCGGACCCACTCCCGCTCTGCCCACCCGACAGGCAGAAAATTCTGCCCATAGGGGAGGTGGAGCGGAGAGGGAAGTGCTTTCAACTATCTTGTTCCAGCAGAGGCTGGAGTCACCTGCCCTGGTTTTGGAGACAACCATGTTTACCCACTGTTGACCAATTCGTGCCTGAAGCTGTTTGATTTTAGCTAAACACAGGGAGTGGTCCTGCTTCAGGAGAGGCAACTTTCTCAAAGCTCCCCTTGCATCTTCTAACTCCTCACATAGTCTGGTATTTTCTGTCTGTCAATCAATATTTTATTCCAGTGTTTGGATAGTTTTTTTCCTTGTATGATGCCTCCTGTTCCTAGTGCAACCGGTTATGCAGAACAGAAATGCTCTCCTTCCATCCATCACTTTCTTTTTGTAACCTATCTACCTGTTTCCTTAACTCCTTGTACTTTTTATTCAGCTGTAAGACAGACACGTGTGCGCCATAGACCAACTTATTTCAGCTCACGTTCAACTTAATCTTCTCTTACTGAATCTCTTTGGAAAGCCTATCAAATGCTTCTCAAATTTCAAATCAATGACACCTCACCTACTGTGGATCCCACTTCTGTCACCAATCTGTGGGATTTTGGGTTTGGATGCATCAGATTCCCAGGTATGTGTAAGTAATTTTAAGTTTATTAAGAAGTTCCAGTTTAGATATGATGCATTAGCTAAATAGACAGGAAAGGTTTGCAGCTCGTGACAGATGAGAGCGGCTCACTGATCCCAGAGGACGAACAGATAGTTTGCACAAAATGTGTTAATCTCAGTAGCTTTATTTTTATTATTTGTTCATGGGATGTGGGCTTTGCTGGCTGGGCCAGCATTTATCGGCCATCTCTAGTTGCCTTTGAGAAGGTGGTGGTGAGCTGCCTTTTGAACTACTGCAGGCAATGTGGTGTAGGTACATCCACAGTGCTGTTAAGCAGGGAGTTCCAGTACTTTGACCCAGCAACAGTGAAGGAACGGCGATATAGTTTTAAGCCAGGATGGTGAGTTGCTTGGAGGGGACTCCCAGGCGGTGGTGTTCCCATCTATCTGCTGCCCGTGTCCTCCTAGGTGATAGAGGTTGTGAGTTTGGAAGGTGATGTCGATGATACTTGCGATGGCACAATTCTGTTCTCTAGTTGAAGTGTAAGGAACTCTTTTCCCTACTCTTCCCCCCTCTTCTCTGGTCCATCTTCCATCTGAAGAAGGTGGCTGCCTGACAAGTCTTGCCCACTGTCTCCGAGCACTCATTAATATACTTTATTTCTAGGGGTCGGTACTTTACCACATGTCAATCACTTGTTTGAACCTTTCTAACCAATGAATACAGCACAGGTACCCAAGATGGCAGCATGGTCACCTCCCTTCTGTCTATCACTTTGCTCAAGGTCACCTTTTACTTTACCTCATGTTCTTAATACCAGACACTCATATCGATAAAACAGTACATGGGGTGGCAGAAGATTCCCTGCTATCAGTTCTGGATTGTGTACATCTTTGTTTTACCTCAGTCCCTGGCTGATAAGAATGATTTTTCTGAAGAGAGACAGAAACAGAAAGCATACAACCTTCTGCTAAGGGTTTACAATACAATGCCTGCTAAATTCTGTAAAATTCTTAAAGACACCATTTCTTACAATGTGTAGATTAAGATCATCCGCGATAATTGCAGCATCTTTCTTAGAAGCCCCCATTATTTCTTCCTGTGTACCCCACCCTACAGTGTCATTACTGTTAGGAGACCTATAATCTACTCCCACAATTGACATCTTCCTATTTCTTATCTCTACCCAAACTAATTCTCCATCTCGATCTTTAGAACTACTGCACTAATGTTATTCTTAACTAACAGAGCAAGCCCATCACCATTTCTTAGCTTCCTGTCCTTCCAAAAAGTCAAGCACCCTTGAATATTCAGGTCCCAGCATTGTTCACCTTGTAGCAATGTCTGTATAATGGCAAATCTGGTTATACATATTTATTTCTATTTGAGCTCACAGTTTATCTGTTTTGTTATGAATGCTTTAGGCATTCAGATACTGACCCTTAGTTCTGGCTTTTTGCTATTTTTGCAAACTCTGGCCTTGTCTGTTGTCACGCTCTTAACTTTGTGCACTCTGTCCCTTCCTACCACATTCTGATTGTCATTACTCTTATTGCTACCATTCTCTCTTGCATTGTCATTTTCCACATCTTCCCTCACGTCATCCCTCACCCCCATTATTTAGTTTAAAGCCCTCTCTATTGCCCTAGTTATATGACTCTCCAGATTACTGGTCCCAGCATGGTTCAGGTGAAGACTGTCCCAACGGTACAACTCCCATGTTCCCCAGTACTGGTGCCATTTCCCCATGAATTGAAACCCATTTTTCCCACACCAATCTTTGAGCCACACATTTAACTCCCTTTGCCGATTTGCTCGTGGCTCAGGTGATAACCATAGATTGTTACCTTTGAGGTTCTGCTTTTTAATTTAGCAACTAGCTACCCATACTCCCTAGAACCTCTTTCCTCACCTTTCCATGTCGTTGGTACCAATGATGACCATGACAACTGGATCCCCACCTCCCACAGCAGGTTCTGCTGCAGCCCCGTGCAGATGTGTCTCCAAAGTCTCTTGCACTCTCCCTCGCTGCTTTAAGTCCCACTGTGCCTCTGAAGTCTCGTACTCTCTCTTGCTGCTTGAGGCTGAGGATCAGACATGATCGTATTAAATGATGGAGCAGCCTTGATGAGCTGTACAGTCTACCACTGTTACTATTTCTTACATAAGAGTAACTCAGCAACATTGGCTGTATTTATTATCAGTTGATAGTGCATTAACTGATGGAGTTATTAACTAAGATTACAAGATTAATCAGTTAGTTAGAGTCCCCTGTGCCTATTTGTACAAAAGGAAACATATTAATTATGTTTCTGTTGGTCCAGAGCAAGTTATTTGACTCAACTGAAGCATGATTTTGCCTTGCATTGAGTAGATTGTGACTTTTCACAGTTGATGTTTATATTTGCAAGACTGTACATATACAACTTGTTACAACTGGGTTGTGGGGAGTGCATAGTTGATCTAGCCCCTTTACTCCACATATCGCACCATTAGTTTAACAGTTTAATTCACTCATAAAAATAGCCAATTATTTACCTCCCCTACTGTTAGACCCAGAATAAAAGAAACTTTTTTCTTCTTTCAATAAACTCAGAATGATTGATTTATTATAAAGCAAAAGTTCTTTTAAAACAAGCTGCAAGAATGGGTTAACACACATTTGTACCTTGAAAGTATAATTATCTATCCCTTTTAAAATTTCCCAGCGCACATGCACACACACACACACAAACGATTAGGGTCTCTGCAGAGATGGACTTTGGAGGGTAGGCTTTATAAAATAAAGGATGAATTTTGCAGGGTTTTGATGCTGTCAATCTGGAGCTTCTTTGTGTGAAGATGGGATGCTGCTCAGCCTCTTAAGTTTCCAAAGACAGCCATGTTTTACTGAGCTGAGGATTCTTAGCTGGATATTGACAACCACTTTATTTCAGGCAAAGCAAGGAGAAGGCAACTGGGCAGCTTTTTACTTTCTCAGTTCAGTTTCAACTGAATTTAGCCATGCTCACAGCTTAGCAAAGATTTCCGAAGCTTACATAATCTTTGTCACAGTTATAGACTTGATTTTCCAGACAGATGTCTCATTAGAAACATCAAACTTTATTTACAGACTACAGCAGCAGTTACATGCTTCTATCAAGTTCCACAACCATAAGAAGAACTCCCATTCTAAGACTCACTGTGCTTAGAACTGATTCATTCACACTGTCATGTGATACTGTACAACACAATAAGTCTTAAAGCTACAGTCACTACATTCCTTAAAGCTACAATCCCTACAGTCATGGACAGAACTTATGTGTTCCTTTTTACTGTTCATGATCAATATTTTTGCGTGTAAGGGGTGCTTGTTTCCTTAACCTCAGAGTGATTATCCCAATTAAATAATTCAAGCAGCAAGCTTTTTTGTGAATTTTAAAATAAAGAAGGTTATTTATTATCATTTACCCCGGATGTTTAAAATGCAGTGGTTCACTCCCTTGTCTCACACACACAAATATTAGATATAGATGAAAGTAAAACAATAAATTGAAACTTATAATTATCTCAGCCTCCTTTGTTTCTATAGTTCCTTCGATGAAGGTGATGCTCTATAGTTGAAGTGAAAGTCTGGCAAAGTGAAGGATCTCAGTAAGTTGTGAGGTTTCTTGTAGTCAAATTTTCAGGAGGTTAGTTCTCAGGTGAACTCAAAGTTGGAACAGTTCTGGGGAGTCCTTTCTCCTATTTTCAAAGCATTGCTGTTCATTAACTTTGCTGCTTGGATGACCTGCTGCTAATTTGATATCTTTCCGATAGAAATCTATTTGTCAGCAGCTTCTTGTTGAATGTTAAGAACCAACATGACTTCCTCATCATGTGACTTGTACAAGGTCAGTGTCCTTTTCCAAATAAGATAGGTGGTTAGGTTGACTGTACATCCTGCGTTGTGGATTTCACACCTTGAGAGCTTGAGACAGCCAGGATCTTTATAGTTGAAAGACCCATTCAATTGATAATACACTTTTGAATTAGTTTCAGGAAAGGGCATTGAGTCGACACCAATCTGGAAAGTTCCTTTTGTTCCCTCTTGAGACAGGGGAATGAGTTCCATCCACAAAAGACATCAGGTGACCCTCAGGCAGCCATCATTTTGCAGTCTTTTGTGGTAAGTCTTAAAATATAAAATCTAGAATATACTGGGACATAACACCTATTTTTCAGAATTGATGCAATAGAGTTGGTTGTTAGCCTTCTTCTCTATGCTTGAGTTTGTTTCTGGAGCATTGGCACAATAAATACCAATCTGATGTTGTGGCTTTTCTTCCTCCTTTGATGTCAGTACCCAGGAACATAACCCTTACATACGTGTGATACACTAGATCACTTGCCTTTCCACAAATAACAGAGCTCTTAAGGTTTTTCTGAACTCTGACTTTTTCCTTTTTCTACCCTTTGACTAAGTATTCCAGTCCTTTATGTCAAAGCCATCTTTTAAACATTTGATTCACAAAGTAAATTTCTTCAATTTTATTTAAGGCAAGCTGTAATATATTTGCTGTGGAGATTTCCTTATTTGATGACAAATGCCTGAGGTGGGCACATGTCAAGCACTAATAATGACAAATTCTTAATTGCTTGAGAAACCTGTCAGATTTACTCACTAGCTGCAAACCAGGGTTTTCTGGGTCATTTGGGAGGATTCCTCAAACATTGCTTAGCCATAATCAAAACGAGGGAAACAGCACGAGGTAAGGAATGATACTTCTGTGGCCATCATAATATAATTTTTCATTTTCCTTTTACAAGCCTACATTTTTTTGTTCCAGTCCCTAACTGGGCCAAATGCTAATTGTGAGAGAGATCCTTTTCCTTATCTGGAAGTCCCCATGGTAATTGCATTAATACTTTTTGTTTTCCCAGAGTTCATCTGGGTTGATGAAAATTTAATTTTAAGGATATCTTTGAATAGGGCACTTTTCCCACGGTGCATATGCTCAGGCAACCTCCTACGATACCCAGGAGACCAACTTCAACAGTACTCATTGACCCCCCCCCACCCCCACCAAGAAGAATATCATACCTGTGACATGATAGGTAAATACACTTCCCAGAATAAAATTGAGCAATTCATCTCAGGGCTCATGAACAACAACATATTGCATTTTATGTAACACTTTTGAAGTAGCAAAAAGTCACAAATTGCTTCACAAGATGGATTTAAGGTGGGTCAAATTTCCCACAATGTCCGGAACTCGATTTGCATCCCTAAGCATCTCATGAATGCTCATTAAAAGGCCAACTTGCTAGAATCAAATTAAATGCCTCGCCAGTGGCTAATTCGATTTGACACCTTCCCTTCTTGAAGCAATATGCACCCTTACTTTTCGAGAAGCCCACCCCCAACCATGAGACCATCCAATGTCCCCCCATGACATTAGAAGCCTGACAAGTCTTTGTCTTGGATGACCTTTGCATCAGGGCGAAACGTGACCCAGTCGCCAGTGACAACATCTTCCCTTCATTGACCCTGCTGAGGACTTAGGAGACTTTCACATGCATCGCTTTGACAGCATGACAGTCCTTGATATGGTCCACCTAACAAAGACCATTCCTTTCTAGATACCTCAAATCAGTGGGAGCGCTGTCATGCAATGAATTCCAAATTGAGTTGTGCGCTGTGCCTTTACCCAGGGAGCAGGTAAAACCCCGCTAGCAGCCGTCCAGATCCAATGGAAGAGCGTCACAGGTAAGGATGAGCAAACACCTCTGATATCACACACGCAAACCCCTCCTGCAGACATTTGAAAATTTCCTGATTGATCCTTACTCCCCTAGTTCAGCGTCAGGTGTGGGGAGATTGGGAACTCAGCACAGAATGACGTTCAGTCTTAAAAGCGGACATTACATCTTCCTGTACAGAGGCATGGAAATCCATGGGCTTCAAAGCTTGAAACCACCTTTTTCATGAATTGAAAGTAAAGTCTCAGAAAGTAAACGCAATTGCAATCTACACAGGGAGAACCAAACATAACGTTAGTCGCAACTATTACTTGTGTCATCCACAAACAACAGATATCAGTGTGACAGCAGCAGAATAATCACTAATCTTGATGAACACTTCTACTGGAACAAAGCATGTCTGCCTGAGATTGAAGGCTGACAGGTGGACTCTCCAGTTATCATTGTCACAGATTATACGCATTTCCTGATGTTGCAGATGTGGAATCACAGTCACTGTGGATGGATTGTGTGAGAATTTATGTAACTGAAGATCCAGATGGGATTTCATTGGGCGACTACATTTTGGACCCTTAAATGACATTGAAGCAAATTAAAAATAAATGGAATCCATGAGATCTGGAGAAGAATTAATGCAACATATATTTAGAAAAGTGCAAAGTAAACATAGTGAGTGAATAGCTGTACCACCAGTGTGAATTCAAAACTTCTTAATGTTCCTAATCAACCACTACGTCTAGGTACAGCCCCAACATCCACAGCTGAAATGGGGGCAGCCTGCTGACTGCTGTAACCTGTTGTCTGAGATGATTGTGGTGGGCACCCTCTGGTGGCCTGAGACCTTGAGGACCCTGGTCTGCTAAGTATCTCAGGTGCACCCTGCTCAGCCTGACCTGCTGGAGTTGATGGAGGAGATGGAGTGGCAGGATTGATGCCCTCGGGGTGTCTGGTTGGCGCTGCACCTCCCTTTGGGTGCCTGATGACCCCTCCAAGACTCCATGAGGAGAAGGGGCACCTGGAGGGAGGTGAAGGTGCCCTGACCACCCTTACCTAACCACTGCTGGAACACACGCATGACTAGAGTGATGGAGTGTGGTTCCAAGTGCGTATCCGACAGAAACTGCTGGACCTGGGTCTCCAAGGCGGCTGCCATCCTTCCCATGGAGACCTCAAAGCACTCGCATGGAGCCATGACATCAGACAGAACATGGACGTATTGCTCCAGTCTTCGGTTCAGTCTGGTGACGGCCTTTGACAACTCTGCTTGATGTTCCCCTGTCTGTCTCTGCATCTCCAACCTGTCTTTAAGGGCTGATTCCAGGGGCTTGTCATTGGACTCAGTCTCAGCAGGAACCTGGTCTCCAGCAGTCCTCCGAGTGTCAGAGATCTCAGCAATCACTGCCACCACCTCAGTTGGTGATTATGCTCTAAGGTGAAGGAAGCAGTTTAAGTCTCTCTCTAGCTGGACATACTGGCAGATTACTGAGAAAGATAAGTCAAAGAATCTTAGGTGAGTTGCTCTAAAGTTAAAGAAACAGTGAATGTCCAGTGACTTCTGGATCTCAAAGGAGATAAAAGTTGTCAGCAGTCTACTGGGAGTGGGAACTGCAGGGAGCAGGTCCTAAAGGAAAAAGAGAAAGGTTCCAAGACATGTAACTCAAAGGACAAGGACAGGAATCTGAAACAAGATCCTGTTTGGTGCAAGTGAAAGGAAGGAGCAGAGAAGAAGGCTCCAAGTTTAGAGAGAGAAAGCTGCAGGAAGCAGGCTGAAGGCAAAGTGGGCTTAAAAGAAGCCAGAAGATCCGAGGAGACAGTCAAGGTTGGTGGCTCCTTACCATGGGCACATGAAGCAGTGGTGTTCTGTTAGCAGGGCTGAGTATCTGAGAGAAATTGTGTGGAAGAAGGCTTGAATGTATGTAGTGATCCAGGGGAGAGGGACATTGGAAGGACAGATCCAAACCATGGAGGTGGGCCCTTGTGGAAGGCATCTGAGAGAAAGTGTCACTTGGGAGAAGATACCAAAGTAAGTTATTTGAGAGTGGAGATTGGAAACCCTGGTGTGAAAGACAGAGTTCAGTGAGACCGGTTTGCTCATGGTGTGATAAGCGTGTGGGGGAAGCTCACAGAATCACAGAATTGTTAAAGTGCTGAAGGAGGCCATTCAGCCCATCATGTCTGCATCTGCTCTCCAAGTGAGCATTACGTCTTAGTGCCATTCTGCTGCCTTTTCCCTGTACCTTTGTGCAGTGTTTCTATTCAAATAATCATCTAATGCCCTCTTGAATGCCTCGATTGAAGTTGCCTCCACCACACTTCCATGCAGTGCATTACAGACCTGAACCACTCGCTGTGTGAAAAAGTTTTCTCACATCACATTTGCTTCTTTTGCAAATCACTTTAAATTGGTGCTCTCTCGTTGTTGATCCTTTGACAAGCAGGAACAGTTGCTCAATATCTACTCCACCCAGCCCCCTCATGATTTTGAGGACCTTTATCAACCTTCCTCTTAGCCTTCTCCTCTCCAAAGGGAACAGTCCCAATCTCTCCAAACTATCTCCAAAACTGAAGTTTCTCATTCCTGGAATCATTCTTGTAAACCTCTTTGTTCTCTCCAATGCGATCACATCTTTCCTATAGCGTGGCACACAGAACTGTACACAATACTCCAGCTGAGGTCTAACCAATGTCTTATACAAGCTCAGCATAACCTCCTTGCTCTTGTATTCTATGCCCCTATTAATAAAGCCCAGGATACTATATGCTTTATTAACTGCTCTCTCCACATGTCCTGCCACCTTCGATAATCTATGCACATATATACCCAGGTCCCTCTGCTCCTGTACCCCCTTAAGAATTGTACCCCTTATTTTATATTGTCTCTCCATGTTCTTTCTGCATCACCTCACACTTCTCCGCATTGAATTTCATCTGCCACACATCTGTCCACCCCACCAACCTGTCTATGTCCTTTTGAAGTTCTACACCCTCCTCCTCACAATTTACAATGCTTCCAAGTTTCGTATCATCCGCAAACTTTGAAATTGTCCCCTGCACACCAAGATCTATGTCATTAATATATATCAGGAAAAGCAAGGGTCCCAATACCGACCCCTGGAGAACTCCACTGCAAACATTCCTCCAGCCCAAAAAATATCCATTGACCATTATCCTCTGTTTCCTATTACTCAGCCAATTTTGCATCCATGTTGCTACTGTCCCTTTTATTCCATGAGCTATAACTTTTCTCACAAGTCTGTTGTGCAGCACTGTATTGAATACCTTTTCGAAAGTCCATGTACATCATATCAACAGCAATACCCTCATCAACCCTCTCTGTTACCTGCTTCAAAAGACTCCAACAAATTAGTAAAACATGATTTCCCCTTCAGAAATCCATGCTGGTTCTTCCTAATGAACCCACACTTTTCCATGACTACTAATTCTATCCCAAATAATTACTTCTAGAAGCTTCCCCACTACTGAAAATAAACTGACTGGTCTGTAGTTGCTGGGTATATCCTTACAACCTTTTTTGGACAAGGGTGTAATGTTTGCAATTCTCCAGTCCTCTGGCATCTCCCTGAGTCTAAGGAAGACTGCAAGATTATGGCCAGTGCCCCTGTAATTTCCACTCTCACTTCCTTCAATATCATTGGATGCATTTCATCCAGTCCCAGTGCCTTGTCAACTTTAAATACCGATAGTTTATCCAGTTGATGAGAGATCCATAGCATCTGTTTGGGGTAGTATCTGTCATTTGGGTTCAGAGTGTGCTGTGCCTGATCACAGGTCGCTTATTGGTTTACATGGACTGTGTACTTACTGTGTACATTACCGTATAAGATAGCTTTTGTAACTTGTGTTATCCTTACGAATCTGTTTATATCTGTAAAGGTATAGTTGTGGGTAAAGGATTATTGTAGCATTGTTCATCTTTTCTTGTTTAATGAATATTTTATTCTTTTGTTAAAAGTTCATCAACTGGTTCCCATGAATCTGTTCAATAGCCGCCCTCCATGTTTCTAAACAAAAAATAAAAGTTAGGATCTATCAAGCCGGGTTCCACCCTGAGACTTGACTTGTCCAGTAGTAACATCAGCTGGGATTATAACAACTGTGAGTGATCTTTAATGAATGAGCCTGCTTAGTCAATCACTAATTCTCTCTTTTCTCTGTTCCAGGGACCAACAAGAAAAGGGGGAGGTTGTCCACAACTAGAAGTCTCAGCCCCAGCCCCCAGACCACCTCTGAGGAGAAAGCCTGTCACTGCATTCACCTGTATCTTCCACCAGTGCAGATATATGCACCCCGGTGGGACCTAGTTCTAGAGTAAACTCAGATTCATAATCTGGTGATCACCTCACAAACACGTGATCACAGCAGGTGGACTACTTTTCTGTTTCTCTCTGTCTCTCTCTGTGTGGGCCTCCTGTGCTAGACAAGAGCCCAGTTTTTCTACCTTGTGTTTGTTTTAACTCCCCTTCAAGAGTCATAAAACTTCATCAAAATGCAGGCATCTATTAAAGTGAAACTAAAACTCAAGTTCCCCCTTTTCTTAACACATAAATACAGAAATACAAATTAAACTTAAACTTAAAGCTAAAACTCATTCCTAACACCAACAAATACAAAATAACTTATTTAAACCATCACTAGTTCCTAACACAGTCGTAGCCCGCATATTGTTGATATATATTGGATACACCCACACTGGCTTGTTGGGGGAGGCCAATCTTGCCTTCCACACAGGAATGAACCCTCTCATCACCAGCTCAGCTTGGTCTGTGGTCTGTTCCTCAAATCCTGATAGGGTCTGGATCTCTGAGGTTCCCCATCTCATCAAGGTTTGCTTTCTTTTGTTATGTGCAATCTTGTCCTGCATAAAGACAGATGGATTGACTGTGAGCACAATGGATGAAGTAGCAGTTCAGAAGCATGTATGCCTGTTGTCTCTGCTGAGCCCTCCCCAGTAAGGGATTAAGACGCCATTTATCCAGGAATTTACATGAATTAGTGATGTTAAAGTGGCTGTATCACGTTTACAGCACAGAAGAAGGCCATTCAGCCCATCGTGTCCACGCTGGTCAACAAAGATCTGACCTCACTAATCCCATTTTCCCTGGAGGCTATGGCAATGCAAGTGAATATCTAAACACTTCTTAAATGTTACAAGAGTTGCTGACTTAACCACCCTTTCAGGCAGAGAGTTCCAGACTCCCACCACCTTCTGGGTGAAAACATTTCTCATCAGCTCCCCTCTTAGCCTTCTACTTCTTACCTTAAATCCAAGCCCCTTGGTTATTGACACCTCTACTAATGGAAAAAGTGCCTTCCTATACAACCTATCTATGTCCCTCATAATCTTATACGCCTCTATCAGGTCCCCTCTCAACCTTAATTGCTCCAAGGAAAACAACCCCAGCCTATCCAATCTTTCCTTATAGCTCAGACCGTCCAGCTCAGGTAGCATCCTGTTAAAACTCCTCTGCACCCTCTCCAGTACAATCACATCCTTCCTATAATGTGGTGACCAGAACTGCACATAGTACCCCAGTTGTGGCCTTGCCAGCATTTTATACAGTTCCAGCATAACCACCCTGCTCTTGTATTCTATGCCTCGGCTAATAAAGGCAAGTATCCCATATGCCTCTTTAACCACCTTATCTACCTGCCCTGCTAGCTTTAGGGATCTGTGGATATGCACACTGATCTTCAGTAGTTTCCAGGGTCCTACCATTCTTGGTGTATTCCCTTGCCTTGTTAGCCCTCCCCAAATGCATTACTTCACACTTTTCAGGGTTGAATTCTATTTGCCATGCTCTGCCCACCTGACCAGTCCATTGATATCCTCCTGCAGTTTACAGCTATCCTCCTCACTATTTAGCACCCTACCAATATTTGTGTCAACTGCAAACTTCTTGATCATACCCCCTATATTTAAGTCCAAATCATTTATCTACACCACAAACAGCAAATGCCCCACCACTGAGCCCTGCAGAACCCCACTGGAAACAGACTTCCAGTCACAGAAACATCCCTCTACCATCACTCTCTCCTTCCTGCCTCTCAGCCAATTTTGGATCCAACGTGCCATTCTGCCTTGGATCCCATGGGCTCTTACTTTCTTGACCAGTCTGCCATGAGGGACCTTATCAAAAGCCTTGCTAAAGTCCATGTAGACCACATCAAATGCATTACCCTCATCAACATTCCTAGTTACCTCCTCAAAAAATTCGATCAAATTTGTCAAACACGACCTTCCCTTAACAAATCCATGTTGACCACAATTGCGGCCTTCCCCAATCGGTGGGCACTGAGGGGGCTGGGGTGCATCATCACCCCCAGAAATGGTTTAATTTTGGAAGTTTCCTTTCACCTTTTTGTTTTAGTTACAGTGCCTCAACAGGAGCTGTCATGCCCTCCGATTCATTTATTTTTTAGTTTAATTTATTGATTTTTGTGCCGCAGCTGTGGCCTAACCAGCGTTTTATACAGTTCCAACTTAATCTCCCTGCTCTTATATTCTATGAATCGGCTAATAAAGGCAAGTATCCCATCTGCCTTCTTAACCACCTTATCTACCTGTGTTGCTGCCTTCAGGGATCTATGGACATGTGCATCAAGGTCCCTCTGATTCTCTGTACTTCCTGGTGTCCTACCATTCATTATGTATTCCCTTGCCGTGTTAGCCCTCCCAAAATGCATCAACATCAATGTCTGTACCAAAAGTTTTTCAAGTTTGAAAATGTATCCTCTTCCTCTACTCCCACAGTTTAACTTGGAGACATATTAAACCACTTCTTCTATTTTCTTAACAATAGTATGATCTTCATGCCTCTGGAGTTAGCAGAGGTTTAGCTTTTCTTGTTTAATGTTGTCACGGGGTTAATTGGTAACAATACTGTGCCCAATAAATGAGTCATTCATTCTAGTAATATATCCAATAAATTGTTTGAATTTAACAATAATTTGGGGCCATGCTTTACTTTACCCTTTTGCAATGGCATCTAATTTGAATGCCAGTAACCGGCCTGAGGTGCTGACAGGTCTTAATGAACAGATCTTGTTCAGCTGCCTATCCAGCAAACTCAGTGCAGTCTGAAGGTGCAAACTCTATCTCGATGCTGACCCAGAGCTGGTTGAACCAGTGGGATGTTTTCCCATGGCCTTGATCCTGGATAATTTGTTGAGTAAAGACTGAATCTGAGTCTATCCAGGATATGCTATCAAGAGGACAGTTATCAGCTTATGCTGAATGCTACTATACTGCAACACAATTGTTTATTGTCAAATGCTTCAAATCCAGGCTTGATGCAGAGTAATCAAGCCCCAGATTGAGATGGCACCATGTACTCTGCATATTACACCATGCCCATTTAGCCTAAATAGCCAAGTGGTTATGGTACTGGGTTTGTAACCCCAAGATCAAGAGTTCAAATCTCACAATGGCAAACTATGGAACAATGTGACTTCATCTGAAACAGATGGAAACAGGTTTGTACTCGAAAGAGTATCAAGAGTTCAAATCTCACAATGGCAAACTATGAAACAATGTAACTTCATCTGAAACAGATGGAAATGTGTTTGTACTCGAAAGAGTTACACCATGCCCCACACAACAAGGACTCACAGCAGTAACAATAACTCTTTCATTGTCAAGCACCCTTTGTAGCTTTCAAGTGCATATTTTTGTATGGCAGATTTTCAAAAATTCATTCACAGGATGAATTGGCATTGGCAAGGCCAACATTGACCGGCTATCCCTAATTGCCATTCGGAAGGTGGTGGTAAGGGGCTGTCTAGAATACAACTGAACCAGGGAAGTTAAGAGTCAACCACATTGTGAGTCTGGAGCCACATGTAGACTGGCCTGGGTTTGGATGGCAGATTCGCTTCCCTAAAGGATGTTAGTAAAAACCAGATAGATTTTCACAATAATCCAGTAGGTTTCATGATCACAATCACTGATATTAGCCTTTTATTCCAGATTTATTTAAAGCTACTTAAATTTATTTGATTTATTGAATTTAAATTTTCCATTTCAACTCGTGTCCCTAGATCATTTGTAAAGGACCCTCTGGATTCTAGCTCAGTGACATAACCACAATGCTACCGTATCCCTTAATAACGTTCCTATTTGGGGAGGTGAGGGGTGTGGGGAAGGTGGCGCAGTGGGGGTCCAATCTGCTGCATGACTAGTGTTTCCCTGAACCAGCTGGAACAAACAGTTAAATATCATACCTGACCATATATCCATGTCATCACATGGACCACCTATTTCTTCCCGTCTCCAATGCTACCTCAGCTCACCTGTTGCTGAAACCCTCATCCATGCTTCTGTTACTTCTAGACAAGACTATTCCAATGCACACCTGACCAGCCTCCCATGTTCTACCCTCCATAAACCTGATGTTTTTCAAAGGCACCCCCTGATTTGCACAAAGTCTCAATCGCTCATCACCGCCCCACGCTCACTGATTGGCTCAATTTTAAAATTGCCATCCAAATCCCTCCATAGCCCCATCTCTGTAATCTCCTCCAGCTGCCCCAAGATCATTTGTAAAGGATCCTCTGGATTCTAGCCCAGTGACATAACCACAATACTACCGTACCCCTCCAAGATACTATTTCTCCTCTAATTTGGCATCCACAACTAATCACTCCACCATGGTTGGCAATGTCTTCAGCTGCCTGGTCCTTAAACTCTGCAATTCCCTCCCGAGATCTCCCCACCTTTCTACCTCCTTTAAGACACGGAGCTCATGCTTTCAGTTGTTAAGTAAGAGCAGCTGTCCCCAGTTGGGGAGGCACAAGGGCTTCATTACTACAGTATAAAAGGTGTTCACTCTGGACGGGAGGGAGTGGAAGAGCCTTGGAAAGAAACCTGCCTGAAGGTACAGGCTGCCTTCAGACTCGTTCTTTTCTCACATATGATTAATGGAATTAACATGATAGCAAAGGATGAACATTAAGCTCCGGTGATTGGTCGCGGAATAAGAAGTGTTTCTCTATCTTCTGAGAGAAAAAGAAACAAACCACTTCTGGCAAGTTCAGGTACAGAATGGCAGAACACAGATGGACGACTGCAAGCTTCAATTGAGTCTGAACCACATCAGCAATGGAAAAATAAGGTGGAAATGTGGACACGGGTTATCTCTTTATCCAGGAGAAAGCAAGGTATGACTTTGGCTTTGTCATTACCAGAAAAAAGTGTGATTAACAGTAAAGTATTTTCAGAAATGAATGAGGCTGACTTGGACACTGAAGAGGGATTAGCCTTTTTATTACAATTTTTGGATAAGTTTTACAAAAAAGATGAGTTGTTGGAGACATGATCAACCTTTGATAGATTTAAGAAAACAGACAACCCAGTGACAAAGCACCTTGTACATTCGCAAATTCATACTTTGTGGGGCAGAGCAAGAGGGACAGGAAATGATAGATCAGGAGTAATACATCGGTAGGAAATATGATTGTGATAAGCAAAAAGGGACTATTTTGCCCAGAGGGCAGGTGCCCAAAATGGATTCCTGGGTATTGTACCATCCAGAAGGATCAGATAACTGGAGGGTGCAACAATAGTGGGACAGGCAGGAAAATCTATTGAGAAATGTAAGAATTGGCTGAATGTCCAGGATAATGGACAAGCGGAGAATGTCATGGTCTGGGTGAATGGAGAACATGAATAGACAAAAAGGAAGTCTGGTGCAAGTTATAGCAATGGGTCAGCTGATGAATCCTGGGCGAGAACACGTTCATGTAGAGTGGATAGGGCCTCATGGGTCATAGAGGGCATAAGTTCAAGGTGAGGGCCAGGAGGTTTAGGGGGATATGAGGAAAAGCATTTTTACCCAGAGGGTGGTGACGGTCTGGAATGCGCTGCCTGGGAGGGTGGTGGAGGTGGGTTGCCTCACATCCTTTAAAAAGTACCTGGATGAGCACTTGGCACATCATAACATTCAAGGCTATGGGTCAAGTGCTGGTAAATGGGATTAGGTAGGTAGGTCAGGTGTTTCTCATGTGTCAGTGCAGACTCGATGGGCAGTAACAGCCTAGAAAGACTTCAACAGGCAAGGAGGGGTTGCAGCTTGACTAGACAACATGGTACAGTGAATGCTGAACCATTATAACAAAAGAGCAGAAGCAGGAGTCCCCATGACCAAGAGGTTTTTGTAGTGGTTAATAAGTTAGAGGATAAGGCTATACGGGAGGCTAGATAGAAGGGGTTGGATAGCTGGAGGGAGCTTAGAAGTTTTCAGCGGTCCCAGATTTGGAGAGCGTTAGACCCACTACAGTCAGGCGGGCTAGGCCCTCTCAGAGGTGTTGATGCTTCCAGGGATGAGTTGGAGCAGCTGTGAAGTCTGATTGGACAGTGGGGTTGGCAGACGAGGCTGGATGCAAGCTTTGATGTTGTTGAACCGAGTGCTATAATGAAACATCCCAAAGTCCAGAATATCTTACAGGCAAACAAAACATTGAAAAAATAAGCTAAAGGTGGAGAAATGTGTACTCAAGTTTCCATCTTTGGGTTACCCTAAGAATATAAAATTGAATGTGTTCGGTGATGCCTCTCACACAAACAGTATTGGTGGGTTTTCAAGTGCAGCGAGTTTTATAATATTCCTTGTGGTGAAAATGGGAAGTGTTGTCCCATGGCTTGGGAAGCCAAGAAAATAAGACGAGTAGTAAAGAGCACCCCGGTTGCAGAGACCCTCTCACTGGTAGAGGTGGTTGACGTGGCATTTTTAAAATCTGAAATACTACATGGGGGGGATATTAAGAAAATGTCCCACTAGAATGTTATAATGACAATGGATCCCTTTGAGAACTCCACAGAGTGTGAGTGAAAAAGAAAACTTATGAATTGATATTACAAATCTAAAACAAATGTTGGAGATAAAGGATATCTCTAAACTCCAGTAGGTTGGTACAAACCATCAGTTATCAGACTGTGTCACCAAAACGAATGCTTGTAGTGTAAAAAAAAAAATGGTAGGAGTATTAGTAGAGGGATGAGTCAGGATGTGTTTTGAAAATGTGTGAGTTATTTTTCTGTCTTCAGTTTCGCAGAATCACAGTGCAGAAGAGGCCCTTCGGCCCATTGGGTCTGCACCAACACGTGAGAAACACCTGACCTACCTACCTAATCCCATTTACCAGCACTTGGCCCATAGCCTTGAATGTTATGACGTGCCATGTTCTAATCCAGGTACTTTTTAAAAGATGTGAGGCAACCCTCCTCTACCACCCTCCCAGGCAGTGCATTCCAGACCATCACCACCCTCTGGGTAAAAATGTTTTTCCTCATATTCCCCTTAAACCTCCTGCCCCTCACCTTGAACTTATGTCCCCTTGTGACTGACCCTTCAACTAAAGGGAACAGCTGCTCCCTATCCACCCTGACCATGCCCCTCATAATCTTGTACACCTTGATCAGGTCGCCCCTCAGCCTTCCCTGCTCCAATGAAAACCCCCAAGTCTATCCAAACTCTCTTCATAACTCAAATGTCTCATCCCAGGCAACATCCTGGTGAATCCCCTCTGCACCCCCTCCAGTGCAATCACATCCTTCCTATAATGTGGTGACCAGAACTGCACACAGTACTCCAGCTGTGGCCTCACCAAGGTTCTATACAACTCCAACATGACCTCCCTACTTTTGTAATCTATGCCTCGATTGATAAAGGCAAGTGTCCCATATGCCTTTCTCACCACCCCACTAACGTGCCCCTCCGCCTTCAGAGATCAATGGACACACACACCAAGGTCCCTTTGTTCCTCAGAACTTCCTAGTGTCATGCCGTTCATTGAATACTTCCTTGTCAAATCACTCCTTCCAAAGTGTATCACCTCATACTTTTCAGGGTTAAATTCCATCTGCCACTTATCTGCCCATTTGACCATCTATATCTTCCTGTAGCCCAAGACACTCAACCTCACTCTTTATTATTCTTTTGTCTGAAAATAAAATGCACTTGCAATTTATTTTTACGAAGAGAAGGGAATGTGTTACTGTTGGAATTGTGCTGCAATAGAATTCATGCTTTCAGTTGGTAAATAAGAGCAGCTGTCCCCAGTTGGGGAGGCACAAGGGCTTCATTACTACAGTATAAAAGGTGTTCACACTGGACGGGAGGGAGTGGAAGAGCCCGTGTAGTTATGCTGTAGCCTTGGAAAGAAACCTGCCTGAAGGTACAAGCTGGCTTCAGACTCGTTCTTTCCTCAGCATACGATTAATGGAATTAACAACATCATTGCAAGTGTCACCATTCACACAAGATGTTAAACTAAGGCCTTGTACCTGGTGGAGTAGTTCTCATTTTATTCATTTGTGGGCATCGTTGGCTAGGCCAGCATTTATTGCCCATCTCTAATTGCCCTTGAGAAGATGCTGGTGAGCTGCCTTCTTGAACCGATGCAGTCCATGTAGTGTAGGTGCACCCAGAGTGCTGTTAGGGCGGGAGTTCCAGGATTTTGACCCAGTGACAGTGAAGGAACGGTGATATATTTACAAGTCAGGATGGTGAGTGGCTTGGAGGGGAACTTCCAGGTGGTGATGTTCCCATGTGTCTGCTGCCCTTGTCCTGCTAGATGTTGGGGTTGTAGATTTGGAAGGTGCTGTCTAAGGAGCCTTGGTGAATGCCTACAGTGCATCTTGTAAATGGTACATACTGCTGCTACTGTGTTGGTGGTGGAGGCAGTAAATGTTTGTGGATGGGGTGCCAGTTGATCTCATGACTACTCAGAAGAGCAGGGAGTTCACCTGTTCCCTGGGCCGATATTCCTTCTTCAACCAACATTGCCAAAAAAGACTTATCATTTGTCTCTTTGCTGTTTGAGAGGTGTAACTGTGTTCAAAGGGCTGCTGTATTGACCTGCATAACAACAATAGTAACTATGCAATGTGTAGCACTTCACACTGTCTCTGACAAATGTAACCAGGGCAGAAAATTAGCGAAATGAGCTTCCAACAGTGTGAGCAGCAACAGCAGTGAACATTTTTTGTTAAATGAAGTACAAATTGCAATGAGTGAGAATGCAATAATGTTGATGCTTTTTAAAGCACTTTATATCTCTATAACAATGAAATATTTAGTCACACCAAGTCCAGTAAAGTGAAGAGCGAAGATGGATTGAGTGAAACACAGCCCGTCACTCAGGGTGAACCCAGTCTCTATCAGCCCCTTTACCAGTGATTCTGTTGAAAGCTTATGCACAAACCGTGTTGGTTCAATAAAAATCATCTTAGTCCTTGGTTTGGGCAAATGATAAAAACAAGTGTAAGACAGTCATGAGGCTGATCTCTTTCCCTTCTGTCAATGATGGTGAGTTGGACATTCAGCAATGAATGTTTGGAGCTGAATGGGTGTTTCTGTGAATTACACTGTCTGAATGTCTAAGCAAATATCTTATGTCTGAAAAATGAGCTATTTTTGTGATTGGACTCTTGCTGCATAGGAAATATAGGAATGGGAGGAGACATTCAGCCTCTTGAGTCTGTTCCGCTATTCAGTTAGATCATGACTGATCTGTAACCACAAAATCCATTTACTTGAATTTGCTTCATATTCTTTCTTTCTTTGCCTTCAGGCACATTTAGGGTTCCTCTGGATGGATAAACACAAATAGACCTGATAGTTTTGTGACCGCACCTGGGACCACACTAGGCAGTGCATTCATTACTAAAACATAATGCGAGTTCCAGCATGACCCGACAGCCTACAAGGTTAATTTACTGCTTTTTCTTGGGCTGCTCAGAGCTCCTCAAACTAATTTATTTGCAATTAGATTCAAACTTTATATGAAGCAGGAATTTACATTAAACTGCAAACAGCGTCGGAGACACCCACTGATTGTGACAATGACTGCAGGCAGCTTGTCAGGTTGATTTGTGAGATTCCAGCTGTCCCAAGAGTATGAGCTAAGTCACTCTCTCCTCATTCAATGCCCACTCTTTTTTCTGTCTAACGTCGTGGTGGAAACGATCCAAACACTGTATGGTGCACTCTAATTACTCATTATTACAGTCACATGGTAACCAGCACTAGCCGTGCAATACTGATACACTGATTAATTCCCTAAAATGACTTATTCATAATTATATAAAATATTGAAAAGCAATTTATTACAGATCAATTCTTGATGACAAGAATCATCTTTATATTAATTTTCATGTTTTGGCCTTCAATTTTACTTCTGTTGTGTTCATTTCATTGTTTCGTATGCTCCTCTTCTAACTGTCACTCTGATACACTCAGCTCACACTATTTTTCACACATTTTTATGTTAAACCCTCATTTTCTGTCACACAGTTACACGTTTCCTCTGTCTCACACTTTGTCACTGTCTCACAATCTCTCACATTTTCATTCAATGTCTTTCACCATTCTCAATACTACATTTCTCACTCCCTTTCTCCCACACACCGTATTTTACACGATGGGTATCATACAAGTTCTGAGCAACATTCAGCTGCTGAGGTACACTGGCTGCTTCTTGCCACTCAAAGGGTTATAATTTCAGAGGGTGAGGGGAACTCAGCCTGCAACAGGGCCTTCTGTCTGTAGGCCTTTGAGAATAGGCCAGGACCCAGAACATCCTGAGGACCGTGGATAAACTAACAGCAGACCTGCTGAGTTTTTCCAGGTAATTCTGTTTTTGTTTTGGATTTCCAGCATCCACAGTTTTTTGTTTTTATAACAGCAGGAAGTACTAATTAAGAAAAGATTAGGTTGATTATTTTTGTCTGTCATTGTAGCATTTTGCTATACAGACTACAATGTGTTTAATTTTAAAATCTGCACAGAGTGCCCATGATCAAGGGTACAGAGTGAGCTGCCTGATCATTTGGGAACCAATAAATCAAATAAAATTCAAATAATAGCAGAAAATGCAGGTCCCTGAGCATCTGAATGAAAAGAGGCAGTTTTTGGGTGTGACCCTTTACCAGAACAAAATTATCAAACAGGCATGGTAGATCAATCTGTTTCAAAAGGAACTGTGCTAAGTACTGAAAAATGTTTGGGAGTGATGCTGATTTTATGTAGCTGAGGAGAGGGAGACTTTCAATATTGTTGCACCCATCCTGATGAATGGATCTCCAGACACTGCAGGGTTTTACTTTGTGTCTGGCTTAGAATTTTCCGAAATTAAAACAGTAAATACATTTCAAAAATGTTTAATTGGCTGTAAAGCACTTGGAGATGTCTGGTGGTTGTGAAAGGCACTATATAAATGCAGGTCTTTCTTTTTACTTTTTGGAACAGCTTCAGGGTCATATTGGAGATGATTTTAGTTTTCAAAAGATTTACTTTACCCATAAAATTAGTAGAAGTACATTACATAACAGTTCAAATTTGACATTACGTAAAATACTAGACTGATTAGTTTCTTTCAGTACAATACATGAGGTGACTACTATACTTAGAATGATAGGTTATATTTCCATATATACATATACATTTCATGTCAAACATTTCCTTGTGACTGCAGCCCGAGGGCTTTTACATGGGTTCCAGTCTTTGGTGTAAATGGCAGGAGGGCCTTAGTTGTGGCCTTTTCCCATTGAATCTTTGCGGCTGCTGCCTGAAGCTTTCGTATGTTCCTCAGCACATGGCCCTGGACCTTGGCAGTTCCAGTCTGCAGCACCCAGTTGAGGACAGCTCTTTGCATTTGAAGATCAACAAATTTCAGGAAGACCAAAGAGCATTTTTCACCAAATTGATGGTCCTCCAGCAGCAGTTGGTGTTTGTCTCATTGTGCTTCCCTGGGAATAGCCTGTAGAATACAGAATCCTGTCTTATGGGCTGCTCAGGATGAACCTCAGCAAAAACCAGTGTATTTCTTTCCAGACCTTCTTTGCAAAGGCATATTCCAGAAGGAGATGGGTGACAGTCCCTTGGGGACAGTGTGAAATGGTGCCGAGTCTCAGTGTGCATGGAGGATCTGATGGACAGGGCCCTTTACACCACCAGCCCAGCAATATCTTAGTGCTTGTTTGAAAGTTTTGGTGATTTGGCATTTTGCCAAACAATGTTCACAGTCTGCTCAGGGAGCTTTCTGATGGGATCTACCATCTCCTTTTCCCTTGAGGATGTTCCATGTGGACCACTGCCTGATGGACTTGTGATCAAAGATGTTTTACTGTGCAAACGTTTCCTCAAGGAATAATGGTAAAGGAAGGAACCTGGTTCTGCATCTAACCCATGCTGTACCCAACCTGGGAGCAACACTGGATGCAAGAAGACTTAGGTTTATTCCTTTCCCATTCCTGGTGGCACAGGACACATGAGGCAGACAAAGCATTAGCTAGTTTTTTCCTGGAGCAGGTTGCTAGTTGCTGGAGCTTGGAGCGCCAGTCCACATCAAGCACAGCTGACCAGGAAATTCTCCCCACCTTACTGACCGCCACAGGCGTATCAGAAAGATTTTTAGGTTGATAATCAACCTGTTTGGCCATGTTATGAACGCACCTTCTATGGCCATCAAGCCCTGAGTGGGATTCGAACTTGGAGCATCTGGATGAGGGGTAGGGGCTCCATCGCTACACCACAAGACCTCAGATGCAAGAAGAATAAATTAATATTCACCTACATTCTACAGAATGTAGCACTTAATTAGACACTGGGTTGATCCCCGTCTAATGTTAGTTGTAGCCTGTGTTTCTGATTAAAGGGGACTTTTCACCTGTACAATGACAGGGCAAAAGGATTCACTTTCTAAAATGATATCACACTTGCCGATAACAAATCACAATTCTAAGTTGGACTGTCAGATTGAACAGAAGAGTCATCATCAGCCCTGATTTTGTACATATTTTCTGTGTGAAAATTTTGTATTCATCAAGGTAAGTGATGTCAGTGCTGGGGAATAGACCAAGCAGCTTTAGCACAAAGTACTTCAGGTCAGGAGTCATACTACTCGATGTGCAATATAGTTTGTTTTACTTAACCCAGCCTCAAAAGAGCAAGGACAATTGGGGTGGGAAATAAATGCTGGTCTTGCCACTGATGCCCAAATCCCATGAATGAATTAAAGAAAAAAAGTTTTTTCCCTGCTACATCAGTATGTCTTATCTTTCATTTCTAACACCAGCCATCCTGCAGACTCTCTGGGTAGGATTGTCAATTTTGTGTTAATTAATTCTTCACCACAAATCCTCACAGCGAGCTGAAAGGTACTTTCTTCATTGGTTTCTATTGTGTGCTTTATTCCTCTTGGACCCTGACAGTGTGGTCACTTCTCAAGCTGCTCAGTGTTGTTCTGGGCTGCTTTTTAAGAGACAGAAGAATGTAATAATAAATAGAAACCATTTGGCTCATTCTTATCCAGACACCGTGCACAACTTTCCCTATCACAGACTCCATTTCACCCATTTAATATCCAAGGGAAAGTTCAATATAAATATTTCCTGATTCAAGCAGAGCTTCAGAATTCATACATCTATCATCATATCCCAAGCCCCTAAGCTTCACCACCTAAAAAGATAAGTGCACAGGAACACCATCCCTTCCAAGCTCCCTTCCAAGTATATATCGCCATTCCTTCATCGTTGTTGGATTAAAAACTTGGAACTCCCTACCAAACAGCGCTGGGGAATTGCTCTTATCACAATATGGGAGTGGTTCAAGAAGAAGGTCCATCACCTCCCTCTCCGGGACAACAAGGGATGAGTAATAAATACAGGCATTGCCAGTGATGTCCACATCTTGTGCATGAAGAAGATCTCCAATATGTAATTATATTCTAGGATAAAAGCAAAAAACTGCAGAAGCTGGAAATCTGAAACAAAAACAAAAATACCTGGAAAAACTCAGCAGATCTGAGAGCACAGTTAACATTTCGAGTCCGTATGACTCTTCATTAGAACTAAGGAAAAATAGAAAAGAGGTGAAATATAAACTGGTTTAAGGGGGGGTGGGACAGGTAGAGCTGGATAGAGAGCCAGTGATAGTTGGAGATTGCCAAAAGATGGCATAGACAAAAGGACAAAGAGGTGTTGAAGGTGGTGATATTAGTTAAGAAATATGCTAATGGTGACATTAAGGGTAGAAAGCAGGACGAGCAAGGGACAGATAGCCCTAGTAGGGGTGGGGTGGGGGAAGGGATCGAAATAGGCTAAAAGGTAGGGATAAAACAATGCTTGGAAATACATTTAAAAAATAATGGAAATAGGTGGGAAAAGAAAAATCTATATAAATTATTGGAAAAAGGGGGATCGGAAAGCGGGTGGGGATGGAGGAGAGAGTTCATGATCTAAAGTTGTTGAACTCAATATTCAGGCCGGAAGGCTGTAAAGTACCTAGTCGGAAGATGAGGTGCTGTTTCTCCAGTTTGAGTTGAGCTTCACTGGAACATTGCAGCAGGCCAAGGACGGGCATGTTGGCATGAGAGCAGGGTGGAGTGTTGAAATGGCAAGTGACAGGGAGGTCTGGGTAATGCTTGCAGACAGACTGAAGGTGTTCAGCAAAGCAGTCACCCAGTCTGCATTTGGTCTCTCCAATGTAGAGGAGACCACATTGGGAGCAGCGAATGCTGTAGACTAAATTGAGGGAAGTGCAAGTGAAATGCTGCTTCACTTGAAAGGAATGTTTGGGCCCTTGGATGGTGAGGGGGAAGTAAAGGGGCAGGTGTTTCATTCATTACAAGCCCACCGACTCCTACAGCTACCTTGACTACAGCTCCTCACACCCCGCTTCCTGTAAGTACTCCATCCCATTCTCTCAGTTCCTTCACCTCCGTCACATCTGTTCTGAAGATGCCACTTTCAAAAATAGTTCCTTTGACATGTCTTTCTTCTTCCTTAACCGGGGTTTTCCACCCATGGTGGTTGACAGGGTCCTCAACCATGTCCGGCCCATCTCCCGCGCATCCGCCCTCACACCTTCCTCTCCCTCCCAGAACCATGATAGGGTCTCCCTTGTTCTCACTTATCACCCCACCAGCCTCCGCATTCAAAGGATCATCCTCCGCCATTTCTGCCAACTCTAGCATGATGCCACCACCAACCACATCTTCCCTTCACCCCCCCCCCGGCGGCATTCCGCAGGGATCGTTCCCTCTGGGATACCCTGGTTCACTCCTCCATCACCCACTACACCTCAACCCCCTCCCACAGCATCTTCCTATGTAACCGCAGAGGGTGACTGCTTTGTGGAACACATTCGGTCTGTCCGCAAGCATGACCCAGACCTCCCTGTCGCTTGCCATTTCAACACTCCACCCTGCTCTCTTGCCCACATGTTCATCCTTGGCCTGCTGCATTGTTCCAGTGAAGCTCAATGCAAACTGGAGGAACAGCACCTCATCTTCCAACTAGGTACTTTACAGCCTTCCAGACTGAATATTGAGTTCAACAATTTTAGATTATGAACTCTCTCCTCCATCCCCACCCCCCTTCCGATTCCCCTTTTTCCAATAATTTATATAGATTTTCCTTTTCCCACCTATTTCCATTATTTTAAAATGTATTTCCATCCATTGTTTTATCTCTACCTTTTAGCCTATTTCGATCCCTTCCCCCCACCCCACCCCCACTAGGGCTATCTGTCCCTTTCTCGTCCTGCTTTCTACCCTTAATGTCACCATTAGCACATTTCTTAGCTAATATCACCACCATCAACACCTCTTTGTCCTTTTGTCTATGACATCTTTTGGCAATCTCCACCCATCACTGGCCTTCTATCCAGCTCTACCTGTCCCACCCCCCTTAAACCAGCTTGTATTTCACCTCTTTTCTACTTTTTCTTAGTTCTGGTGAAGAGTCATACGGACTCGAAACACTAACTATAAATATATTCTCCTCACCTCCAGAGAAATATTCCACTCTCCCAGCGTCAGCTGTGCATCATGTCACATGGTGTATTTGATGATTTCACCACATATCTCTGTAACCTCTAAAGTTGCTTCCAAGCAGATGTTTATTGAGTTCCTTTTTGAAAATGTTAAAATGTACTTTCAACTGTTTTTGTTGACAGTTTATTCTCCATATTTATTATCCTGATTCAACCAAATACATTGCCTCCATGGTCTCTGCTCTGCTGCTGTCCCTGTCAGACCAGCACGAGTTAACTATTTACAGTTACAATACAACTACCCTACATAGCCAAGGCCCTCTGCTCTCTGCTTGGTGAAGGAGATTCAAATTTGTGATTCTGCTATAAAGAATCAGTCATCATTAGCAAAAACAACAGTTTATTGTTACTCACAGAATTGCAATGAGTCTCATGTTAAGAAATATGCTTTCTGGCAGAGTTTCCTGACATTGGACGCATATCTATTACAGGATTAAGTTGTATTTCCTCAAACAATAACCAGTTAGAGACAGTTTATTACATTTTCAGGCTTTCCGGAACATGAAAATGAATCACAAACAGTGGAAAAAAATGAGAATCCCTTGTGTCAGACAGCAAAGTCTTGAGAAACATGTTGGTCCCTCTGACTATGATATGGGTCAGGCACTTGCAGCTGTCCATTAGTGTAGTAGCACAGCGTGTCAAAGCAGCAATGCATAGTACGTTGGAGTGATGGACATTGGCTGACACTAACACTCTGCTGCCCCCTGCGGATTGCCCCTTCTGTACCATTAGCTCCTGACGTCAGCCCTGTTACTCTGGGAAATTACTGACTGTGGTCGGGGGCATCTCTGTTGGGGAGATGGAGTTGGGAAACATAGGAACATGAGTGGGACATTCAATCCTTCAAGTTGGATCTGCCATTTAAATTAGTTAATGGCTGATCTGTATCTCAACTCCATCTACCATCTTAGCTCTGCAACTCTTGCTTAAGAAAAATCTAACGATCTTCATTTTGAAACTTTCAATTGACCCACCCCAGCCTCAACAGCTTTTTTGGGGGAAGAGAGTTCCCAATTTCCACTACTTTTTATGTAAAGAAATACTTCCTGACATCACCCTGAATGGTCTCTCTCAAACTTTAATGAACCTCTTGCCCTGGACACCTTCATTGGAAGGGAAAGAAAAGAATCAGATGTGCAGTTCTTACCGTGTGAAATATCGGGAAGACTGAAGCCATTGTTTTTGATCCCTGCTCCAAATTCCATTCCCTAGTGACCAACACTATCCCTCTCCCTGACAACATGCTGAGATTAAATCAATCTGTTCACAACACTGCTATCATTTCTGATCCGAAGGTGAACTTCCAATGTCATATTTGTGCTATAATTAAGGCTGCCTATTTCCACCTCTGTAACATTGTCCAACTTCACCCTGTCTCAGCTCATCTGCTGCTAAAACTCCCATCCACATCTTTGTTATCTCTAGGCTCAACTATTCCAACACACTCTTGTCTAATCTTCCACATTTTCTCTTCACGTACCATTCCCTAAGAGGGCATTGGTGACCATGGACTTCCATGTGTATGCTTGGCTAGGTACTTCAGTGGCTTACCATTGCCTCCCATAGGTTATGACCAGGAGACTCTTGCTTTTATCACCTGCCTCGGGTGTATTGGAAGGAATTGTGGGTTGATAATCAACCTGTTTGGCAACATTATGAACGCACCTTTCATGGATGTCAAGTCCCAGAGAGGGACTCAAATCTGGAGCTTCTGGCTCAGAGGTGGGGACACTGCCCATTGCTCCACAAGACCTCCTTCTATATTCTGCCCTCTGTAAGCATGTGGTCATCCAAAACTCAGCTGCCTGTCTCTTAGCTTGCAGCAAGTTTTGGTCTCCATATTTAAGAAACTATATACTTGTATTGGAAGCAGTTCAGCAAGAGTTCACTAGGTAGGTCCCTGGGATGAGGAGATTGTCCTATGATGAGAGGCTGAGTAAATTGGGCTAGATCTCTGGAGTTTAGAAAATGCGAAGCAATCTTTTTGAAACATACAAGATTCTGAAGGGGATTGTTAGATTGAGAGTGTTTCCAATGATCAGGGAATCTAAAAGATGGAAGCACAGTCACACGATAAGGGGCTGATCATTTAAGGACTGAGATGAGGAGTAATTACTTCACTGAAAGGGTTGGAATTTTTGGAGTTCGCTATCCCAGAGGGTTGTGGATGCTCCATCATTGAATACATTGATGGCTGGGGTAGACACATTTTGGTGTCTAATGGATGTGGGGAGTGGATAGGAAAATGGAGTTGAAACCCAAGATCAGCCATGATGGTATTGAATGGTGGAGCGGGTTCAATTGGCCGAATGTTCTACTCCTATTTCATGTGTTCCCCTATTACCCCATGCTTGCTGACCTACATTAGTTCCCAGCCAAGCAATGTCTTGACTTTAAGAAGCTCATCCTTGTTTTCAAATCACTGTTTCACATAGAGATTCATATTGCTATTTATCTCCTCCATATGTTGATACCTCGTGTTGCCCATCTTCACTCCAACAGTAAGTGTTGGCACTTTATACCATGATGGTTATTAGAGCAGAATGTGAATCCTTTAAATCTTGATGGCTTTGCCATCTTGTTTCTTTTAACCCTTTCTCTTCTCAAAAGTTTTGACTCTGGCTAGGGTAGAACTCTATGAGTAAGAGTCATATTGGACTTGAAAGATTAACTCTTGTTTCTCTCTCCACAGATGCTGCCAGATCTGCTGAGTTTTTCCAGCACTTTCCTTTTTTATTTCAGATTTCCAAAATTCACACTATTTTGCTTTTAAAGTTTTATGGGTATGGGCATTGGATTCTTCACGCACATGAATACTTATTTTTCATGTGTTAGATTCCCTAACCATTAGTAGGATATTTTGATCAACAAAACATAAACCCACAACCTCCTGACTCTGGGGCAAGAGTGCCTCCCACTGAGCCGTGCCTGACGACAAGTAATATTCAGAGATAAAAACAAAAAAACTGCGGATGCTGGAAATCCAAAACAAAAACAAAAACAGAATTACCTGGAAAAACTCAGCAGGTCTGGCAGCATCGGCGGAGAAGAAAAGAGTTGACGTTTCGAGTCCTCACGACCCTTCAACAGAACTGAGTGAATCACAAGGGATTCACTTAGTTCTGTTGAAGGGTCATGAGGACTCGAAACGTCAACTCTTTTCTTCTCCGCCGATGCTGCCAGACCTGCTGAGTTTTTGCAAGTAATATTCGGACATATCCTTCAATCCTGATTGTAAAACTCAATATACCCACATCCTGCGGGAGTACCTCAGGGTAATGTAGTGCATTGGACAGTGACTGATGAACAAATACAGGATGAAGGAGGTGGTGTAAGTGCAGGACTTTGAGGTGGAAGACACCACAATCTGTTCCTATCAAGTTCAGCTGTTCTCCTGCCAGTGAGCAGAGACCCTGCTGTTTCCCCGAAGTGTTGATAGCTAAATCCCTTCAGGCAACCAACCTGATTAGTGCGGTGATGTTTATTGCACTGTTTATGTAGCCACTGCAAACTCGTTAGACAGGCACAGCTGCTCAATATGAAAACAGCCAGATTCAGAAAACATTTGGTGGCAAAGATGTTTCGAGTTGTCTGAAATAATCTAATTGTAACGGAGTCCAGTCTGCAGCTGGACGAAATGGGGACTGGACAGTTTACCATATCTTTCATCAGTCCATCCCTCTGAGTCCTGCTGTTACTACTCAAGGCAAATCCACAGTTACCCAAAACAGCTATTGAAATTGAGCCCATCCCAGACTTAAAGTTATTTTAGCCACTTCCCTATGACAATTTATATTGTGAAAAACATTCAAAGTAAAAAGGGGTTAACTATCATGTTGTGTTTTCCATGAAATTGTCAGGAGTTTTCTGCTCTCCTGCTGGTTAATGACACCCTGGACAATGCTTATCGAGAAAGGGAATTCTGGAAATAACTGATCTGGGTGGAATCTTGCAACAGAAATGCAATGTCGTTCCAAAGAAGAGTCATTTTGGACTCGAAACATTAACTCTCCACAGATGCTGCCATACCAGCTGATTTTTGTCCCCCCAGCATTTTCTGTTTTAGCCTAGATCTTCTTAGATCAGGGTCTGCTGGACACCTCAGTTAAGCACCCAAATCATGATTTCCCCACAGGTGACTTCATGGCTCAGTGAATAAAACATCAATGATGCGCACCGAGCATGGAATTGTCAGAAATAATCTCAGCAAGAGGCCTCTAGGCTGCCAGAGTTCAATGTAAACACAATGAGACTCCAGGATCTCGGTTTAAGTGTGGTTACTGTTGGGCCACATTATGCGCAGCAGTTTGTGTTTACGTGCACACAAACATGTTGGACTCTTGTTTCACTATCGCCTAAAATTTCAAGCTTTGAATAAATCTACAATACTATTTAGCACAACGTAGCTTATTCAAGTCACTTGATCAAATGATTTTTACAGATTCATAATTATTTATTGAAGTCCTCACAAGCCCCACAAGAAAGTCCAGAAACTTCTGCCAATGAGTGCCAACTGGCAATAGATTCCCGTCACCCAGAGTCACCTGGAATGATTAAAATCTGAAAGTTAATGCCCAGATCAAATTTCGAGTTGGAAGGTCACATTCTCAACACTCTAACCTAGAACCCAAGCTACTGGTCCAGTTCCAATCAATACAGGGTTTAAAAAAACCACTTTTCATCTATACTTCACTCATTACCCACCTGGCTAAAGGGCACAAATTAACCACCTTCCATCAGCTCCAATAGGCACTAACAACTTCAGTTCTCAGCACCTTCCAGCCAACCAACCCAACACTTCCAATTCCCATCAAAACCATCTTACAATTTTGGCGTCATTCAACCGTGATGCATGTCATAGGCAACCAACAGTGGCATAATCAACATAGTCATACGTTTGTAGCCAACCAGTATTGGCAGATATCATCAAGATATTTCAGCCTCAATCTCCCCTCATCCTGTGTTCCAGAACCCTGCTCTTTACCATTATAAAGATAAAATTATAGAGTCGAGTTGAGGGCTCAAATTTTGGTGTTTGAGCAACGCTTTCAGAGCAATACCACCAAGCACACCTGCCAGCTTAGGAGTCTTATCAAATCCTAGCTAATAGCTCATGGTCAACAACACTTTGCTTCTAATTTTCTCTCCTCATAGCTATAATTTTATATTTTTACTACAGATTTCTAGGATTACCAGTTTTCCATTTCTCCCTTGGGTTTTTGAATGAAGGTGTTGACTTTGTGAAGCTCTGGTTCCACAGGCATTGGCGCCTCGTCAGTGTCTCACTCCAGAGACCAGTTTTTGTGCATGAGACATTCAACTGTGGGGACATTTCAGTCAAACGAATGTCCACACATACATATTTTCCAGCAGCAGCCACCTGATAATGATCAGGAGACCTGGCTGATTATTTTCCTCTGTAGATTCGGGTCACTGTGGCCAATTGTAGCACCCGATACCTCCACTGAGATCAACTAATGGTACATACTGGAAAATAAAACTGGTAGTCTCTAGTCTGTATAGTTCAGTGCCACTTATGTCAGTGGGTTTGGCTATTTCAAATTAACTATCGAAGCAAAGGTCTATGTTGTAAGAGGAATAAAGGAAGTCCCATATCGTCTTTCTTGTCCATTGTGAATCACACTTGTAGCAATAAATCATGGAGCGTTGTGGATGATAAGACAGAAGTCCTACCTTCTGTCAGGAGAAGGGCATGTAAATGTAGAAATATGTGCAAAGGGATACAAAACTGAATAGAAAAGATAGAATCGATATTTCCATCTATTCCAATGTTGAATCATACTGTAGTTCCCAGAGGTGCATTCTTCACTGATCCAATTTCGATTTTACAATAGCAAAGAACAAATTGCAGCCTGTCACACAATCTGCTGATGTGTTCATTAAGACATGTAATTGGTCTAAACATAGCAAATCCCTGAATAATTGATAACTGCCCCACAGGGATTGTAATGAGATGTTCCTGGATGTGGTCTCCAAGAAGTAGCGACAGTGAACTCAATTAAAGTCTATGATCGGTTAAGTATTAGCAAGGCAGTAAGAGGCAAAAGGGAAGAGAAAAAAGGCTGCATTTACACAAGCATTGCACAACTTCAGAATGTCCCAAAGCACTTTACAGCCAATGAAGTACTTTTGAAATGTGGTCAATGTTGTAATGTAGGAAACATGGCAGCCAATATGTGCACAGCAAGATCCCACAAACAGCAATGAGATAATGACTAAGTAACCTGTTGTTCTAATGATGATGGTTCAGTTAGAAAAATTGTATAAATACTACAGTGCAATCATTAACAGCAGTGTGGGTGTTCCTACACCACATGGACTGCAGTGGTTCAAGAAAGCAGCTCGCCACCACTTTCTCAAGAGCAACTAGGGATGGCAATAAATGCTGGCCCAGCCAGTGATGCCCACATCCCATGAATGAATAAAAAAAAGCTTGAGGATGTGCTAAACAAAAATAAAAACACCTGGAAAAACTCAGCGGGTCAGGCAGCTCTCATGCCCACATGTCCATCCTTGGCCTGCTGCAATGTTCCAGTGAAGCTCAACGCAAACTGGAGGAACAGCACCTCATCTTCCGACTAGGCAGTTTACAGCCTTCTGGACTGAATATTGAGTTCAACAATTTTAGATCATGAACTCTCTCCTCCATCCCCACCCCCTTTCCGATCCCCCTTTTTTCCAATAATTTATATAGATTTTACTTTTTCCACCTATTTCCATTATTTTTAAATATATTTCCATCCATTGTTTTATCTCTACCTTTTAGTCTATTTTGATTCCTTCACCCCACCCCCACTAGGGCTATCTGTACCTTGCTCGTCCTGCTTTCTACCCTTAATTAGAACATTCCTTAGATAATATCACCACCTTCAACACCTCTCTGTCCTTTTGTCGGTGACATCTTTTGGCAATCTCCACCTATCACTGGCCCTCTATCCAGCTCTACCTGCCCCCACCACCCCTTAAACCAGCTTATTTTTCACTTCTTTTCTATTTTTCCTTAGTTCTGTTGAAGAGTCATATGGACTTGAAACATTAACTGTGTTCCTCTCCGCAGATGCTGCCAGACCTGCTGAGTTTTTCCAGGTATTTTTATTTTTGTTTTGGATTTCCAGCATCCGCAGTTTTTTGCTTTTATCTTGAGATGTTAAACCAAGGCCTATGCTTTCAGGTGGATGTATTCAAAGAAGAACAGAGGTGTCCTGACCAATAATAATCTTTCAACCAATGTTGCTAAAAGAGATTATCTGGTTGTGAACTCATTAATGGTTTGGGATCTTGCTTTATGAATATTGGCAACTATTTTCGTTTCAGTCCACAAACTTTGCATCAGTAACATTTAACCTCACTGTGGGAGGTCACCCTTACACTCTATAACACTCCTCTAATATCGCAACAGGACAGACAGTGGTTTTGTTCACCATTGTGGTGTTCAGCAGCATCAAAAGGGAGTCACAGATATTAACTGAACATCTGTACCAAAAATGGGATTTCAGTGTGCACATAGTTAATTCAATTAGAGACTATAGCACTCGTGAACTGGAGCACTCTGGGTAATGGAGTAGGGTCTGCCTTGGAGCATTGGTCTGGCTGTTCTTCAAGTGCTTTCAGCTGCACTCTGTGTGTGTGACAATCATGAGGTTTCACTGTGAAGTAATCTGAAGCTGATGTTAATGCACCTGGAGTGACCTCCATGGAATCCATTAGCTGTCAATTGCAGCATTTCACTTTAACAAAATAGGTGGAAACGGAATCAAACAGCCTAAATTGCATTCACAGTGCCGAGGAGAGTTTCAACTTTTAAGGCCTCTGTAATAATGTTTTTTTGCATCATTTGTGGTGTGCATTAGTTTCTCCCATCCCTAATGCACTGTCAATAGAGCTGCCCTTCCCCCTCCCCCCCTCTCCCCTACCCCCTTCCCCTCTACCTTCCCCTTCCCCCAGCCCAGGCCAGGTGCAGACCCTCCAGGAGATTCCTCTGATTTTCCCCCACACCAGGTGGTCAAAGATCAGAAGATTGGGACTGAAGTGCAGCCAGAAATTGAGCAGCTACCCCATGTTGTGTTAGAAGGGCCACAAGCCCTCACATTCTGTGTAGGTGGGAAACAAGGACCTACCCAGGGCTGCAAAACATTCCTGGTGTCCTGGATGAGTCCATGAAAATACTAAAAAGCTGTTGAACAGAACTGCTAAATATAACACCCTCCAAGTCAGATCCCAGCTCCCTGTTTAGTCCACATAGTCTGCACTACAATCATTCTTCAGTCCATGCATTGGGTCTTTAAGCCTACAGTGGTTTCTGATTCAATTTAATCAAGTGAGAAGAATAGTTTGGACCTGGAAATCCAGACAATAATTAGCCAACAAATATCAGTGCTCTCAGTTAATAAATGTACAAATTGAACCAAAGCCTAGCCTATTTATTAACAATTTTCCTTTTATTTGTTCCTGGGATAAGCCACGCTAATAAGCAGTAGTTATTATTATTATTATTATAGATGGGCTTTGAATTCATACTCCCTGGTTTCTTAGTCCAGGCCTTTGGAAAATCAATGAGTGATTTTTAGAGTGTTGTGAGTTTCTCTTTGAGCAGCCTGGAGGCCTGGTTGAATATTCCAGAACCTTTCTGTCTGTACAAAAGTTTCATCATCCCCAAAAGAATTGAATTCCAAACTTAGTCTTCTTTTAAAGAATCTGTTATTTCCTTTGTCTCAGGCATGTTGTCTCACTGTGCATCACCCTCCATTAAGGCGACTGATGCATAATCAATTCTGACATTTCTGTCAATCCATCTTTGTAGGAGGTGCTGTACCCCTCTGTGGGTGACCTTTCCTTACCCTGGGGTTATAGTGTTTTCTCCTCGTAAAGGATCGACCCAGATTAGGAACTCAAAATTATAAACACAAAATACAATCTTCATACAAATCAATGAAGCTTCATTTCACAGTGCCAACAATTCATTCAAAACAACATTAAAACGTTCGTAAAGCAGAAGCTAATTGTTGCTGGAGCAGAGTGGTTGAATCCTAGTTACACTTTAGGAGAATTAGCATCAGTAGAAATGGAAGACAATTTGTGTTAAATACCCATTGTCATCTGGCACCACATGACTATTGGACTCAAAACGTTAACTCTGTTTCTTTCTCTCCACAGATGTTGCCAGACCTGCTGAGTTTTTCCAGCATTTTCTGTTTTTATTATAAAAAATAAAATAGTTGGCTAAACCTCTGTCACTCAGAAGAGGGATCCACTTTCCCTGATATTGTTCATCTGCAGATGTTCCACGTAACTGCAATTACAAGAAGAATCATATTCATCAGAGTTAATATAAATATGATGACCAGATGTTCACGCTTTGCCAGGACAGTCCCTGTTTTGCATTAAACATCTCACTGTCCTGATAGTTTTCTCCAAATTGTTCAAATGTCTGAGTTCTCACCTTTCTTGGCTTTCTCACAATCTCTCTACACTTTCCCTCCCCTGAATCCCTATTACTTTACTGTGTCCTTTGTGTTCCATTTAATAATGCTGTTATGTCACTGCGGGGGTCCCAATTCTCCACCTGTGGGGGTCTCGATTCCCACATGCGGGGGTCCCGATTCCCCACCTGCTGGGGTCCTGATTTCCCACTTGCCAGATCCTGATTCCCCACCTGTGGGGGTCCCACCTGCCAGATTCTGATTCCCCACCTGTGGGGGTTCCGATTTCCCCACCTGTGGGGGTCCCGATTTCCCCACTTGTGGGGGTCCCGATTCCCCACCTGCCAGGTCCTGATTCCTCATCTGCCAGGTCCTGATTCCCCACCTGCGAGGGTCCCACTCCCTCCCTCCAGATGAAACAAAGGGCATCCCCCTGCCTCAGAACAAGGTTCAAAATGCTGATTGAGGATTGGAATCCAATTGCTCTTTTCTTTTGTCATTTTCTCAATTAAGGAACAGCCAATGTTCAACTGTCCATCTCTAGACTCTAGAGTTAAAACAAATAATTTTCCATTACTGGTTACTGCTGTTGCTGAGATTACATTGTTGACTGGCGAAATCAATAACTCCAAATTATTTACTGTAAAGGATACTGAGGACATAAAAACCCCATCACATTTCTACCTCTTTTCAGTTCTGAAGAAGTCATACGGACTCAAAATGTAAACTCTGTTTCTCTCTCCACAGATGCTGCCAGACTTGCTGAGTTTTTCCAGCATTTTATTTTATTTCAGACTTCCAGCACCCACAGTATTTTGCTTTTATTTTACTCTAGACTCAGCAGACATTATAATGACAATTGACCATGAAAGGTCCTCTCCAGGTTACCTTGTATGTAGATTGCAAATAACTGCTGGAACACTATGGTGGCACATTCTGGGAGATATCATCACTTGTCAAAAGCAAAAAACTGCGGATGCTGGAAATCCAAAACAAAAATAAAAATATCTGGAAAAACTCAGCAGGTCTGACAGCATCTGCGGAGAGGAACATAGTTAACGTTTCATGTCCGTATGACTCTTCAACAGAACTAAGTAAAAATAGAAAAGAGGTGAAATATGAGCTGCTTTGCAAGGTGGGGGGTGGGGGGGGAGTTAGTGGCAGGTAGAGCTGGATAGAGGGCCAGTGATAGTTGGAGATTGCCAAAAGATGTCATAGACAAAAGGACACAGAGGTATTGAAGGTGGTGATATTTTCTAAGGAATGTTCTAATTAAGGGTAGAAAGCAGGACAAGCAAGGTACAGATGGCCCTAGTGGGGTTGGGGTGGGGTGAAGGAATCAAAAAAGGCTAAAAGGTAGAGATAAAACAATGGATGGAAATACATTTAAAAATAATGGAAATAGGTGGGAAAAGAAAAATCTATATAAATTATTGGAAAAAACAAATAGGATGGGGAAGAAACAGAAAGGGGGTGGGGATTGAGGAGGGAAATCAAGATCTTAAATTGTTGAACTCAATATTCAGTCCGGAAGGCTGTAAAGTACCTAGTTGGAAGGTGAGGTGCTGTTCCTCCAGTTTGCGTTGAGCTTCACTGGAACATTGCAGCAGGCCAAGGTTGGACATGTGCGCATGAGAGCAGGGTGGAGTGTTGAAATGGGAAGCGACAGGGAGGTCTGGGTCATGCTTGCGGACAGACCGAAGGTGTTCCGCAAAGCGATCACCCAGTCTGTGTTTGGTCTCTCCAATGTAGAGGAAACTACATTGGGAGCAGCGAATGCAGTGGACTAAATTGAGGGAAGTGCAAGTGAAATGCTGCTTCACTTGAAAGGAATGTTTGGGCCCTTGGACGCCGAGGAGAGGGGAATTAAGGGGGCAGGTGTTGCACCTTCTGCAGGTGCCATGGGAGGGGGTTGAGGTGTAGTGGGTGATGGAGGAGTGGAGCAGGGTGTCCTGGAGGGAACGATCCCAGTGGAATGCTGCCGGGGGGGTGAAGGGAAGATGTGTTTGGTGGTGGCATCATGCTGGAGTTGGAGGAAATGACGGAGGATGATCCTTTGAATGCGGAGGCTGGTGGGGTGCTAAGCGAGGACAAGGGAGACCCTATCATGGTTCTGGGAGGGAGAGGAAGTTGTGAGGGCGGATGCGTGGGAGTTGGGCCGGACACGGTTGAGGGCCCTGTCAACCACTCTGGGTGGAAAACCTCGGTTAAGGAAGAAGGAAGACATGTCAGAGGAACTGTTTTTGAAAGTGGAATCATCAGAACAGATGCGACGGAGGCGAAGGAACTGAGAGAATGGGATGGAGTCCTTACAGGAAGCGGGGTGTGAGGAACTCTAGTCGAGGTAGCTGTGGGAGTCGGTGGGCTTGTAATGAATATTGGTGGACAGTCTATCACCAGAAATTGAGACAGAAAGGTCAAGGAAGGGAAGTGTCAGAGATGGACCATGTGAAAATGATGGAGGGGTGGAAATTGGAAGCAAAATAAACAAATTTTTCCAGGTCCAGACAAGAGCATGAAGCAGTACCGAAGCAATCATCGATGTACCAGAGAAAGAGTTGTGGGAGGGGGCCGGAGTAGGACTGGAACAAGGAATGTTCCACATACCCCATAAAGAGGCAGGCATAACTGGGACCCATGCGGGTACCCATAGCCACACCTTTTATTTCGAGGAAGTGACAGGAATTTAAGGAGAAATTGTTCGGTGTGAGAACAAGTTCAGCCAGACGGAGAAGAGTAGTGGATGGGGCTTCTTCGGGCCTCTGTTCGAGGAAGCAGCGAAGAGCCATCCTGGTGGGGGATGGAGGTGTAGAGGGATTGGACGTCCGTGGTGAAGAGGAGGCGGTTGGGTTCATCACTTGATATCCTACCTTCAACTGCCCTGCCCCCAAACTCTTGCCGTTGGTACCCAACATGTCAATCATCACAGAGCCCTGCCTTATTAAGGCTTTTCAATGTGTCCCAGCTGTGACTTCTGGAAATCTGGTTGCCTGATATATAAATTCTGTATATATTATGCTGTATTCTTACAACTATTGCTCTGAAAGAACAGGGATCATCTGTACATTAAACACAGTCACAAATGAAATTTTTAAAATTGTTTTGATCAAAGAGAATTTGCGCAGAGACAATGGACCCAGTGACCTCTTTCTGTGCCGTCAGCTTTCTATGAAAGTTCATTTATTTGATACTGAGGTACAGATGCATCTTGGCCAACTGCACAGAAGATAAATTCAACAATTACAAAGAAAAATTACATTTAATTTACCTTTCTGTTTATTTCGATCATTCCTGTTGATTTAAAGAAACAGCTTTTGGTATAAATAATGAGCTCTGGTTACATTATTGGGAAAAATTACTGAGCTGAGTGCAAACTATAACACTTATAAAGTCATTAACCTTCGAGTGCCTGTGAACATAAAACTTCAAACAGTCTTTAACCTCAGAGATGCTAATGAGTATAAAATACAACACATTACGCCAAGACTACTACCAGGAATCACAGTGTTGAAATTTGCAAATGATCAAATGTTTTCTCAACATGAGAAATAAAAATAAATGCATTTATATAGCATCTCTTGTGATCTCAGGATATCACCACGTGCTTTACAACCAATGAAGTACTTTAAAAAGTGTGGTCACTGGAGTAATGTAGGAAACACAGCAGCTGATTTGCATACAGCTATCTCCCACAAACAACCATGCAATAATGACCAGTAGTCTGTTTAATGATATTGGATGAGGGATAAATATTGGCCAGGACATCGGGGAGAACTCCTCTTCTCTTCAAAATAGTCCCATTGGACCTGGGAGGGTAGACAAGGTCTTGATTTTATGTCTCATCCAAAAGACAGCATCTTCAACAGTGCAGTACTGCTTCAGATTGACAAACTTATTGTTTTAATTCTAAGAAAGATGCATAAAAGGTCATAGATTCATCCCTGACCTGTACTGCAAAGGTCCTCAGAGACCCTGAGCTGCAGAAAAGAAAATCAGCCGGGGTTCCTGCTTTTGCCCAGTAACAATCCCTTGCTGAAAGTGAGTATATTTGGATGTCAGCTTCGGCTAGATTGTAGGATTGGATCATAGGATTATAGAAAGTTTACAGCACAGAAAGAGGCCATTTGGCCCATTGTGTCTGTGCCAATTGTACTTAGCTGCCTTGTTTCCTCCAGCCAACCCCAACTCCACCTGCAAGACCTAACAACCAATCAACACCTATTGTCTGTCATCACACATAAATAATTGATCCTAGAGGAGATAGGGGACTGGCTAGCTCAGTTGGCTAGATGTCCAGCATGTATTTCAGAAAGGGACCAGCAGCACAGGTTTGATTCTCATTTTGGTTGAGGTAGACTTGGGACCTACCTCCTTACCCTGTCCCTCAGAGTGAAAGGCAATTGCAATACAAAACAAAAACAGAATTACCTGGAAAAACTCAGCAGGTCTGGCAGCATCGGCGGAGAAGAAAGGAGTTGACGTTTCGAGTCCTCATGACCCTTCGACAGAACTTGAGTGAATTGCAATACAATGTTGATTCAAAACACTGCTGAGAAAACAGCTCAGGGTCAGCCAAGGACTTGCCTTTGGGCAAGGCATACATGATATGAGAGGAGAGAGGAGGAGATTGAAGCTGTAGCCCACCAGGAAGTTAGTCTTCAGGACAGGAGAGCAGTAGTTAATAACAACAAAGTACAGAGTAAACTGTGATGAATATTCCAGCCGCAAGAACATGCTGCATCATAATGGCGGGTTTGCAGTAAACGCAAATGAGAGTTTAACAGAACATGCTGTGTGCAGGATGAGACTGAGTAGTAAGCAGGTTCTGTTTATCTCCACACACACACCAATAGGCAACATGGCTGCCTGCCAGGAAGGTTGGAGACTGTCAGAGTTTGCAGCTAGGGCTCATCCATCGACAAAGGTCAGAGAAACAGCAGGGGCTACAGCTGAACTCACTGACGCCAAGGTAGAGACAAGGAAAACAAGGAATCCATATAGTCACACCAGATTGTAATAATTTTTTAAAGAAAAGTGGAAGTGATGGGACATTGTGAGAGCCTGAAAGGAGTTCTTTTTTATTCGTTCATGGGATGTGGGCTTCGCTGGCTGGGCCAGCATTTATTGCCCATTCCTAACTGCCCTCGAGAAGGTGCTGGTGAGCTGCCTTGAACTGTTGTACGTGGTGTAGGTACACCCACCGCGCTGTTAGGGGGGGAATTCCAGAATTTTGACCCAGCGACAGTGAAGGAACGGCGATATATTTCCAAGTCAGGATGGTGAGTGACTTGGAGGAGAACTTCCAGCTGGTGGTGTTCCCATGTGTCTGCTGCCATTGTCCTGCTAGGTGGTAGTGGTCGTGGGTTTGGAAGGTGCTGTCGAAGGAGCCTGGGTGAATTCCTGCAGTGCATCTTGTAGATGGTACACACTGCTGCTACTGTGCGTCAGTGGTGAAGAGAGAGAATGTTTGTGGATGTAGTGCCAATTGAGCAGACTGCTTTGTCCTGGATGGTGTCCAGCTTCTTGAGTGTTGTGGGAGCTGCATTCATCCAGTCAAGTGGGGAGTATTCCATCACACTCCTGACTTGTGCCTTGTAGATGGTGGACAGGCTTTGGGAAGTCAGGGGGTGAGTTACTCATCGCAGGATTCCCAGCCTCTGACCTGTTCAGTTTCTGGTCAATGGTAACCCCCAGGATGTTGACTGTGGGGAATTCAGCAATGGTAATGCCATTGAATGTCAAGGGGCGATAGTTATATTCTCTCTTGTTGGAGATGGTCATTGCCTGTCACTTGTGTGGTGTGAATGTTGCCACTTGTCAGCCCAATCCTGGATGTTGTCCAGGTTTTGCTGCATTTGGACATGGACTGCTTCAGTATCTGAAGAGTTGTGAATGGTGCTGAACATTGTGCAATCATCAGCGAACATCCCCACTTCTGTCCTTCTGATGAAAGGAAGGTCATGGATAAAGATTTTGAAGATGGTTGAGCTGAGGACACGACCCTGAGGGACTCCTGCAGCGATGTCTTTAAACTGAAATGATTGATCTCCAACAACCACAATCATCTTCCTTTGTGCTGGGTATGACTCCAACCAGCGGAGAGTTTTCCCCTGATTCCCATTGACTTTAGTTTTGCTAGGGCTCCTTGATGTCACACTCGGTCAAATGCTGCCTTGATGTCAAGGGCAGTCACTCTCACCTCACCTCGGGAGTTCAGCTCTCTTGTCCATGTTTGATCCAAGGCTGTAATGAGGTCAGGAGCTGAATGGCCCTGGCGGAACCTAAACTGGGCGTCAGTGAGCAGATTATTGCTAAGCAAGTGCCACTTGATAGCACTGTTGATGATCCCTTCCATTAATTTACTGATGATCGAGAGTAGAGTGATAGGGCAGTAATTGGCTGGGTTGGATTTGTCTTGCTTTTTGTGTACAGGACACACCTGGGCAATTTTCCACATAGCCGGGTAGATGCCAGTGTTGTAGCTGTACTGGAACAGCTTGGCTAGGGGCATGGCAAGTTCTGGCGTACAAGGCTTCAGTACTATTGCTGGAATATTGTCAGGGCCCATAGCCTTTGCAGTATCAGTGCCTTCAGCCATTTCTTGATATCACGTGGAGTGAATTGAATTGGCTGAAGACTGGCATCTGTGATACTGGGTATCTCCAGAGGAGGCCGAGATGGACCATCCACTCGGCACTTCTGGCTGAAAATTGTAGCAAATGCTTCAGCCTTATCTTTTGCATGATGTGCTGGGCTTCCCAATTATTGTGGTTGGGGATATTTGTGGAGCCTCTCCTCCAGTGAGCTGTTTAATTGTCCACCACCATTCACAACAGGATGTGGCAGGACTGCAGATCTTAGATCTGTTCTGTTGGTTGTGGGATCGCTTAGCTCTGTCTATCACTTGCTGCTTATGCTGTTTGGCATGCAAGTAGTCCTGTGTTGTAGCTTCACCAGGTTGACATCTCATTTTTAGGTATGTCTGGTTCTGCTCCTGGCATGCCCTCCTGCACTCTTCATTGAACCAGGGTTGATCCCCTGGCTTGATGATAATGGTAGAGTAGGGATTATGCTGGGCCATGAGGTTACTGATTGTGTTCGAGTATAATTCTGCTGCTGCTGATGGCCCACAGCGTCTCATGGGGGTCCCAGCCTTGAGTTGCTAGATCTGTTCGAAATCTATCTCATTTAGCATGGTGGTAGTGCCACACAACATGATGGAGGGTATCCTCAATGTGAAGGCGGGACTTCGTCTCCACAATGACTGTGCGGTGGTCACTCCTACCGATACTGTCATGGACAGACGCAACTGCGGCAGGCAGGTTGGTGAGGATGAGGTCAAGCATGTTTTTCCCTCTTGTTTGGTCCCTCACCACCTGTTGCAGATCCAGTCCAGCAGCTATGTCCTTTAGTACTCAGCCAGCTTGGTCAGTAGTGGTGCTACCGAGCCACTCTCGGTAATGGACATTGAAGTCCCCCTCCCAGAGTACATTCTGCACCCTTGCCACCCTCAGTGTTTCCTCCAAGTGGTGTTCAACATGGAGCAGCACTGATTCATCTACTGAGGGGGAGGGGCAGTACGTGGTAATCAGCAGGAGGTTTCCTTGCCCATGTTTGACCTGATGCCATGAGACGTCATGGGGTCCGGAGTCGATGTTGAAGACTCCCAGGGCAACTCCCTCCTGACTGTATTTCACTGTGTCGCCACCTCTACTGGATCTGTCCTGCCTGGGACATTATCTGTAAGCTATGATTCCATGAGGATGACTATGTCAGGCTGTTGTTTGACTAGTCTGTGAGACAGCTCTGTTAATTTTGGCACAAGCCCCCAGATGTTAGTAAGGAGGACTTTGCAGGGTTGACAGGGCTGGGTTTGCTGTTGGTGTTTCTGGTGCCTATGGTTTCATTCCTTCTCGACTTTCTAGCAATCTGTTCCAACGGAATGGCTTGCTCGGCCATTTCAGAGTCACCCACATTGCTGCTGACATGTAGGCCAGACCTGGTAAGGACTGCAGATTTCCTCCCCTAAAAGGGGCATTAGTGAACCAGATTGGTTTTTACAGCAATTTCATGGTCATCATTAGACTTTAAATTGATAGAGTTCAAATTCCACCATTTGCTGTGGTGGGATTTGAACCCAAACCCCTAGAGTATTACTCTGGGTCTACTGGATTGCTAGTCCAGTGACAATACCATTATGCCACCCCTTTGGGGTGTCTGAAGGTGAGTGTTCAGTGTCAAACAGATGTGCAGTGGTGTACCAGGGTGTAGGAAGCTCTAAACATGTCCCTGCCCTAGGACAGTGACCTCAGCATTGAGAGAAGAAAGAAAGACTTGCATTCCTAACATTCCCTTCATGACCACAGGACATCCAGAAATGTGTGACAGCAATGAAGTATCTTTGAAAAGTCTAATGCATGAGATGCAGCAGCCAATTGTTGCACAGCAAAGTGCCCACAAACAGCAGGTGATAAGATAATATATTTTAGCACGATCTCGAACGGGACACCAGGAGAAACCCTTTGCTCTTTGAAATTGTGCCATGGGATAATTTGCATACACCTGAAATATCAGGTGGGATCTCAGTTTAACTACCCATTCAAAATACAGCACCTCCAACAATGTGACATTCCCTCAGAGCTGGCACTGGAGTGCCAATCTTGATTTTTGTGCTTGGGCCTCAAACCCACAATGTGTGAATCAGCAGCAAGGTTGCCAGCTGCTGAACCATGGCAGACACACTGCTATAGTGAATGAGTTTGAGACAAGTCAGTGAATGTGGGGTATAGTTCATGATTTTGGGTAAGGTCACTGAGTCTAGGGTATAGTTAATGGAACATTAATACATGGAACAACACCTCATCTTTCAACTGGGCACTTTACAGCCTTGGACTCAACATTGAGTTCAACAATTTTGGGTCATAACCTCTGACCCACCACATCCCAAACCCAAATGAAATGAACTGTTTGCTATTTAAATATCTTTATGTACCAGTTCAGTGCTTGGAAAGTAGTGAAAGCTATTGCTATTCTTTCACTCTCATCATCAAATCCAGAACTCACAGCATTTCAGAGATAACATGGTCATATATTTGTGCTATTAAGGTGGGGAGAACCAAGTTTCGACCAGAATAGCCAATAAATCAGCAGAAAAAATTTGTTTAAAGCCTGGCAGTTGACATCCCATTACATGTTGTTCCATTAGAGTTGCAATGTTAAACTGGCCCAGATCACACACACCATCTTGGTGGAGGAACTGCGCATGCAAAGGCTGATTTTGCACACACAGCTGTTCCTCACACCTGGTTAGTTGGTTCTGGGAGTTAGTGTCTAATGAAAAGTCAGAGATATGAAACATTAACTCAGATGATGAGTACTTCCAGCATTTTCAGTTTTTATTTCCGCTTTCCAGCACTTGTAGGGTTTTACTTTCTATAGTTCATAAGCTTGGTCAGTGACTGTGTGAGAGACAAAGAGGAAAACCTACACAATGAGCTATGAGCATAGAGAAGGCAGCAGGAGAGGCCAATCGGAAAAAGGATGAGAGAGAAATATAGAAGTCAATAGAGTAATATTGTAGAGAAATCGAAAGGATCAAATTAAGATACAAAGATCAATTGAATTGTCAGATAGAACAACGAAAAAGTGATCAAGTGTAACTGGTTCGAGTTCTGAATCAAATCCTCTCTGATGGAACAAGGCAGCACTGGGAGATGGAACATCTGTCATTAAACATTTAAAAACTGTTCGGCTATGATGAAGCTCAGTCTGTCTGGTAAGAAAAATGTCTTTCTGTCACATGACAGGATGTGTTACAAAACAGAACAGGAAGCAGCATCTTCCACACACACCAGAATGGATAAGGTTTGGTTTTCTCTCAACCAAATGGCCTCTGATCCAGGGGGGCATGGGCTTGGAAGGGAGATAATGGGAAGGAATAAAATAACTAAAAGCAGGAAGGTAAATAAAACATAAAAGCACAGCTGATCAAAGGGCAGAATTTCCCGCTGAGTGTGTGGGCACGTGCCTGACACGCTTGAGTGTGAAATAGCGCGTGATGATGTTGGGCGAGTGTCCCGATGTCATCGCACACTCACGCGATATTTTGGTCGGCGGGCGCACACAAGAGTTGGCAGCCCACCCGCTGGCAATTAAGAGACCTATTCAGGCCGTTCATGTATTAATCAACCCTGATTTTTCACTGCCTGTCCAAAGTTACAGTTGGCAGGCAGGCGAATCAACCTTTGTCTTTTTGAGGAAACTTCATCCAAGGGCGGGATGAGGTTTCCGATATTAATTAAAAATATAAAAATGTTTGCATGGAATTTTCATGTTGTATATTTTCAGGTGAATGTTTCTGATGCGTAGGCATTTTTTCCCGATTTTGAAATCTGTGTTTATTGGATTTGAAGTCTTCAGCTCCCCGAGGTAGCTCTCTGCCTTCAGGGAGCTTTCATTCTGACTTCAGCACTCGCCATCCTCCTGCCTCCACCCCGGCAGTGCTGAGCGTTTCAGCGCACCTTTCGCACTGGCTGGCTGTTAGCTGACCAGCCAGAGTGAAATCACGGCCGGGGGCCGATTGCGGTCAGTGGTCCCTTCCCCAACCACTCCTGGGCCCACTGACCGTGAGCTGAAAATTCAGGTCAAAGTCTCCACTCCCATCCCACAGGGACCTGCTGATGGAATTTAAACAAAAACGGAATCGCAGGTTCAAATGACCAAGAGCCAAGTCTCCTCAGGAAATGTTTTAGGAGCTGCACTTGGGGATCTCAGCAAATCACTTTCAACACAATAATATGCCTTGCACAGGAAGTTTATTGCTTACAAAGACACGTGGGGGATGGGGGATGGATTTCAGAGATAACATGGTCATGTATTTGTGCTATGAAGACGAGGAGAACCAACTTTCAACCAGAACACCCAATAAATCAGGAGAAAGCAATGTTTAAAACCTGACAGTTCACATCGTATTTACACGGTTAAAGTTGGAATGTAACCTGGCCCAGGACCAAAATGGTACACGCACATCATCTCGGTGGGAGAAACTGAACGAGCACCAGGGGCTGCAGGGCAGGTCGACTGAAGACACACAACTGTTGCTCACAGCTGTCCAACGGAAGTCGCTCCCTCCATGTGAGAAAATACTCAGCCTGTCCCAGACTGACTGTGTTGAGAACCACTTGCTGGCTGATCCTGAGACCCTGGGTGTATCATTCTGTGGCATTTCTTTTGGTCAAATCCCATTTGCTGCCAGGCATCACTGCTTTTCAGGGAATGGTGCCATCTCCTGATCAGTGCAGGATGGCTAAGGAGAGTTTGAGGAAATAACACAGCAGAAACCATATCCATGTTCTTTCTCTTTCACACTAAATGATCCATAAGACTTGTTGATATGTAGCTATCCCAATTTTTCAAAGCATACGAGATTCAGTCTCAGACAAAAGTGAGACAATAAAAGGAATGATTTCCTCCCATTTATTATATAGCACTTGTATACCTGCACAGCACACTGGTAAAAAGGACCAATTTTGTTGTATAACTTGTGTGTGCCTGTGCATGTGGTGTGTATGTGTCTCTGTGTATATGCGCAGAATTTTACTGGCACTGTGGGAACAGGATCAGAAGGCCAGAGCAGTCGGTAAATGGCTTGAGGCCACATCAGGCTGGCTCCCACCAGCAGTTAAATTTCCCAGGAACAGACGATCAGACAGATCAGCTTTAAACTGAATGGTCAGATAACTTAGATTACTCAGCTATTCAGGTAATTATTCAACTAATTGTTACGATCCCCATAGAGACCAATAATTTTTTAAAAAGAGACTAATTTAATTCCTCAGCAACCAACTTATTAAAACATTTATTATAACAAACCAACTAAAATCAACATAGATTAAACATTAATTAATAAGCAACTAATACATCAAACCAAAGAAAACATACTTTTGCATTAACTAACAAACAGAACTAAAATGTACCTTATAAAACCTTGTGACTAATACCCCATATTTCTGGCAGGCATATAACATTAAAGGAACAATCACTCCCAGCTCTCCAGTGGGGCTTCACTTCTCCCCACCACACCAGGCTGAAACTTCCAGTCTCTTTTGACAATTGCATAGTCGAGGGCACTCGTGCTCATCAAGGCTACTCCTGAGCAGCCAGGCACCTTGGTGAACAGGAAGGGTTTCCAATTGCTGAATTTTCAATTCATCTGTGACTACCGGAAGCAAAATGTGCAGGTGTGTGTGAGGTTTCCAGGAAGCTGCCATGATGCGTTCATCCTTAGATTGTCCCGAGTGCTATTCTTACATCAGGATTTGCTTCTCATGAGTTCCAGTGCAACTGGTCACCAAAACATTAAACTCTTTCTCTGGGGGAGCCTTTTGCCCTTTCATCAAATGCTCTCATCAAATACCATCTCATGGACTAAGGGTGGTCATTCATCTGGCTTTATACTGGGCAGTCTGGTTTTTAGCTGGTCTATCTATTGTGCAGTATCGGATGTCCAATTTACTAGGATTAGGACAGTAGAGTCATTTGAAGAGGCAAGCGCCTAAAGTAACTTTGTAAAATATTGGACTGTAAAAGATGACTAGTCAGGAACACATTTTCACTTGAAATTAAGCCGTTATACTTACAAACACAGCTATATATTTTAGCTTACCTTCTCTCGATCTTTTCATTGAGAACTGTCGGCGCGACATTAGTCGTCTCAATTTCTCTGCTCCTCTCACCCATTCTAACCTGTCTCTCTCTGAACTTACTGCACTCCATTCTCTCAGGTCCAACCCTGACATTGTCATCAAACTCGCTGACAAGGGTGGTGCTGTTGTTGTCTGGCGCACTGACCTCTACCTCGCGGAGGCTGAGCGTCAACTCGCAGACACTTCCTCCTACCTCCCCCTGGACCATGACCCCACCACTGAACATCAAGCCATTGTTTCCAGGACTGTCACTGACCTCATCTCCTCTGGGGATCTCCCTCCCACAGCTTCCAACCTGATAGTCGCCCAACCTTGGACGGCCCGCTTCTATCTCCTACCCAAAATCCACAAACAGAACTGCCCCGGTAGACCGATCGTCTCAGCTTGCTCCTGCCCCACAGAACTCATTTCTCGCTATCTTGACTCCCCTCTCTCTCCCCTTGTCCAGTCCCTTCCCACCTACATCCGTGATTCCTCTGACACCTTACGTCACATCAACAATTTCCAGTTCCCTGGCCCCAACCGCTTCCTCTTCACCATGGACGTCCAATCCCTCTACACCTCCATCCCCCACCAGAATGGTCTGAGGGCCCTTAGCTTCTTCCTTGAACAGAGGCCCGAACAATCCCCATCCACCACTACTCTCCTGGCTGAACTTGTTCTCACACTGAACAATTTCTCCTTCAACTCCTCTCACTTCCTCCAAATAAAAGGTGTGGCTATGGGTACCCGCATGGGCCCCAGTTATGCCTGTCTCTTTATGGGGTATGTGGAACATTCCTTGTTCCAGTCCTACTCCGGCCCCCTTCCACAACTCTTTCTCCGGTACATCGATGATTACTTCGGTGCTGCTTCATGCTCTCGTCGGGACTTGGAAAAATGTGTTAATTTTGCTTCCAATCTCCACCCCTCCATCATTTTCACGTGGTCCATCTCTGACACTTCCCTTCCCTTCCTTGACCTCGCTGTCTCAATCTCTGGTGATAGACTGTCCACCAATATCCATTACAAACCCACCGACTCCCACAGCTATCTCGACTACAGCTCCTCACACCCCACTTCCTGTAAGGACTCCATCCCATTCTCTCAGTTCCTTCGCCTCCGTCGCATCTGTTCCGATGATGCTACATTCAAAAACAGTTCCTCTGACATGTCCTCCTTCTTCCTTAACCGAGGTTTTCCAGCCACGGTCGTTGACAGGGCCCTCAACCATGTCCGGCCCATCTCCCGCGCATCCACACTCACGCCTTCTCCTCCCTCCCAGAAACGTGATAGGGTCCCCCTTGTCCTCACTTATCACCCCACCAGCCTCCGCATTCAAAGGATCATCCTCCGCCATTTCCGCCAACTCCAGCATGATGCCACCACCAAACACCCCCTTTATCGGCATTCCGTAGGGATCGCTCCCTCCGGGACACCCTGGTCCACTCCTCCATCACCCCCTACTCCTCAACCCCCTCCTATGGCACCACCCCATGCCCACGCAAAAGATGCAACACCTGCCCCTTCACTTCCTCTCTCCTCACCGTCCAAGGACCCAAACACTCCTTTCAAGTGAAGCAGCATTTCACTTGCATTTCCCCCAACTTAGTCTACTGCATTCGTTGCTCCCAATGTGGTCTCCTCTACATTGGAGAGACCAAACGTAAACTGGGCGACCGCTTTGCGGAACACCTGCGGTCTGTCCGCAAGAATGACCCAAACCACCCTGTCGCTTGCCATTTTAACACTCCACCCTGCTCTCTTGCCCACATGTCTGTCCTTGGCTTGCTGCATTGTTCCAGTGAAGCCCAACGCAAACTGGAGGAACAACACCTCATCTTCCGACTAGGGACTTTACAGCCTTCCGGACTGAATATTGAATTCAACAACTTTAGGTCGTGAGCTCCCTCCCCCATCCCCACCCCCTTTCTGTTTCCCCCTTCCCTTTTTTTTTCCAATAAATTATAAAGATTTTCCTTTTCCCACCTATTTCCATTATATAATATAAAAAAAACCCCACTAGAGCTACACCTTGAGTGCCCTACCATCCATTCTTAATTAGCACATTCGTTTAGATAATATCACCAACTTTAACTCTAACACCTATGTGTTCTATTGTACTATTGTTGTTGACATCTTTTGATGATCTGCTTCTAGCACTGTTTGTTTGTCCTTACAACCACAACCCCCCCTCCACCTCTCTGTCTCTCTATCTCTCCGCCCCCCACACACACACCTTAAACCAGCTTATATTTCAACTCTTTCTTGGACTCGAACTCAAGTTCTGTCGAAGGGTCATGAGGACTCGAAACGTCAACTCTTTTCTTCTCCGCCGATGCTGCCAGACCTGCTGAGTTTTTCCAGGTAATTCTGTTTTTGTTTTTGTTATATATTTTAGCTGCAGGCTTGGGGAGGAAGGGCCCATGATGATATCATCACTGCACAATGACATCTTCCTCTGGCCCTCAGCACACTGTCTGCTGCCCAGTGTCGTTAGCTTCAGGCAGTGGCTGCCCTACACTGGCTCATCATCACCACGTGTCCAGGCCCTTCGGTCAGCACTGGTGCTGATGAGACACTCATCTTTACACACCTTCCATCTAATTGCATTCACACTTAGCCAGGCCCCAGTAAACACAAGCTGTTAATGAGTGCATCACAACATTTTTAACTCCCATCAAAAATGTATTGCGTTAAACAAGAGTATCACTCAATGAAACCCCAAGTGCTAATTGGTGCATCTATGTGTTTGTTTCTGAGTGCTTCTACAGAGTGGTCTTCCCTGTGCTTGGAGGTCATGTGGAGGCAGACTGCTGCCTTTGTTGTCCTGACGCTTGAGGTGGCCACGGCTCAGTCCTCTGTGTATCTGAGGCTTACAGGGACCCAGCACATTTGGGGCCAAATGCATTTCTGCAGGGGCAGCTTCAATCGTCGGGCAAGCATGCAGCATTCGTAACACCGTCAAAGAGGCCAAGGAGCTAACTTCATCAGTTGAAGCCCCTTTAGAGGAGCCCCCACTGCCTTCAGCCTGTCAACATTCAGCCCCTTCAAAACCCACATGCCCTCCCTGATTACCTGGAGTGGTTCAGCTTCTGGCATCATGGACATGCGTGGCTGCCTAACTTGCCCACCCATCGCTACACAGATCTCATGGACAAGGCCACACCATGAATGTCAGTGTGCATCCACTTGGTGCTATCCTCCATGACTTTTATTCTTTCCTGAGATATGGGCATCACTGGCTGGGCCAACATTTATTGCCCATCCCTAATTACCCTTGAGAAGGTGGTGGTGAGCTGCCTTCTTGAATAGTTGCTGTCCCTGTGATGTAGGTACACCCACAGTGCTGTTAGGAAGGGAGTTCCAGGATTTTGACCCAGCGACAGTGAAGGAACAGCCGATATATTTCCAAGTCAGGATAGCGAGTGACTTGGAGGGGAACTTTCCATGACAGTCACCGCTCTCTCAATGAAGCAGGCTATGCTCTCAAATGCCAGTGACATGTCTTCCAGAGGTGTGAAAGGCCCTTACAGATCCACAGGTCACACATGGTCAAAGTATTGATGGATACAATCATGGCTCTACTCACTCTCCATGGCTCCATTCCCACTTTGGTCTTACTGACAGACTGCCCTCCCTCGACCTACCCCATCTCTGCTGCTTCATTCTCAATCAACGTCACCACAGTGATGAATGGCACTTCACCTCCCATCTGTTTGTGCTCTAGGGAATTGCGAGTGCACCTCATCTACATGTGCTGACATATGCAGTGTCGCTCCTGGTCCATGGCCTCGCTGTGCTGCTCACTCACTGTAAAGCACAGCTGCATGTTGTGGGATGGCATTAGCAGCGAGCAGCCAACCAGCCATCTCAACACACCACTCACATCTGACTAGACATGGGGATTGGGGTGGGGGGGGCAGTGGTTCCTGATCATGCCCCATGCATGGGTCAACCACCTGACCTCACATTTCACACACACCTTTTCATTTATTCGGGGCTGACAGTTTGTAGTACTGAAGAATGCTGCAGTGTCAGAGATCCATCTTTCAGATGAGGCATTCAACCTCGTCTGCCCTCGCAACTGGATATAAAGAATCACGTGGTGCTATCTGAAGAAGAGCAGGAGATTTCTCTCTGGCGTCCTGGCTAATGTTTACAGCTCAAACAACACCTAGAAACAGATTATCTGGTCATTATCGCATCGCTCTTTGTGGGATCTTGCTGTGTGCAAATTGGCTGTGTTTCCTACATTAAAATAGTGACTGGATTTCAAAAGTGCTTCATTGGCTGTAAAGTGCTTTAGGATGTTTCGGGTGCTGGATGTCACTCTCTAAGTACAAGTTAGTACACTGGGAAGTGCAGCGACCCACTGAGCACCACAGGAAGTTGTAAATTGAAAATAACTTTCTTAAGAAGCAGAAGCTCCCATCACTGATGCTATCTGAACTTTACTGATCCTTCAGGAAATGTAATTTGTTCAAATTCAATTTTTTAATGTTTTAGGCAACAGAAGAGTTGTTCCAAGCATCTCAGGACCGTAAAATTCACAAATTAAATTTCCAGCACTTTGTCACAGCCTATGGAGTGGAGTGCTTTCGAAGAAATCACAGGATCAGATTTTCCTCGGTAAGTGAAAAATAAAAGCTTTCAGTAAGCTTGGAGGCTCCAGACAATTTCATTCTTTCCACCTAAACTCCAGCTTCAGGTGACTCAGGATCATGTCCAAACAATGGTGCCAGCAGGCGGCAGCCCCGCCCAGGTGGCTCATTCATGCCAATGCTGGTCTTGCAGGTGACCAGTATCCTTGAGTGCGCTGAGACCATGTACGCCAAGAATTTAGTCTCAAAGTTTCCTTGCCCAATAGGCACATGTGCACCCTTCCCAGCGAGATGTCATTGTTTCCGATTTGGGTGAAGAAGATTGGGATTTCAAGGCGACTCATGTTTCTTTTCCAGATTTTTCTGTGCTGAGTCGTGTTTTTGACTGAGTGAGCATGTAAGTGACACCTTCCCAGGCCTCAGCCTAGTTTTTTTTGCTAAGAAACATATTAAAACAGGGTGATTCAGTCTCAGTTTTCTCTTTTCAGCAGCAGGAGGTGCCTGATGCCTCCTCAAACCCTCAGATAGTCACTTGTGGTCAAAATGTCACTCCATGCAGAAATATTAGATTCACAGCTCCAACACCCCATAGCTTACCCATCTGTGCGAGCCTCCCGGCAGTGTGAGTAGTAGCTTTAAGCAGCTTTGGCCCCTCCTTCAAACACAAATTCTTTTGGCAGACACTGAGTAAAATCAGTTATTTCTGGAATTCTGGCTCAGGGATTTGTGATGAAGCAAAACACAAACCTTGGGTTTGACAGGTTCCTCTTTTAGCTTTTTGGAGTTTTCAGAGGAACTGATAGAAACTCCATTAAAAATCTGCAGAAAAATATCAAAACGGCAGCAGGTTCAAGATTTTCCAATGCCTTTGTCATGAGGTGGAATTTCATTCTCTGAGTTTAGTGCTGTCTCCAACACTACTTTGGGATTTATAGAACTATAAATCCACTTTAAAATGTCACTTGTCATATAATCACATTGCTGGTAATCTGAGTGAGATGGAAAAGCTGGATCATCACTTTGTTATGATCCCCGCAGAGACCAATCATTTTTAAAAAGAGATTTGATTTCCCAGTGACCAACTTAAAGGAATCACATGACAAGATTTCAAGTTTTAAGGCAAACAAGTTTTAACAAACAAACTAAAATCTACATCAACTAAACATTACTTAGTAAAGTAACTAATACTCTAAACTACAGGACAGGTGTTCTTTATTAGTTTCTTAACATGACCAATAACCCCACACCACAGTTATACATTACACTGCACACTCCACAGAATTGCAGTCCTTATAGGAATCAGTCTGAAGTTACTTCCAGCTACTAACAGGCTCACTTCTCTGCACTTCACTGAGTTGTTACGTTCTGTGTCCGTCAAAAGCCGTTTCCCTCAGTCTTCTGGGAATCCCCAAACCAACTTCCAGTAGCAAGGCCGACCCGGTTATTCCCTCTCTCGGCCACATCAGGTCAAAACTTCCAGTGTCCTTAAATCTCTGTGGGTTCCATCTCTTTGATCAGAGGATGAGCTCCCACCAGCATTCTGTTTGGTAAATGAGAGAGAACAACCTTTTCCCTATTGCTCACTTAGCGGCTGGTATTCTGCTTCTCTCTGTCTCCCTCTCTGTCTCTCTCTCTGTCCAGGGTTTTTGAGTCAGTCAAGGTGAGAGTATGTAAATCAGCACAAAGCCAGGCCAGCTGCTTTTGGCCTTTGTATTCAGGTGTTAAATCTGTCACTGGATTTTAACGGAACTTGACCTGGGCCTCTGTCCCCATGGCAGCCAGGTCACATTGGCTTATCGCCAGACAGAATTAATAGGAGATAAAAACAAAAAACTGCGGATGCTGGAAATCCAAAACAAAAACAGAATTACCTGGAAAAACTCAGCAGGTCTGGCAGCATCGGCAGAGAAGAAAAGAATTGACGTTTCGAGTCCTCATGACCCAACTAATAGGAGGTTGCATGCTCCATTTTGCCTTGAATTAAAACAAGCAATTTAAACATAACTGACTTATAACTTCTAATGGTCAGAACAAGTTGTACAAATGAACATTGGCCAAGGACAGAGTCCAGCTTCACTCTTGTCACCTGCTGTTCCCAAAACCCTACTCCACTGCAACACTCTTCTTAATCTTCTTAACCTTCCTAACCCTGCCACTACGTCTTGTTGCTCCCCCGACACCCACAGTGGAGGAGGAGGCAGCTGCTGACAGCGACGCCCTGTCTGTGATGACTTTGGCGGTCGTCCTCTGGAGGGCCGAGACCTGGGGGAGTCTGGCCTCCATTCCTAGAGCCTTACCTTACTCCACTCACAGAGATCCATCCACTCCACTCCCAGAGCCTGACTCCACTCACAGAAACAACCCCACTTTACTCACAGAACCCTCCCCAACTTCATTCCCAGAGTCCCACTCTACTCCGGAGCCCTATTCCTGGAACTTCCAGACCCCCAGTCCCAGAGCTCTGCTCCACTCCAGGAGCCCTGACCCACTTCAGTCCCATAGTCCCACTTCAGTCTACTCCATTCATGAAGCCCAGCCTAGAAACGCTGGAGGAAAACCAGCAAACGTTCCCTCTGCACGATCTCTATCCACTGTCCTCTTCGAATATGAGAATGTGTCGCTGTCACTGCCTCATGACGAATAGTTCAGGCCATTTTGACACACGTACCCAGAAAGATGCCTGTCACGGTATCCACATGTAACCTAAATGACTTCAGGATTTTCAACCCCAGTAGCCTAGCCTTCCCACACCCTGGGGCCATCCATCCCCAGTGACTCCGGGAGTGTCCGGCCCATCCGAATCCCCTCTTCCTGTGATTCCTGCACCTCCAGCTCCACAGGCCAAGGAGGGTGCCACTGCCACACAGGAGCACTCTGAAAACGGACCGAAGCTCTCCAGGTCTCGGCCCTCCAGAGGACGCCCGCCAAAGTCACCACCTTACAGGGCGTCACTATCAGCAGGCTGTCTCCACCTCCGCTGTGGATGTCCTGGGAGCACCAAGACGTAGTGGCAGTGTTAGGAAGGTTAAGAAGATTAAGTTGCACAGCCTGGGCATGGGTGTTAATCACTTGTACATACTGTTCACTATTGTAAATAAACTCCCAAAAGAATGTCTCCCTGCCTATGATGCCTTGTCCTGATGAGCAGTGTTCTTGTTACTCAGATGTGAAACCTTTCTGCACAAGATAAAGGCAAATGTCTCAGTCCAGGGCCTCTTCCCTGTGCTCTGTGCAGCCTTCAGACCAAAGTGATAGTCCAGCCTCACACTCCCTGGAAACATTAATGATGCCTGCGCCTCGACAGCGCTGGTCATTGTTGCACCTGCCCATTACATTCTGGCAGCAGAGTTCCCTCATTCTCTGTGTGCCCTCAGCACCTTTGAAGTGGGGCTGGCCCCCAACTCACCAGCATCTGTGACCAGTGATGCTGTGCTCCTAAAGGTCTCAGGTGCTGAAGACGGACAAAGGATCAGATGTTTCTAAAGTTTCATGGCTGCTTCTCTATGATATGACCCTGATCACAGAGTGTAATTGAGCTGCCCTCGGCCAGACAGGACTCAGACGTTCACTAGAGGCCACGTGAAGATTTATTGGGTGTCCTCACTGCATGTCGTCATCATCCTCCTGCAATCGAGTGACTATTAGGGCCTGCACTGCGTATCCATGGCAGGAGCATTCTCACAGAGGGTATTCGCGCTGCCATAAGCTGGACTGGAGTCAAACGTTCACAGGTGCAATGTGAGGATCTATGGTGTCACCTCACTGCATGTCATCATCATCCTCCACATATCTGGCAGCTATGAGGGCCTCCTGAGCGTGCCTACCACATCTAGCCAGTGTGAGGGCCTCATCCCCGTCATCATCGCCTTCGAGGACTTCCTCACCCTCATCCCTGTCGATGTCCTCCTCACCAGAGGAGACCTCCAGCTCCTCCATCTCCTCCTCAGCCAGCTCCCCTCCCCATTGCAGCGCCAGATTGTAAAAGGTACAACAGACGATGACGATGTGTGACACCCTCTGCAGACTGTATTGCAGGGCTCCACCAAGCCGGTCCAGGCACCAGAACCTCATCTTCAGCATCTTGATGGTCTGCTCCACCAAGTTGGGAGCTGCATCATGAGCCTCATTATAGAGTCGCTCTGCTGCAGTCTGAGGCCGCTGCACGGGTGTCATCAGCCACGGCTTCTGTGGGTAGCCCTTGTCCCTGAGGAGACATCCCAGCAGCTTCTGTGGACCCTGGAAGACATCAGGGATCTGTGACCGATTGAGGATGTAGGTGTCGTGCACACGCCCTGGAAACCATGTGCACACCTGGAGGATACATTTCTGGTGGTCACACACCAGCTGCACATTCAGTGAGTGGAATTCCTTGCAGTCAATGTAGTTGGCCACGTGTTGCGACAGAGACCTGAGCACCATGTGTGCAGTCGATCGCACCCTGCACCTGTGAGAAACCTGAGATTTGGATGAATCCAGTCGCTCTTGCATCATGGCTGTCCTGGTCCTGGGCAAAATGCACGAAGTTGTGTACCCTCGCAAAGATGGTACCCGTGACCTCATGGATGCATTTGTGGGTGGAGGCTCCTGATATCCCACAGAGTCACCTGTGGAGACTGAAAGGAGCTAATGGTGTAGAAATTGAACGTTGCAGTCACTTTCACAGCCACTGGCAGTGAATGCCCTCCATATACCCTCGGCACCAAATCCTGCAGCAGCTGGCAGGTGTGACCAACCAGGTCCCTAGACACGTGCAGTCTCCGGCAACATTGGTGCTCGGTCATCTGCAGGATTTAAAGATGGCATCTATGAACCCTGGGTCGAGGTAGGTGCCGACCAGCAATAGCTGCTGTGGCTCTTCAGCGCCGTGTGCAGGATCCCCAGCTGCCCCTTCTTCCTGAGGCAGCCAGGCACCTCAGTCACTCTCTTGTCTGTCATCTTCACTCTTTCACTCTCTGTAAACCACGAGGCATACAGCTAGTTCACCAGGCTCCAGGATACTGATGTACTCCTCCTGCAGGACGGATGAGAGAGATGAGTGGGTTAGCTTGGGTGTACTAAGAACCTGCCCTGGTTCAGTCTGAAGGTCCCTTGATGCTTCCCGGAGAGTGTTGGCCACCACTTGGATGGTCAGAGTTCAGTGCGCTGCATGGCTGCTCGAGACCCCACCCACCTCCTCCCCTCTCCACCTGACCAATTGGCTGCAGCTTTGCCTGTTGGACTGCGTGCTGTGCCCTCAGCTCAGGCACAGGCATTCTCCTAACCCGCACTGCAAGGCTGCACTGTTAGCTTGAACCATGGTGGGGACTGGACAAACTGAGATGCTGACATTGCGAGGGGCTGTGAGCGCCTCCACCAGTGACTGCTCCATGGCCAGCTTTATCAAGGAGATTGTACAATGTGCCCAGTGATCCAATTGTTCTGCTGTCCACTAAAACACTCATTAGTTTGCAGTCTGTGCCCGAGGGGTGAAAAGTCTGGAGCACTTGGTGACATTTTCATGCCTCAGCTTGAATGGGCAGAGAAGCTAGGGGCCTGACTTCAAGCACGTCAATGTGACTGTGTCTGAACTGTCTCAGCTGCAGAGGAATGGTCACTTTATACAAGGTGTCCGTAACGTGTGGGCGCTTCCCTCACCCACCACCCATCCCCCACCCGCACATGGTTGTGCACTACCTTCAGTGACAAAGCAGCCCTTGCCCCCACCCCCGACAAATTGCCTCAACCTTGAAGTCCAACAGGCGACCCTGGCGAGCGCTGCACATCATTACTGACCACTCACCTCCGAGTTCCCCACAAAGTGCAGCCCACCAAGTGCACATCTTATATGCTGTTCTGAAAGACATCAGCAAGCACGCCAACGTGGGTGGACAATCCAGGGGTGGGGTGGGGCGCACGATTCCTTTGCGCTGGCCTTATAATGAAACGCAGATGTATTACAATGAGGTTCCCGACATCTGATAGCGGGAAACGTGGCCCCGCAGTCAACGGGCTGAGCGGACGTTCACAAACTGGTTTCACGATGTTGTGAAAAACTGATTTTTGGCCTTCTCATCATATTGTTCGTTCACACCCGCCAAACACACCCGATGCCAGCAGGCACGCAAAATTCCGCCCTTGCATTTTCAGAAAGTTTTTAAATAAAGTCCCCCAGGGTGAATAGCAAAGTTAAAGCACATGGGATAGGAGGCAAAATACTGGCATGGATTATGGATTGGCTAACAGGCAGAAAACAGACAGTAGGAATAAATGGGTCATTCTCATGTTGGCTGTGACTAGTGGGGTACCACAAAGATCAGTACTCGGGCCCCAATTGTTCACAATATATCAATGATTTGGATGTGGGGACCAAATGTAATATTTACAAGTTCACATGTTACAAAGCTAGACAGGAATGTGTGTTGTGAGGAAGATGTAAAGCAGCTACAGGAGGATTTGGACAGACTTAGTGAGTGGGCAAGAACATGGCAGATGGAATATAATGTGGAAAAATGTGAGGTTATCCACTTTGGTAGAAGGAACAGATGTGCAGAGCATTTCCTAAATGGTAAGAGATTAGAAAGTGTAGATGTACAAAGGGACCTGGGTGTCTTTGTCTATAAGTCACTGAAAGTTAACATGCAGCAGGTAATTAGGAAGGCTAATGGGATGTTAGCCTTTATCGCAAGACGATTTATGTGCAGGAGTAGTGAAGTCTTGCTTCAGTTGTATAGAACCTTGGTTAGACCACACCTGGAGCACTGTGTGCAGTTTTGGTCCCCTTACCTCAGAAAGGATATTATTGCCAGAGATGGAGAGCAAAGAAGGTTCACCAGACTTGTACCCCGGATAGCAGGACTGACCTATGAAAAGAGATTTGGAAACCTGGGCCTGTATTCTCTAGAGTTTTGAAGAATGAGAGATGATCTCATTGAAACTCACAAAATACTTAAAGGAATGGACAGGGTAGATGCCGGTAAGATGTTTCCCCTTGTTGGGGAATCTAGAACCAGGGGACACAGTATCAAAATAAGGTAGAAGCCACTTAGGACCGAGATGAAGAAAGTATTTTACTCAGAGGATTGTGAATCTTTGGAATTTTCTACCCCAAAGTACAATGGAACCTCAGTCACTGAGTATGTTTAAAGCAGAGATTGGTATTTAGAAATCTATCAATGATATAAAGGGATATGGGGATAGTGTGGGAAAAAGGAATTGAAGTGGATGATCAGCCATGACTATATTGAACAGCAGAGCAGGCTCGATGGGCTGAATGGCCTACTCCTGTTCCTATATTCCTATGTCTGAATCTTGATTCCTGATCTACCCCACTCTAACATTTCTCCCAAACTTGCAACTTTTCTAAGAAATACTTCCCTATCATATCACCTTCCGCATTTTACTCAAGACCCCCACAGCTTTGAGCATAAATTGTAACAACAACTTGCATTTACACAGCACCTTTAACATTGTACAACGTCCATCATAGGAGCATTATCGAACAAGTCGTCAAGTCAGATATCGGTGCAGGTGGCCAAATCTTGGTCAAAAATATACGTTTTAAGGAGAGTCTTAAAGGAGGAGAGAGAGGCCTGAGGGCTTGGTGAGGGAATTCAAAGGTCAGGGCCCAGACTGATGGGCAAAGTAAGTGGCGAATGCACAAGGGGCTAGAATTGGGGGAACACAGAGTTCTTCGAGGGTTGTGGAGTTGGAGGAGGTTACAAATATACAGAGAGTGAAGCCATGAAATGATTTGGATGCAAGGACGAGAATTTTAAACGTGTTGCTATACCAGGAACCAATGCAGGTCAGGGTTGATGGGTAAACGGGATTTGGTGTGAGTTAGGATACAGGCAGTAGAGATTTGGATGGGCTCAAGTTTACAAAGGGTGGATGGTTTGATGCAGAATTTTCCCAGTTTTCTCCAATGTTATTTGAGGAAGAGAATTGGGCTTGTGCTGTGATGCCTCCACAGTCGATTATTCTGTCAATTGCAGAGAGCAAAGAGTGGAAATAGAATGAAGTTATTTTCATGTAAATGGGCCCTCTGAGATCTTCTTTCCATCATTCATCCACAGCTGAAAAGAACGATGGCAGCCAAAATTTCAATATCCGTGTCACTGTGTATTTTGATGTGAATGAACCATTAACAGGCAGCGGGAATGAATTGATAGATACAGTGTATAACACAGGCATGACTTTGACGCTGGTGTTACTGAAAAGGATTGTTCAAACCCAAATTAGTCTGAGGCTGGGAACACTATTATTTTAAGGGGATATCAGGAGCAGCCGTAGCAATGTTTATAAACAATCTGTCAGGCATAAATAGGGGGGGTAAGTGCATCGTGTGTCCTGCTTCCGTTGTGCATCACTGTCTGTTCACTAATGGACATTAATGGGTAGCAAAGCTGGTAATTGGCACAAATGGACGGAAACTGAGGTAAGTGAAAGCACTTGGCAAATCAGCAACGACAGCACAGAACCAGGGCCTTATCGTCTATTCACTTTACTGGTGTTACTCAAAGAAGATTGTGTAAATGCAGAAGCTGCAAGGAGACTCAGAGGAGAGAACCAAAGGACTGTCAGAGTTGGTGACAGAGGCTTCATAGTTTACATCATCAGAGGGAAACACTCGTTAGTTTGAAGGATTTCTGTCATCTTCACTAAGTTTATTTTTGAAAAATTTTGTTCATGCCAGGGTGACATCAAAATACAGCAGAAAATCAGCAATGTGTTGTGCCACCCTACATTATAACATTGACAACACTTCAAAACTGCCTGGAAAACATTTTGGGATGTCCTGAGTTTATGAAAGGTGCTATATAAATGCAAGTCTTTCTTTCTTTTCACTCATGACTCTTTCCATGACAGGTTTCCAGCCACAGCCTTGACATTGACAGCAAGTGGAAACCAGACAGAGGGCAGAGGCTGGGCAGAGGGCAGAGGGCAGTGGCGCAGGGCAGAGGGCAGTGGTGCAGGGCAGAGGGCAGAGGGCAGTGGCTGTGTGAAGGGCAGAGGGCAGTGGCACGGGGCAGTGGCTGAGTGCAGGGCAGATGGCAGTGGCAGAGGGTGGAGGACAGAGAATGGGCAAAGGGCAGAGGGTGCAGGGCATAGAACAGAGTCTGGACACAGGAGAGACTGAGCACCTCGCAGAAACTTGGCAGAGGGCAAGGAACAGAGTCCAAGGACAAGGAGCAGAAGCTGGGCACAGATTGGAAAACTGAGATCGGGTGCAAGCAGCAAAATGACCAGGGATGGGAAATGAGAGACAGATGGAGGAATGAGTCACAGGGCGGTCACCCAGACATGTTACTCTAGTGCCCCCTATCAGGTGGTTAAGCGTCAGCTTTAGTGGCCTCAAAAAAATAATTAAACACACAAAAAATAAACCGATGAATTTCTTAACATTTTCGCCCTTCCGAATACAGCTAGTGCAGCTCTAACAATGGCGTCTCCGCACTTTCACCACTCAGCCAATCTGGGGTGCACCAAGGATCAACCCTTCACCTCAGTTCTTCCTTATCTCTGACAACAGCATCACGAGGCACAGGGAAAGCTCTCTTGCCCGTACACTGCTGCTGTCAGTTCTGTTTCTCCAGCAGTTCCCTCCTTCCCGTCACTGCTTCAGTCCTACGATCATAAGAATTAGGAGCAGGAGGAGGCCATTGACCCATCAAGCCTGCTTCACCACTCAATAAGGTCATGGCTGATCTGATTGAGGCCTCAACTCCACTTCTCTGTGTAACCCCCTATAACCCTTGACTCTCTTCTCGATCAAAAATGTATCTAACTTGGCCTTGAATATATTCAAAGCCCCAGCCTCCATTGCTCTCTGTGGAAGAGAATTCCAAAGGCTAACAACCCTCAGAGAAAAAAATCCTCCTCATCTCCATCTTAAATGGGAAACCCCTTATTTTTAAACTCATCCCCTTGGTTTTAGATTCCCCCAAGGGAAGAAACATCCTCTCAGCATCTATCCTGTGAAGTCTCCTCAGAATCTTTTATTTCAATAAGATCATTCTTCTGAACTCCAATGAGGAGTTCAATGAGAACGCCCAACCTGATCAAGCTTTCCTAATAGGATAAGCCCTTCAACCCAGGAATCAGCCCAATGAATTTTCTCTGAACTGCTTCCAATGCAGGTATATCACTTCTTAAGTAAAGAAACCAGAACTATACTCAATACCCCAGGTGTGGCCTCACCAATGCCCTGTACAGTTGTAGCAAGACTTTTCTACTTCATACTCCATTCCCCTTGCAATAAAGGCCAACATTCCATTTCCCTTCCCAATTACCTGCATGTTAACTTTTTGTGATTCATGGACAAGGACACTCAGATCCTTCTGTACTGTAGCATTCTGCAGTCTCCCTCCATTTGAATAATATTCTGCTTTTCTATTCTTCCTGCCAAGTGGACAACCCCACATTTTCACACATTATACTGTAAAGACAAATAAATACTTATTCATTTCCTTGTTTCCCATTAATAATTCCCCAGTGTCACCATCTAATGGACAAATGCTTGTTTTAGATACTCTTTTTCTTTCTTTATACTTAAAGAAGCTTTTACTGTCTGTTTCTATATTTCTTACTATTTTTCTCTCATATTCCTATTCCACTCTATTCATTATTCTTTAGTTGTTTCAAAGTATTTCCAACCCTCTGGCTAATCTTTGCAGAATTGTATGTTTTTTCTTTCAGTTTCATCCTTAGCTTCCTTAGTTAGCCATGGATGGTGGATCTTTCTCATAGGATCTTTCTTCCTCAATGGAATAGATCTTCGTTAAAGGTTATGAAATATCTTCTTTAAGCTCTGTCACTGTTTTTTGAATATCCTACCTTTTAACCTATTTTCCCAGACCGTGTCATCATACCTCTGTAATTGCCTTCGTTTAAGACTAGTTTCAGACCCATATTTCTCACTCTCAAACTGAACAATCATGTTATGATCACTCTTACCAAGAAGATCCTTTGCTATGAATCATTAATTAACACCGCCTCATTACACATTACCAATTCTAAAATAGTTTGTTCCCTGTTTGGTTCCAGAATGTATATTGTCCTAATAAACTATCCTGAATAGACTCTATGAACACATCCTCCAGGCTACCTTTGCCAATTTGATTCATCCAATCTATATGAAGATTAACATTTCCCACAATTATTGCAGTTCTTTTCTTACAAGCCCATATTATTTCTTGATTTATACTCTATCCTACTGAGTAGTTACTTCCAGGGGGGCCTATAAACTATTCCCACCAGTAACTTCTTTCTTTTGCTATTTCTTATGTCCACTGAAACTGATTCTACATCTTGATCCTCTGAACCAAGATCATTTCTCACTACTATACAGGTCTCATCCTTTAATGAGTTACCCCACCTCTTCCTTTCCTTCTGAAATGTCAAAAAGCCCTGAAAATTCAGGTCCCAGCAATGATCACTTTGCAACCATGTCTTTGTAATGGCTATCATAGAATACTAATTTATTTCTAATTGTACTATCAATTCATCCATATTTTTACAAATGCTGCATGCATTCAGATATTGATTCTGTCTTTAATTCTGTCTTTTTACTAGTTTTCCCAATTCTGACCTTATTTACTGGTGTACTTTTATGCCTGTGCTCTTTGTTCCTATCTCACCAGTCATCATTATCCATATCACAACCCTGCACTATGGTCTCGTCCTTTCTCTTTAACTTTCCAAATCTCCCCTCACATGATCCCTCATGGCCCAACCACCCCCTCCCCCAACTATTTAGTTTAAAGCCCTCTCTGCAGTCCCAGTTATATGATTTGCCAGTCACTGGTCTCAATGGTACAGCTCTCTCTTTTCCCAGTACTGATGCCAGTACACCATGAATTAAAACCCATTTAACCCAAACCAACCTTTGAGCCATACATTCAACTGACCCTTGTCCAAGTCCTGGATGTACGAGGACTCCTTTTATTGCCACATCAGAAAGTCTGCACTGTAGTCTTTTCTGTTACCAATTTCCACCTCTGCCTCTCCCTCAACACTTGCATTATTGACAGTCATTCTCAGTTCCAGATGTGACTATCAGACCCATCTCCTTGTTGGGCTCCAAACCTCTGCCTTCCATAAATCCCACCTTGTTCAAAAGTCTGCCACACATATCATTATGCCGTGCACATTTCCAGCTCTCCTATCAACTCTGCCAGCACAGACCTACACTAGGTCACTATCCTGGATTAAAAATCATTGCCCTCACCTGTGATTCCCTCCAAAGACTTGCTGCACCCTAACCCTGTTATCTCCTCCATTCCTCTGCATCCTGTCTTGCCTCTGATCCCCCAGCTCCTTTGTTCAATCTCCTTGTCCAAAACCCACTATTGGAGGCTTCCTTCAGCTACCTCGTTCCTATCCTGCTATCCCCCTCCCCCAGAATTCACTGCATCATCTCCTCATCTTTAAAAGTCTTCTCGAAAATGCCCACGTTAATGTAAGAGGGAGCGGGCACATGTGAGAATCACCAGCACTCACAGGGTGAGGGCTAGCACAGACTGAGCTGTATTGAGCAGGGATTGGGAACTTGTCCGAGAGTTTAATCCCCATGTGAAAGATTCCAGGAGCCAAATTCCTGGGTTATTCAGTGGGGAGCTGAATAGAAAACTTATTTTCCAGGGAATGTTGCAATGAATAGTCAGAGATGAAGGTCAGATTACAATATAACTTCAGCGGTGGAGCTCAGATCTAAACACTTGCTTTAAATAGTCTACATTCTTTCCATTCAGTAAATACTGAACACCCCAAGGAGCTCTGGACCTCCATATGAGGGGTTAAAACCAGTTCTCTTGGCAGACGGTTGCATGTTTTGACAGAGCTCTCCTCAATTAAGAATTTTTAGGCTGAACATGCAACCCTTATTAATAAATCTACTCCCCAACCAATATCTTTCAATCCCTTCTTGCTACAAAATTGCTGCTAATTCCCTCTTTAAACTATACCGTCCTCTTTAATGTTTTTCCCCTGGTAACTTACCTCACTGGAATTCGATAAACGCTACTCGTATGTCAAAACCCGAAGCCTCTCTGATGTGGTTAGTTTTGAATTGCATCCTGAGAGTTACCTGTCCGGCTGTCGTGTCTACCAGTTTCCAACAACCTGCCCCCATTCATTACAGGACCGAGCAGGAACCTCCCATCAGTGCAGGGAGACACATGAACGGTTTGGGAATTAACATGATGTCTCTTGCTGGTTTTGAAGCATGAATTTAGACCAGTGTTGGACACTTTTGCACTGGGACAGCCTGAGCGAAGCGGTTATTGAGTTAATGTGAATGGAACAAAGAGTTCATTTTTGTTCTACTTGAAGATGTGACTTCAATTATAAACATGGGGCAGGATTCTCCCATCCGCGGGCTGGCGCCCGACCTGATCGGGTGTAAGATCATATGTGATGATGTGGGGCGAGCATCCTGACATCATTGTGTGCCATCACGATACTGCGCTCGGTGGGCACACGCAGGAGTGGGCAGGGCGCCCACCTGCAATTAAGATGCCTATTAAGGTCCTTAATCAATTAAGTTAAACGCATTTTTTGCTGCCTATTCAACTGTTCAGTTGGCGGCTTTTGCATTTTTAGGAAACCACCTGAGGTTTCCAAAAGTAATTTAATAAAAAATAAAAATTTTTAAACATCATTTTGAATATGTCCCTGTTCATGTGACTGAGTCCCATGTGAGGAGATGTTTCTCTCATTTTCAAAACCTTTATTTTTGTTTTCACAATTCTTCAGCTCCACGAGGGAGCTCCACGAGGGAGCTGTCAGTGTGCACAGCCCCACCCCCACCCCCGCCCCCACCTCTACCCACCCCCCCACACCTACCCCACTTCCACCCACACCCCACCCCACCCCACCCCCACCCCCACCCCGGCCCCACCTCCACCCACCCCTACCCACCTCCACCCACACCCCACTCCACCCCCACCCCCACCCCGGCCCCACCTCCACCCCACCCCCCACCCCACCCCCACCCCTACCCCCACCCCACCCCTGTCAGTGGGCGCACCCCCACCCCCACCCCCTCCCCCACTCCTGTCAGTGTGTGCACCCCCACCCCCACCCCCTCCCTCACCCCTGTCAGTGTGTGCACCCCCATCCCCACCCCCACCCCCACACCCACCCGCACCCCCACCCACACACCCAACCCCCACCCCCACACCCGCCCCACCTCCACCCCCACCCCCACCCCTGTCAGTGTGTGCACCCCCACCCCACCCCTGTCAGTGCTGCACCCCCACCCCCAACCCCACCCCTGCCAGTGTGCGCACCCCCACCCCCACCCCTGTCAGTGCCGCACCCCCACCCCCACCCCCACACCCACCCCTGTCAGTGTGCGCATCCCCACCCCTGTCAGTGCCGCTCCCCCACCCCCACCCCTGTCAGTGCCGCTGTCCCACCCCCACCCCCACGCCTGTCAGTGCCGCACCCCCACCCCCACCCCTGTCAGTGCTGCTCTCCCATACCCACCCCCACTGCCCCGGCAATGCTGAGACTCTCAGTGCGCCTTTCACATTGGCTTTTAACTGGCCGGCCAACGTGAAATCGTGGTCAGTGCTGATGGCGGGTGGTGGACTATTTCCTGGGCCAGACCACCTTGTCCACCTGATTAACCGAAAATCCTGCCCATGGGTCTGGCAATTCTAAAAAGGTGTCAGACTCTATGCAGAGGACTGGGTGACTACTGATGGCCAAAACCACTCATTTATCCTCGGAGAGAGAGCCGGAAATCGAGTCAAAGGCCGTGCAGGGGAAAATCATTAACAATTGGCCTTGGATGTTTGAGATTGGCCAAAAATATTTCCTGTTTCCTCCTTTCCCTGACAAAGCAACAGAAGATGTCAAGTTGTGTGGGAAAGTGCCCCATTCAGAGGAAAGGGACACAGTTCAGAGAATTCATCAGAGAGGGAGCAACTGGGCAGAACTTTCTAGTTTTGTCCTCAATGCAAAGCAATGTTTCCAAAAATATACTGGAGGCATTGCTGCAGACTGAATGGATGAAGCACTTCCTTAAGTGACATGTCCTTTAGAGGAGATTCTGAAGATGTGATTTTAAACATAAAATCAAATTTTAAAATTCTTCTTGAAGCAAAGTGATTTCCGACTCTGTCACTGTTTACCAACAGCTTTGGAAAATGAAAGATAATAATTGCTGCAAAAGCAGCCATTTGCTGACAGTGTGTCAGACAGACCCACAGCACCATCCTTGGGCAGTTAGTGATGGTGCAGCCACTGTCCTGAAATTATAATAAAAATAATTAACTCCACGGTATAACTGTGCAGGGTCTTGCATAAAATAAACCTTATTTAATTCATTATTTTAAAGATTTCCCCCTCCTTTTCTGAAAATGTCGATTGTTGTTGGGATTCAGTTCCGTGGACCACCCTCCAGTAAACCCCCAGTCATTGTGGGGCTTGATTACTATTCAGCAGCAGGGGGAATCACAGCAGAGCCCATTGCTGTCCTCTCTCAATGATCATAGCATTTACTGCCCGCTCACAGCCAGTGGAATGTCCGTATTGGATCTGAAAGGAGTCTGCAGTTCTCTTGTTACAACTTCCCCTAGTGTATTGAGCATATGGCATTGGAAAGGGTACCTTACTGACATACTTTCAGACTGCACAGGATCCAACCCTTAATTTAAGAGTGTACCAAGTGGATTTAAATTAAGTATTTCTGCTGTGTTCTGATGAAGAGTCATACGGACTCAAAACGTTAACTCTGTCTTCCTCTCCACAGATGATGTCAGACCTGCTGAGCTCTTCCAGAAATTTTTGTTTTTATTTCTGCTATGTGCCGCTCAGTGTAACTGCCAGACTCTTGCTATTCTCCATTATTATTAGAGAATATTGGCAAAATGAGGTTCTTTAGGAGTAGCTATCTGAGCAACTTGGCTTGGAGATGTTTAAGCAGGTTGCTAGGCTTTCATGCATGCCCAGCTTTCTAGCGGTGCTGGAGGAGGTTACAGAGATACAGTGGAACATGGTCATGAAGAGTTCTGATCACGAGGATGAGAATTTTAAACCTGAGGTGTTGCTGGACTGGCGCCACTGGGATAGCGAGTGAATGAGACATGGTCCAGCTTAGGACCAGACAGCAGTGTTTCGGATGAGCTGGAGTTTATGAGAAAGGAACTTCAACCAGAAGAGAATTGGAATAGTCAAGAGCGGGGTTGACAAAGATAGTTTAAGCAGCAGGTGGCAGTACCAAGCTACATTACAAAGGGGAAAATAGCTGCCATGAGCTCAGGGTCAAATAGAAACCCAAAGTTGCAAACAGTCTGGTCCAGCAGCTGGGGAGAGGAGTTTGTGGCAGAGGCTGAAGACCACGGCTTTAGTCTTCCTAATGTTTAATTGGGGAAACTGTGACTCATCCAGGACTGGATATTAAGCAAGAGGCTGACAACATAAAGGTAGTGGAGATGGTGGGTGGAATTGTCCCAGATTTGCACAAAGTGCAGAGGTGGACAGGATAAAGTCATTTTACCTGCTGGCTGCAATGGTGGCTTTTTGCAATGCATTGGGCCATTCCCGCTTCATTAAGCATGTGGCCACAGGGGGCACATCTCCTCGCTGTCAGCCTCCAATCTGCCCATCGCCTCGTCGCCTCCTCACGCTGGGCGCCACATTTAAACTTCTCAATGCTCACAGCCCAGGAGGACACTGGTGAAGACATGACCCCAAAAGCCAAGAAGAGTGAAGCCCCCCCCACCAATTCAGTGACACATCCTTGAGACGCCTTCTGGAGATCGTGGAGGCCGCGGTGATGTTGTCTACCCTGCCCTGACCGTAGGAGGCCAACCAGTCTCACCACTCCCGCTTGGAAGGCGGTGGCAGAGATGGTCAGTGCCAACGCTGCACACATGACACTCAGCACCAACAGGGCCAGAAAATTCCAGCCAGTGGTGAGGTACAGCTGGGTGTTCTCGAGTTTGGAGCCTCGTTTCATGTCCTTGGTTGATTTCGACAAGAGGCTGGAGATAAATAAGGAAGAAGGTGTGGCCAAGGAAGCTACTGAGGGCCAGACTCGATGGGCCGAAGGGCCTAATTTCTGCTCCTATGTCTTATGGTCTTGAGGGTTCAGGGTGTTGGAAGGGAAGAGAAGCCAACATTGGAGATGCTTTGGCTACAATTGAATAGGTAAGAGGGGACCCGGGTGCTGCAGTCTCAGTTGAGCCAATCATGTCAAAGGATGTAGAGGTGGATGAGGAATCATAGTGCATCATGGTCATAGTCACACAGGATACAGCTTGTAACTTTCATTTCAATGCCGTGAATCCTGATTTATGTGCTTCAGACATGAAGCTGTGGGAAAAATGGTCATGAGAGACAACAATACATTCAAGGATTGGAAATAAGCAAAAGAAGATTGGATACAATCATTGCAAAAAGAATGATTGAACATGGGTTTATTGAGGAGGGAGCTAATGAAAGTAGATTTGAAAGGGAGGGAAGAGCACCTGAGGAACATTTATATTTAAAAATATATTTATCATAATATATTACAACCTAAGGTGATGGTGTAGTGGTATTGTTGCTGGACTAGTAATCCAGAGAGCCAGGGTAATGCTCAGCTGATGGTGGGATTTGAATTCAACAAAAATCTGGAACCATGAAACCATTGTTGATTGTTGTAAAAACCCACCTGGTTCACTAATGTCCTTCAGGGAAGGAAATCTGCTATCCTTACCCGGTCTGGCCTACAGATGATTCCAGACCCACAACAATGTGGTTGACTCTTAACTGCCCTCTGAAATGGCCTAGCCAGGCACTCAATTATGTCAAGCCACTACAAAAGTCTCAAAAAAGGAATTAAACCAGACGGACCACCCAGCAATGACCTAGGCACTGGAAACGACAACAGCAAACTCAGCCTTGTCGACCCTGCAAAGTCCTCCTTATTAATATCTGGGGGCTTGTGCCAAAGTTGGGAGAGCTGTCTCATAGACTAGTCAAGCAATAGCCTGACATAGTCATCCTCACGGAATCATACCTGACAGATAATGTCCCAGACACCACCATCATCATCCCTGGGTATGTCCTGTCCCACCGGCAGGACAGGCCAAGCGGAGGTGGAGGCACAGGGGTATACAGTCAGGAGGGAGTTGCCCTGGGAGTCCTCAACATCGACTCCGGACCCCATGAAGTCTCATGGCATCAGGTCAAACATGGGCAAGGAAACCTCCTGCTGATTACCACGTACCACCCTCCCTCAGCTGATGAATCAGTGCTCCTCCATGTTGAACACCACTTGGAGGAAGCAATGAGATGGCAAGGGCACAGAATGTACTCTGGGTGGGGACTGCAGATGCATCTGTCCATGACAGTATCACTAGGAGTAACCACCACACAGACAGTGTGGAGACGAAGTCCTGCCTCCACATCATGTTGTGTGGCACTACCACCGTGCTAAATGGGATAGATTTCCAACAGATCCAGCAATTCAAGACTGGGACCCCCATGAGGCGCTGTGGGCCATCAGCAGCAGCAGAATTATACTCGAGAACAATCTGTAACCTCATGGCCCGGCATATCCCCCACTCTACCATTACCATCAAGCCAGGGGATCGTTCAATGAGGAGTGCAGGAGGGCATGTCAGGAGCAGCACCAGGCATACCTAAAAATGAGGTGTCAACCTGGTGAAGCTATAACACAGGACTACTTGCATGCCAACCAGCATAAGCAGCAAGTGATAGACAGAGCTAAGCCATCCCAAAACCAACAGATCAGATCTAAGCTCTGCAGTCCTGCCACATCCAGTTGTGAATGGTGGTAGACAATTAAACAACTCACTGGAGGAGGCTCCACAAATATCCCCATCCTCAATGATGGGGGAATCTAGCACATCAGTGCAAAAGATAAGGCTGAAGCATTTGCAACAATCTTCAGCCAGAAGTGCCAAGTGGAGAAAAAGAATGAGAGAGAGAGAGAATTCTAACTGAAAATGTTGGCAGTTAGAAAAGAGATGTCAATAGGTGAGGAAAGATTTATCTCCAGAATAGAACCCAGAGGGGAGATATTTAAATTTGTACAAGCTCTTCCAAAATTTGAGGAAACAGATATTGAAGCATTCTTTATTTAATTTGGAAAGATAGCTAAACAGATGAAATAGCCACAGGAAAACTGGACATTATTATTGCAGTCTAAGTTATTAGGTGGGGTACATGAGGTATATGGTTTGCTTTCAGGAGAAATGTCAGTGAATTATGATATTGTGCAAAAAGCTATTTTGAGTGCATATGAGTTGGTTCCTGAAGCATTCAGACAGAAATTTAGGAATATAAGAAAACAGCCTTGCCAAACATATATTGAGTTTGAAAGGGTAAAACAAAATAATTTTGACCAGTGGATACGGGCATTAAAAATAGAAACAACTTATGCAGCTCTTAGGGAAGTCATTCTTTTGGGAGAATTTAAAAATTCAATCCCTTTAGTAGTGAGAGCTCATGTGGAGGAACAGAGGGTTATTCTGTAAGACAAGCAGCAGAGATAGCTGATGATTGAGTTAGTTCATAAAACTAGACCTTTCTTTCATCATCCTTTCAAATTGGAAAAGGATAATAAGTGGGAAGGTGAAAGGAAGGCAGGTAGTCAGGGGAGAGTAGCTGAAAGTTCCCAGGAAGGTTTTTCTCAGAATAAAAAGGAAGGTGCTGAAGCTGGAAGTGACATTCGGGAATTGAGGTGTTTTCATTGTAATAAAGTGGGGCACAGGAAGTCAGTCTGATGGAGGTTTCAGGAAAAACCTGTAGGAGTTATTGGGGTACAGAAAAGCTCTGGAAGTAAAAGTGCTGTGGGTTCTGAGGTTCCGACACAGGAGAAACCAATGGTTTGTGTACAGGTGAAACAGGGGGCAGGATTTTTCAGTTGATGTGCGGGGGTGGGCCCGACATGCTGACGCATAAAATGACGCGCGATGATGTCAGGCGTGCGTCCCAATGTCATTGCGCAGTCCCATGATACTCCATCCGGCAGGCGCACACCGGAATCGGCTGCACTCCCGCTAATATGTAAACAGCCTGTTAAGGTTATTAAGAAAGTAATTAATGTAATTGTTAACGCTGCCCATCCAACCTTAAGGCTGGCGGGCAGGCAAAAAGGCCCAGCAGCCTTCACGTTTTTTTAGGAAAACTCATCCACAAATAAATAAATAAAATTCCTACATATAAAAACATGCCCCATCTCATGTGACACAGTCACATGAGGGGACATGTTTAAATAAATTTTTGAACCATATATTTAATCTTCTCGATATCAATTCAATCTCCGTGGAGCAGCTCCCTGCCTCAAGGAGATTGAAGTGCTCTTTTATTTGCATGAGTGAAAGCGCTGGCCCTGACTCTCCCTCCACCCCCCCACACCCCCACCCCGCACCCCCCCCCAACCTGCACAGGTAACGCTGAGTGCTACCGCTCGTGTATTACTCTGGGCGGGCCTTAAATGGTGGCATGGAGCCCATCGCAGGTGGCGATCGGCACCGCGACCACCCCTGCCTGCTCCCACCAAGCCAGTCCGCTGCCTGAAAAATTCAGGCCAGGGAGGATCAGTGAAAGGTAAAGAAATAGGAAAGTATTCACAGTTTACTCAAGAGAATTCTGGGGAGCAGGTTGCAGAAATGTTTAAAGACTTTGAATGTGAAGGGGATGTCTTTCCATGTGTACAGGGTAGAGTAGGTAAAGATGTTAAAATTTTAAGAGACACAGTGGCTAGTCAATCTTTAATGTTGTGGGATACTGATATTTGTTGTTCAGAGGGAGTGTTGCAGGTGAAGTTTAAAATAAATGGGGTTCATGGAGATGCTAAATTTATTCCATTGTGGAAGGTAAATGTAAAGAGCAAATTGAGGACAGGTGAAGTTATAGTTGGAATGGTGGCAAAATTGCCCATTGCAGGGGTTCAATCTATCCTGGGTTATGATATAGCTGGATTACAAATGTGGGTGATGCCTATGGTAGTTGAGCAGCCTGTAGAAATGTTTTCAACATAAGTGGTACAGAAGGAACATCCCGGATTGTTTCCTGATTATGTTATAATGAGATCAAAGGCCAAAGGGATGAACAAAATAAGATGAGCGGGCAGTTCAAAGGCAAGAAGAAGGTGTCGAAATCCAATTAGCTGGCATTGTGTTTGATAACATTGTTCAGGAGGAAGGAATGCAGGACAGTTCAGTTGAAGTGTTTAACTCAAAGAAGTTAGTGGAGTTACAGAAAAAATGATTTGCAGTTAAAACAGTTTAGCTTATTCTGAAACTGAAACAAAATGTATTCCAGTATGTTATTATCTTTGGGGGAATATTTTAATGAGATCATGTCTCAGCAAATGAAAGCTGGTGCATCAGATTGTTATCCCATTGGGGTATGGAAATGAGATTCTGAGGATTGCTCATGAAATTCCAATGGGGGGTCATTTAGGAATTAGGAAAACACAGGAAAAGATACAGAGGTATTTTTTTGGCCAGAATTGCATAGGGATGCAGTCAAATTCTGTAGAACCTGTCATATATGTCAAATAACAGGAAAACCACAAGTAGTGATTAAGCCGGTGGCCTCTAATACCAGCATTTGAGGAACCTCTTACCAGGGTCATGCTTGATTGTGTAGGGCCCCCCCCTAAGACTAAAAGTGGAAATCAGTACTTACTGACAATAATGAATGTGTCTACCAGGTTTCCTGAAGTGATACCTTTAAGAAATATTACAACTAAGAAGATTGTGGAGGAGTTAATTAAAGTTTTTACAATATATGATTTACCTAAAGAAATACAATCAGGGCAGGGGTCAAATTTCATGTCACAGCTGGTTAAGGAAGTAATGAACAGTTTGGAGATAAAACAGGTTAAGTCAACAGCTTATCACCCAGAGCCACGAGGAGCTTTGGAAAGGTGGCATCAAACTTTAAAAATTATGATAACAGCATACTATTTTGATTATGCACAGGATTGGGATACAGGAATTCCATTTTTATTATTTGCTATTAGAGATTCTCCTAATGCATTGACTGATTTTAGCCTTTTTGAACTAGTTTATGGGCATTAGGTAAGGGGACCACTGAAATTGATTCATGAGAAATTGGTGGGTCAAAATTCAGAAACTACACTCCTGGATTAATTTCAGGGAAAGATTGAACAGAGCATATAAGTTGGCTAGGTAACATTTAAAGATCTCACAGCAAGTGATGAAAGTGAAGGCAAATAAGAAGGCTAAAATTCACAATTTTGTTTCTGGAGAGAAAGTACTAGTTTTGTTACTAGTACTGGGGATTCCTTAAATGCAAGACTTAGTGGGCCTTACAGGATTAAAAAGAAATTTAGTGAAGTAAATTATTTAATAAATACTTCAGATAGAAGAAAGAAGCAGAGGGTGTGTCATGTAAATATGCTTAAAATGTACTTTGACAGAGAAGAGAAACAAAAAGAGGTATTAGTGATAGTGGATGATGAGAAAGAGGTAGAAGTGCAGCTCTGAAATTGATCTTCCTCTAATCAAATTGGATAATGAAGGGGTGCTTGAAAATTTAAATGAAATATTGAGTTACCTTCCAAGCAAGTGTCAAAGTGATTTGGAAAAGCTATTGCAGTCACACAAACCTATTTGTGGAAATAAGTTGGGAAAGAATATAGCTTTACAAGATGTATGTATAGGGATATCATTTTCAATAGGGCAACAACCTTATAGATTAAATCTGGCAAAGTTATCACAAGTACAAAAAAAAATTGATTTCATGCTTCAAAGTGATATCATTGAGTCTTGTTGCAGTAACTGGAGTTCACCTATTAGACTGGTACCGAAACCAGATGGAACACAAAGACTGGGTGTGGATTATCGAAAGGTGAATGTGGTGACAAAAGCAGATGCATAACACGGTTGGAAGATTGCATTGAGAAAGTGGGATAATCGGAATTTATCTCCAAGATTGACTCGCTAATATTGGCAGTTACTGTTGTCGGAGAGAGCAAAGGAGATATCAGCTTTCGTAATGCCAAGTGGACTATATCAGTTTAAAGTCATGCCATTTGGTATGAAGAATTACCTGCAACATTTCAAAGACTGAAAAACAAAGTAATTGCAGGTCCAAGCAATTGTGTGGTTTATATTGATGACATGATCGTTTTCAGTCAGACGTGGGAGAGGAGCATCTGGAAGAATTATTTACTCAACTACAAAAAGCTAATTTGGTGGTGAACTTGGCTAAAAGTGAATTTGCAAAAGCGCAAGTCACATATCTAGGCCAAACCATTGGACATGGTAATGTGGCTCCAAGAGATGCGAAAGTCAAGGCTATTGTGGATTTCCCAGTGCCTACAACAAAATGAGAGGTTTTGAGATTTCTGGGCATGAGTGGGTTTTACCGGAAATTTGTGCTAAATTTTAGCCAAGTGGTTGCCTCACTGACTGAGCTATTAAAAAAAACAAGAAATTTCAATGGACACAGGAGTGTCAGAAGTCATTCGGTAGTTTAAAAACTGTATTGACTACGATACCAGTTTTGGCAGTACCCAATTATGCCAAGCAATTCAAGTTGGCCGTTGATGTAAGCGATATAGGCATTGGGGCTGTACTGTTACAAGATGATGACACTGGAATTGAAAAACCGATAGGGTATTTTTCATGGAAGCTGAATGTACAGCAGAGAAGATATTCAATAATCGAAAAAGAAACTTTGAGTTTGGTGTTAGCATTGCAGCATTTTGAAATTTATGTTGCAAACAATTCATCAGAAACAATCATTTATACAGACCATAATCTTTTGAAGTTTTTGGACAAATTTCATGACAAAAGTGCAAGGCTTTTCAGATGGAGTCTATTATTACAACCATTAATCTACATATTATACATATTTCTGGAAGAGAAAATCTGTTTGCAGATGCATTATCAAGAGCTTGAAGCTTAAAGGAAAATAGGACATTTTTAAAAAATCTGGACACTGAACTGGAGTGATTTCTGTTGATACCAAGGACATGTGTATATATATTGTTATGTTAATACATAAATCTGGTAATGTAATAGTGTATTAAGTATAGGAGATACTGTGAGATGGGTTATTAAAATGAAGCCGTCTTTTATAATTATGATGGTTCATTTTTCAATAAGGAGGGGGATGTCATTAAGCTATTAATGTATATAATATTTTGGCAAATATTTTTCTTTTAAAACAGAGTTTTAGGCTGTGGCTGTGTCTTAATTGGATTAAAGACAGCTAGTCTGAGTGTTTTGATATGTACTAGTTTTGATATGTAAGAGAGATAGCATGCATTTACATTTTTTGAATGGAACATTCAAGATTTCGGGTGAAAACAGACACATATCTAGCAGCTACCAAGCAATACGTTTATATTACTAATAAAATTGGTACTATGAAAGGGGTTTTATTGTTAGAGAGGTTTAGTTCAGAGGTTGTTGATACAATGAGAATTAACATTCAAGGGGCAGTGGTAGGGATAACAAGACAACCATTTTGGGTGCACAGAGCAGAGGCAATGTGAGATCTAAAGACAGCTGTAAACCTCCAACTGGCTACACAGGAACCAAAGTGAAAAGAACCTCATTTTGAATTTGTAAGGTAAAAATGCTTTGCCTGGTGTTTGGTTAAGTCTATGGGTTGCTGTTGCCTTAATGGGGATTAGTTTGGGAATTTGTTAAAAGTTATGATAGTAGTAATTTGTAGACATGTGTATGTGTTTAACTTGTGTAAATTAATAAAATGTTTCATTTAGTTTAATGTAAAACCGCGAGAACTGGTGGTCTGATTCCTGAATTTAGAGTTGCACCTCACACATAACACTTAAAATTATAGGCTATGACAATTGTTTGAAGTTTCCCTATGGGATTTTTAAATAACTCTGCTTTACCAACTGCATCAGTTATAACAATGGGACTGTGACTTTACAGGTTCCCCGGTTTGTGGGCCTGTGGCTTTGCAGATTCACTAGTTTATGGTAACACAATCGTTGGCTGCAGGAATCACCACGATTCCACTTTATCAAATTCCACTTTCACTTTCTGATGCTACATTCTAAATTGCTTTGTCCTAAGTTTTGGAGCCAGATCATCTTTCTCTCCACATTTGCAACTCTCATTTGGCCCATGAGAGCCATTTTGTGTCTCATTCAGACAGCTGCCCTGGCACTGCCTGCCCTGCACCTTGACTACTTCTCCAAGAAAGCTCTTTGGCAACTGAAAAGGACAGAAGTATAATGCAAGAGATCTCCAGCTCTTTCTCATCTTGATACTGCAACAGGTTTTGGCACTGCCCAATGTAATCTCAGAGCCAACATATTGCAAGACAATGAAATGAGGCTTCATTTATAAACAGACATTGGTTTGGTTTACATTTTAGAAAAACTAGACAGATGGTGACCCTAAAGCCAAGGAAACGTGCACAATGATATAGTAAATCTCTAACAATGTCATGTGTTTGAAGTTCAGTTTGATGTAAAATACAATCCGTACATGTTACAAGGACCAAAAATATTGGACATTAAACCAGGAATTGAGCATTCTGCCAGTCAGAATAGACTAAAAACCCGGTGAAGGTGCTGTCTGTCTTTGCACTGGAATAAATCCCATTGTAGTCCCCCACTGCCACTTGCACCCACACCTGGTCCAGGGGGTCCAGACGCATGAGGGCTCCACCTGATAGTGAGACAGGCTTTGGCCAGTTGCCATAGTACTGGAAGAAGGACGAGATGGAAACGTTGTTCTTCATGATGTCGAACTGCAGGCTGGTTTTGTAAACTGTGGAGTGAACCACAAAATAATAGAGACCTGGGATCTCACAGGTGAACTTTCCTGTCACTGGGTTGTAGTGCCTCTGATCATTGTGTATAACCACATCGAATTGGACTGCCTCCTCAAGCAGGGGGAAGATGTGGGTCTTGGAACGTTTCGCACTAAATGCTGAGTTGTAGCTAATCAAGCTATCCCCTTTCACTCCCTTCTCACCTGTTGGACCAGGTGGCCCTGGAATGCCCTGCTCCCCCAAAGGCCCAGGAAAACCTGAAAAACAAAGTCATGTTTTACATCATTGCAAATAGGATTCTCCATTTCTTTCCCCAGCCCCAGAAGAGGAGACCAGCAATGCACTAGTTGTTACAATGTCATGCCTCACTCAGAACCAAAACCATATCCAGCACAGGAGGCTGAAGATGCTCTTTTGCCTGGGACTGCATGGACTGTGTTAGATTCTGTCCTCATTACAAAGCAGTTACAACACAGAAATAGCCATTAAGTCCAATTAGTGTTTATGTTGCACAGGGGTCTATTTTATTTGTTCATGAAATATGGGTGTCACTGGCTAGGCCAGCATTTATTGCCAACCTTAATTGCCCTTGTTTAGAGTCAACCACATTGCTGTGGGTAAGACCAGGTAAAGGTGACAGATTTCCTTCCCTAAAGGACGTTAGTGGGTTTTTATGATAATCAACAATTGCTTCATTGTCATCATTTGACTATTTTATTAAATTTAAATTCCACCATCTGCCATGGTGGGATTTGAACCCAGGTCTCCAGAGGATTACCTGGGGTCTCAGGATTACCAGTCCAGTGACAATACCACTACACCACCACCTCCCTTCATCTAATGCTAACTTCTACTTTTTTTTCCTCATGTACATATCTAGCCTCCTTCTATCACCTCTGCTATTCACCTCAACAACTCTACGTGACAGCAAGTTCCACATTCTAACCAGTCACTGAGTAATAAAGTTTTTCCTGAATTCATTATTCAATTTATTAGTGCCTATCTTAGAGCTATCTCCCGTACTTCCTGGCTCCCCACAGGTGGAAACATCTTTTAATGTTTCAGACTAGGGTGAATCATAGAGTTGTAGAATTTTACATGGCATTAGGACAATATTTAGCCCATCGTGTCTAAGCCAGCATTTTGAAAAGAGTTCTTCACTTAGTCCCATTCCCCTGCCCTTGTCTCCTACCCTGCGCAAATTTTCTTTTCAAATGTTTATCTACTTCTTTTTCAAGAGCCATTATGAATTCTGCTTTCACCACTGTTTATGGTCAGGTATTCCACATCTTAACCCACTCAATAAAAGAGAATTTCCCCTTTCTCCCTTCATTTAAATTTATCCCCTCTAGGCACTGGTTCACTTACCAGTGATCCTCTTAACTTTCACTGATCTAACAGAAAGATTGACAATGTCTCTCGCCTAAGTCTCCCATCCCTGGCATTATACAATGAATCTGTGCCCTCTCCATGACACTGAGATTCTCCTCCAGTTGGAGCACCCAACACTAGAGACAGAATTCTAAACGTAGCCATGTTTATAGGCTTATCATCACCTTTGCTTTTGTACTTGATGCCTCATTAATAAACTTTGGGATCCTGTGTACTTCATATTAACGGCTTTGCTAACCTGTTCCCTAAGCTTAGGGAAGTGGTACTGAAAAAACACTGAAAATACTGGTGAAACTGAAAGTGAATGTGATACTGGGCTCTGGTGGCTGCATCCTAGAATGTGGAAGTTGGAGAGGAAATAACAAAGGGTCTGTGAACAATCTGTCAAACATTCTTGGATTTCAGTATGAAAGAGGATCAGAGGGGGTTGCCAATGCAAAACCTCTGCTCAAAAAGGGGGAAAGAGATAAATCAGGAGAACCATCTCCTGAACTTTTTCATTCCCTGTACTGTTCTCTCCTATTAAAACTGTACCAAAGTCCTTCTTCAGTATTTTTGCCATAGAGACACATGTCTTTGACCAAGGAATATCTATTGACCAGAAAATCAACCTTTGGTTTTATTCATAACCAAAGTAGTAAATTTATCAAGTGTGCCTTCACACAAAAATGATTAAACACAAGTAACTGTCTGAAATATTTATACTGTTCTTGTGATCATCATGTGGATAAATAATGGAAGATAATGAATTAATCAGATTGGTTCCAGCCTGTAACTTAATCAATAATTTCAGTTGACATCATAAGCTAAAACATCGAATCAACACATAATTGAGACTAAGCCTCTCATCAGACCCATATGAACATAAGAAATAGGAGCAGGAGTAGACCATTCGGCTCCTCGAGCCTGCTCCACCATTCAATAATATCATGGCCAGTCTTCTTGTGTTTCAATTTCCACATTCCCATCTAACTCTGATAACCTTTGATTCCCTTGCCCAAAAAGAATCTATCTACCTCTGCCTTAAAAATATTCAATGACCCCGCCTCCATCACCTTCTGAGGCAGAGAGTTCCAAAGTCGCACAACCGTCTGGGAGAAAAAAAATTCTCCTCATCTCTGTCCTAAAAGGGTGACCCCTAATTTTAAAACTGTGCCCCCTAGTTCTGGACTCACCCACAAGAGGAAACATCCTTTCCACATTCACCTTGCCAAGACCATTCAGGATCTTGTATACTTCAATCAAATCACCCCTCACTCTTCTAAACTCCAGTGGAGACAAGCTCAGTCTGTCCAACCTTTTCTCATAAGACAACCCACTCATTCCAGATATAAACCTCCTCTGAACCACCTCCAACACATTTACATCCTTCTTTAAGTAAGGAGACCAAAACTGCACACAGTATTTGAGGTGCGGTCTCACCTATGTCCTGTATAACTGAAGCATAACATCCTTACTTTTATAAAAGCAAAAAACTGCAGATGCTGGAAATCCAAAACAAAAACAAAAATACCTGGAAAAACTCAGCAGGTCTGACAGCATCTGCGGAGAGGGATACAGTTAACGTTTCGAGTCCGAATGACTCTTCAACAGAACTAAGGAAAAATAAAAAAGAGGTGAAATATAAGCTAGTTTAAGTGGGGGTGGGACAGGTAGAGCTGGACAGAGGGCCAGTGATAGGTGGGGATAGCCAAAAGATGTCATAGATAAAAGGACAAAGAGGTGTTGACAGTGGTGATATTAACTAAGAAATGTGCTATTTGGTGATATTAAGGATAGAAAGCAGGATGAGCAAGGTACAGATACAGATCCTTACTTTTATGTTCAATTCCTCTCATAATAAAGTATAGCATTCCATTAGCTGCCTTAATTATTTGCTGTACCTGCTTACTAACCTGTTGTGACTCATACACTAAAAAACCTAGGTCCTTCTGTGCCTCGGAATCTTGCAGTTGTTCTCTGTTTAAGTAATACTCTGTTTTTTATTGTTCCTGCCAAAGCGAACAACTTCACGTTTTCCCACATTATATTCCATCTGGCTGATTTTTGCCCCGTCACTCAACCTATCTATATTTGTCTGCAAATTCCTTATGTCTGCTTCACAACATACTTTCCTACCTATCTTTATGTTGTCTGCAAATTTAGCTACCGTGTCTTTGCTCCCCTCATCTAAGTCATTGATATAAATTGTGAAAAGTTGAGGCCCCAGCACAGACCCTGTGGGAATCTACTCGTCACATCCTGTCAATCCGAAAAAGACCCATTTATACATACTCTCTGTTTTCTGCCAGCCAGCTTATCCTCTATGCATGCTAATATGTTATCCCCTACAGCATGAGCTTTTATTTTCTGCAATAAGCTTTGATGCGGCACCTTACCAAATGCCTTCTGGAAATCCAAGTACAGCACATCTACAGGCTCTCCTTTATCCACAGCTCATGTTACTCCTTCAAAGAACTCTAATAAATTGGTTAAACATGATTTCCCTTTCACAAAACCATCTGACTCTTCCCGATTACCTTGAGATTTTCTAAGTACCTAGCCATAACCTCCATAATGATCAATTCTAACACCTTCCCCACGACAGATGTCAAGCTAACTATTGCTTCCTGTTTTCTGCCTCCCTCCCTTCTTGAATAGAGGGGTTAAAATTGCTACTTTCCAACTGATGGAACCTTTCCAGAATCAAGCGAATTTTGGAAAATCAACATATCTACTACCTCATTAGCCATCTCTTCTAAGACTCTAGGATGAAGTCCATCTGGACCTGGAGACTTGTCAGCCCATGGCTCTATCAGTTTTCTCAGTTCCCTAATGATTATAGTTTCACCAAGTTCCCCTTTCCCATTCAACTCCTGATTTACAGCTATTACTGAAATGTTATATGAATCCTCTATAGTGAAGACAGAAGCAAAATATTTGTTCATTTCATCTGTCATTTCCTTATTAGCTACTATTAACTCCCCACTGTCACTCTAGAGGACCAATACTCACTTTACTTACTCTTTTCCTTTTTAAATACCTGCAGAAACTCTTGCTATCTGTTTCTACATTTTTAACTAGCTTCCTCTCAAACTCTAATTTCTTTCTCCTGATTAACCTTTTAGTCATTCTCTGCCGTTCTTTATATTCTGACCAATCACCTGACCTGCCACTCAGCTTTGCACAGTTATATGCTTTTTACTTCAGTTTGATGCTTTCCCTAACTTTTTAAGTTAACTATGGATGGTGGGTCCTCCCTTTAGAATTTTTCTTTATAGTAGGAATATAATTATTCTGAATACTCTGAAATCTCCCCTTAAATGTCTACCACTGCTTCTCTATTGATCTAACCTCTAGCCCAGTATCCATGTTCACTTCAGCTGGCTCAGCTTTCATCCCTATATAAAACAAAAACAGAATTACCTGGAAAAACTCAGCAGGTCTGGCAGCATCGGCGGAGAAGAAAAGAGTTGACATTTTGAGTCCTCATGACCCTTCGACAGAACTTGAGTCCGAGTCCAAGAAAGAGTTGAATTATAAGCTGGTTTAAGGTGTGGGGGGGGCGGGGGGGGGGGGGGGGGGGGGGGGGCGGTGGCAGAGAGAGAGAGAGAGAGAAGTGGAGTGGGTTGGTGTGGTTGTAGGGACAAACAAGCAGTGATAGAAGCAGATCACCAAAAGATGTCACCAACAATAGAACAGAAGAACACATAGGTGTTAAAGTTGGTGATATTATCTAAATGAATGTGCTAATTAAGAATGGATGGTAGGGCACTCAAGGTATAGCTCTAGTGGGGGTGGGGAGAGCATAAAAGATTTAAAAATATTTAAAAATAATGGAAATAGGTGGGAAAAGAAAAAACTATATAATTTATTGGAAAAAAAACAAAAGGAAGGGGGAAACAGAAAGGGGGTGGGGATGGAGGAGGGAGCTCAACCCCTAAAGTTGTTGAGTTCAATATTCAGTCCGGAAGGCTGTAAAGTGCCTAGTCGGAAGATGAGGTGTTGTTCCTCCAGTTTGCGTTGGGCTTCACTGGAACAATGCAGCAAGCCAAGGACAGACATGTGGGCAAGAGAGCAGGGTGGAGTGTTAAAATGGCAAGCGACAGGGAGGTTTGGGTCATTCTTGCGGACAGACCGCAGGTGTTCCGCAAAGCCGTCGCCCAGTTTACGTATGGTCTCTCCAATGTAGAGGAGACCACGTTGGGAGCAACGAATGCAGTAGATTAAGTTGGGGGAAACGCAAGTGAAATGCTGCTTCACTTGAAAGGAGTGTTTGGGCCCTTGGACAGTGAGGAGAGAGGTTCCTCTCTCCTCACCGTCCAAGGGCCCAAACACTCCTTTCAAGTGAAGCAGCATTTCACTTACGTTTCCCCCAACTTAATCTACTGCATTCGTTGCTCCCAACGTGGTCTCCTCTACATTGGAGAGACCATACGTAAATTGGGCGACGGCTTTGCGGAACACCTGCGGTCTGTCCGCAAGAATGACCCAAACCTCCCTGTCGCTTGCCATTTTAACACTCCACCCTGCTCTCTTGCCCACATGTCTGTCCTTGGCTTGCTGCATTGTTCCAGTGAAGCCCAACGCAAACTGGAGGAACAACACCTCATCTTCTGACTAGGCACTTTACAGCCTTCCGGACTGAATATTGAACTCAACAACTTTAGGGGTTGAGCTCCCTCCTCCATCCCCACCCCCTTTCTGTTTCCCCCTTCCTTTTGTTTTTTTTTCCAATAAATTATATAGTTTTTTCTTTTTCCACCTATTTCCATTATTTTTAAATATTTTTAAATCTTTTATGCTCTCCCCACCCCCACTAGAGCTATACCTTGAGTGCCCTACCATCCATTCTTAATTAGCACATTCATTTAGATAATATCACCAACTTTAACACCTATGTGTTCTTTTGTTCTATTGTTGGTGACATCTTTTGATGATCTGCTTCTATCACTGCTTGTTTGTCCCTACAACCACACCAACCCCCTCCACTTCTCTCTCTCTCTCTCTCCACCACCGCCCCCGCCCCCCCCCCCCAAACACACACACACACACACACACACACACACACACACACACACACACACACACACACACACACACACACACCTTAAACCAGCTTATATTTCAACTCTTTCTTGGACTCGAACTCAAGTTCTGTCGAAGGGTCATGAGGACTTGAAACGTCAACTCTTTTCTTCTCCGCTGATGCTGCCAGACCTGCTGAGTTTTTCCAGGTAATTCTGTTTTTGTTTTGGATTTCCAGCATCCGCAGTTTTTTTGTTTTTTTCATCCCTATATAGTTGCCCTTATTTAAGTTTAAAATACTAGTCTTAGACCCACTCTTCTCCCTTTCACCCTGGATGTAAAATTCAATCACATTGTGGTCACTGCTACCTGAGGGTGCCTTTACCCTGAGGTCATTAATTAACCCTGTCACATTACACAATACCAAGTCTAATGTAAACTGCTCTCTGGTTGGCTCCAGAACATGCTACACTTCGCCTTTCAAGTTAAAAGTTTAACTCCTTTTGATGGCTCAGTGGGTGGATGTGCCACAGAGCAGGAAGGAGCAAATTTCTGACCATGCTCAGGCCTGAGTTATAATAATTGCCATCAGTGCTCACTGGCAATGGGCAGGAATAGTGAGTCAGGGTCCTTATTCCTAATAAACATCAGTGGATTCTTGCTAGAAAATGCACTCATGTGGATGTTGGATGTAGGCCAGGATTGGGTTTGGCTGTGAAGCAGTCCACTGTCAAATAGCAGAAAGACAACAACTCTAAATCAGCACATCAGTCAGCATCTGTAACTGGAAAAGATGGGTTCAAGTATCCAATGTGACAACCCTCCAAGAAATCTGTTTTCCTCCAATTCTGGCCTCTTGTGCAGCCTTCAATCCACTATTGGCAGCTGTGCCTTCAGTTGCTTGGGTCCTAATGTTTGGAATTCAACCCTAAACCTCTCTGCCTCTCTTTCCTTCTTTAACATACTTCTTTAAGCCTACTTTGACCCTTTTTTACTTTTGGTCATCTATATCTCTTTTTGTGGCTCAGTGTCAGATTTTGTTTGATAATGCTCCTGTGAAACGCATTGGGATTGTTTGACCACGTTAAAGGTGTTATGCTTTTGAAATGTTAATTTTACAGCTCATTAACCAGCTGTGTAAATCCAGCAAAATCTGATCTTATTTCACAGTCACATCCCCGACCACACTCACGGCCTGGCACATCCCCGACCACACTCACGGCCTGGCACATCCCCCACCGCACTCACGGCCTGGCACATCCCCGACCACAGTCACGGCCTGGCACATCCCCGACTGCACTCACGGCCTGGCACATCCCCGACCACACTCACGGCCTGGCACACAGGCAGTCACGGGGCTGAGGCAGTAAATGGACAGCTGGTGCCTGTGGAGACCTTATCCCAGCCAAAATCAGCAACTCCAGCAAAGGAAAAGAAAAACTGGGCTTCCCAAAGCTGAGAGTCTACGGCTGGCTTCGTAAACAGAAGCAAGTACAAGTCCCGGGAATCAGTCCAGAGAAGTTGTATGGGACGCTATATCAAAAGAAACAGTGGGGGGTTTTTGATCAAACTAAAATAAAACAGGCCCAGGGGCGTGTTCCAACTTACTTTAAAAGAAAACAAAATAGAATTACTTAGTTACCCGGATCGCTGCTCCTAGGCCCCAGACACCCCTCCCAACTCCCCTTACACTTCCAGCTGAATATGATTAAGAACAGAAATGAGTAATAAGCAACTAAACCATTACTGAAAACCATAAACACACCCCTTAAAGGGACACTGCAGGCATGGGGGGGAGAACGAGTGTTTGACAAAACTTTTTGACCATGGGAGCAAGTCACGATCTGTCCATCTCTGTAGTTTCGACACAGTTTATATTATTGTGCTCTGATATACAAAGAAAATAAAAATTTCAAACTCTAGGATAGTGTCTCAGACTGGAGCACCTCAAGGCATTGGCTAAGATGAAGGAATTCAATATTTAGAGAATGTCTGTCTGTATCACAGATAACGCTTATAACCAAAATGCTGGAGCAAATTGACTAAGATAAGGATCACGGAGGGTCTATGTCTCATACATGGCTCAATGCTACATCCAGCTTTGTGGTCATGTCTCTAATCTGGGGAGGAAGGACAGAGAGCAGAGTCCAGCTGTCTCAGAGCACAAATCCAAACTGAATTCAACAACCCACTCATTAGACAAAAACAATTTTTGTTTTGTTCTCCTTTCTCTCTTCATTTGAAGGCACTGACGTACATCCCATGGGCTCCAGGAGTGCCTCAACTGGGGGATCACTGCAGTGGGTGTTGACAGGCAATTCAACTATGGGGCATCACAGGTGAGTCAGTCCCATCCTCACCCAGAATTGCACTTTATAATAAAATCTAACTACTGTGAGGCTCTTTGGTTTAAAATTATTTGTTGATTTCAGTTTGGTCATATTTTTAACACAAATGTTTATATCTTATCTTAGTATTTTGCTTTTATCTGAGTTTATATCAGTGAGCTCTGAGACTAGCAGCCAGCAGCAGCAGGAAGTTGTGACACGATCCTTACCTTGTATTCCTGCGTCACCTTTGTGTCCTGGTAGTCCAGGCATTCCATCCCTCCCAGTTCTCCCATCCCGCCCTGCCAGACCCGGATACCCATTACGTCCCGGAGTTCCTGGAATTCCTGGATGACCATCACAAAATCCGGAAAGGTTGTTGTCCTTAATGTTGGCCGAGGTACTTGGCAACAACAAGAGTAACACAGACAAGGTAATACAACTCATCCTGAGGTTCAGGGAGAGGCTCCAACCCTGTAGAGCAAAAAGGAATGACTGGTTAGGCCCCATCTGGAGAACTGTATCTAATTCTGGGAACCACACTTTAGGAAGGATTTCAAGAGTTTATAGAGAGTGCGCAGGAGGTTTACTAAAATGGTACAGAGCATGAGTTCAGTTTCATAGAAAGATTTGAGAAACTGGGGTGTTCTCCTTAAAACAGAGAAGCATAAGAGGAATTTTAATTGAGGTATTCCATATTATAAAGGGTTTTAATAGAGTAAATAAGGAGAAACTTTACAGTGGGGAGGGTTAGTATTCAAATGTCTCAGGTTTGAGGTGATTGGTAAAAGAACTGCTGGGAGGGTGAGGATAATAATATTTTTACACATCAAGTTGTTGTGATCTGGAAATCACTGTCTGCAAGAGCAGTGAAAGCAGATTCAATATTAACTTTTGAAAGGAAATTGGATAAATATTTGAAGAGGAAATTTACAGGGCTAGGGAAAGAGCAAGCTAAGTGAGATTAATTGGAAAGCCCTCTCAAAGAGTTGGCACAGACACAGTGGGTAGAATGGCCTTTTTCTTTACTGCATATATGAATCCATTTTAATCCAGGTTTCCTTTGAGAGTGGCCGGGTGATCGTTTAAATAAATCCTCCTTTACATTGCCTGAGCCAAAGGTCAGGGGGTGTCAATGAGGAACTAGGTGAAAGCTCACACTTGGTGCCAATGGATCAGAGCCTCCTGGAGGAGGTATTCAATATTTCAGGGGAGAAGGGCCCTTGACCAATATTTGGAAAGAGAATATTCTCTTCCGCCATCCTTTGTCTCACCCCTCAGGGCCACTCAAAATGATCAAATCAAGCTGCTCACCCATTTACTCAGGACCACCAAACCAGGAGACATAACCAGGACACTGAGTGTTTGTTGCAGGTTGTTGATATCAGTGAATTGAGGTGCTTGCAGTCTCTGGCTCAGCCTCTCAATTGGATCTTGCTGATTTGAAGCTGTCTTGTTGTCTGTCTCTGTAACCTAGAGGTTGGCTGTCTGCTTGGTTGCAAATCTTTTATGGTTCCTTCATTATCTTTACAGATGTAATGAAGACCACTGGACCGCTCACACAGACTGTCCCTTTTCAGCATAGAGGGGACCCAGGACCTGACCTCTGGATGTGATCTGTTGCCCACTCAGTGGGAGAGGGATCTACTGTGTTTGAGAAAGTGCTCATCAGAGTCCAGGGATTCGGAAGAACAGTTTGACCTGACAACGTTGTACACAAGTGATTATGTGATGCATTTTATTCTCATTTATACCATTACATTGCACGTTTAAGGGATTGTCAAACAATAGGTGCTGAAAGCCAATGCCCCTTTAATTAAAAGTGTTGGCTGAGCTCTGAGCTCCCTCTGTTATTCCCCTGTAGTGTTTATATGGTCTTATGACTCAAGTAATCTCATTTCTGTTATTATAAACTGACATCAAAATAAAAGGCAAATTTCCAGCTGCCAAAACTGGCGGTTCAAGAGAATTTAATAAACCATTTGTTCATCTCATTACAAACACAACATGGTGAAGCATAATTACCCCAGACAGACTGTCCTGTCATACACTGTAAAATAGTTTTTGAAAAATTCTTCATGAAGTATAGTCCCCCTCTAAATCTCGTTATCTGTTGAATGCACTGAGAGTCCATGTTTTCAATTTGCTCCATACTCCTAATGTTCTGATTCGTGTGAAATAAAATAGAATTACAGAGTTGGAATTCTAAGGAACAGTTAAAACCTCTCAGACTGCAGTCTGGAGTCTGCACATCCGCAGAATTGTATTTTGAAGCTGCTCCATAAAGGCTCTTGGAGTGTGCGCAGCAAGTGCTCAGATTGTTAAGAAGATTTTAAGTTCCATTCCTTCACTGCGCTTGGAAAACTAGAGACACCGTTTGAAAAATACATTAAATAACTTACCATAAAGATGAAATATTTTCTAGTTTTGCAAGAAGTGAAACTGTGAGTGGTGGTGACAGCTCTTTGCTACTGGCAGCTTTGTCAGTACGTCCCTGTGCAGCCCCTCAATCTTCCAATCAGACAGCTCCACCACTCAGCTCAGTTCAAAGGGAATGAGAAACTCTTACCCACTGGCTCTGACTCCAGAAGGAAATGGTTGGTGCGCTCAGAGGCAAAACCAGGAACAACAGGATGAGAAAAGGCACAGGGAATGGGAACAAAATGAGACAAGACAGAGAACGGGAAAAGAATGAGTAAAGATACAGGGACTGGGAACAGACTGAGTAAAGGCAAACCGATTCCCACAAAGACAGTCTTCTTGTCAAAGAAAGACTTCTGAGAGTATAAATGTTAACTAAAACAAATCAGATGTTCAGTGGTGTTATACAATTTCTAAACCACTGTGGCGTAAACATTCAGTCCACTCCTTGACCTGACAATCTAACCAAAGTGACACAACAATTGAACATTGAGGGAGTGCTGCACTGCCTGAAGTGTGGCCTTTTCATAAGATCAAACCAATCCCCCAACTCCTTGTTCTAGAGGCCCAAATGAAAGTTAAAGGTGCTATTTGAAGATCAAGGAATTCTCAGGCACTGAGGATCCAACATTTGTCCCTCAACCTACACGAAGAAAAGTAGGTTAAGTGCTCACTCAAACTGCATTCCATAATTCATCTTACATGAAGCGTTTCTGAGAGGTGTGATAAAGCATCCTGATAGACTGGAACTCATCAGAAACAGATTTATTTTGGTGAACATGTTGCTGTTTTATTTATTTATTTGTGTGTGTAAATTAAATGAGTTGTTATAAAGTTATACAAGATGCAGATCATTGCACTAAGTGGATTATAATGTAGCATTGAGAATGCTGTTGCCCAGCTTCTTCTTTACTATTTTCCCCATTTTCTTCCCTCCTCTCCTGAAGATGCTGATTTCTTGGATAACTCATCCACATCATCACTCTTCAAGTGTGACCCTCAGCAGCAGCTTCACAGTCTTCCCAGCTTTGTGGCATCACAAGTCAAACAAATACAGTACCCAGCGAACAGCCATGAGCATACGGTCTAGTACCAGTCACTGGGTAATGATCAGGATTAGGGACCCTGGCTGATTCCTAACCCTTTCCCGTACATGAAAAGTAAGGTCATTTTGACATTGTCAGATACTGCCTCAGCTGAGACTAGACAGCTCTGCACAGGCTGGACATCAAAGCCAGGAACCTGGTGATCTGTGTGACTTCATGTCACACTGGGAATCTTCTTCACCCAATGGGTTTTGGGAAACTGCTTTTAGGCTCCTGACTGACATATCGGGGCCATTTTATGTTAACTTGTTCATTGGAAAACTGACAGGACTGGGAGCAACGCCGCTTTTACACGTCACCCAAGTTTATAATTGGGCAGATGTGAAATCAGTTATCCATCCCATCCTATCAGTTTCATGCTGGGGTCAGTGAATAGGATTGCCAACTATGATTAAATGTATTCCTGGAAGTTTCATCACTTGACTTCCCCCACGCTCCAGCTGTTAATCGGCCAACACATCCATCCTTGTGACGTGCTGCCTTCCTATGCCAACTGGAAAGCAAAAAAACTCATTACCCAATTAGGTGATGCTTGACTATCAGCCAAACAGCCTTTTTCACCCCATTTTCAATATTTCTATATCTGAAAGAGAAATGTTCAAAAATTGTTTTTGAATATCCGGTGATTTTTCTCCGGGGTTGCACACGGCAGTGTCCTGGAGTTTGATCTTCAGTACCTGGAGACTCCAGGCCAATCCTGGAGGGTTGATAACCCTATGGTAAAATTACCCCATTGAGTCAGCTCCACCCAGGCAGACATTGACATGTTATAGCAACAGTGATCTCATTTACCAGGAATCTGCAAACATACAGCGTAATGTTTACGATGAATCAGAATGGCTGCTTGATAGTCACTTTGCCACAGTTTATGTTGTTTCAAAATAAAATCATGCCTTCCATAAGGCAAGTGTGGACATTGCATCGGTCCATTTGCAGTTGTGAGGTCAACTTGATGTGTCTTTAAATCTGAGTTTCATCTTCGCAGCTTTGGTCTTGTTGAAGGAGGGAGAAAACTGCACATATGAGAACCTTTAAAATTCTAACTCTTCACTTTTACTAAGAAATGTGTAGTTTGTGTTTTAGTGAGGTTTGTTTTTGCAGTGTCCTAGGTGCTGCTGTTAGGGATGCTGCAATTATAACAATTCCGGTTTCAGTTGTTAAGGTAGCTGCAGCTAAGGATCTGATCGGGGGGAGTTACCCCTCTACGGATTGGGGGGTAGTTACCCCTCTATAGATTGGGGGGGCAGTTACCCATCTATGGATTGGAGGGGGGTTACCCCTCTATGGATTGGGGGGAGTTACCCCTCTATGGATTGGGGGGAGTTACCCCTCTATGGATTGGAGGGGGGGTTACCCCTCTATAGATTGGAGGGGGGGGGGTTACCCCTCTCTGGATTGGAGGGGAGGGGGTTACCCCTCTATAGATTGGGGGGAGTTACCCCTCTATGGATTGGGGGGAGTTACCCCTCTATGGATTGGGGGGAGTTACTTCTCTATGGATTGGGGGGAGTTAGCCCTCTGTGAATTGGGGGGTGTTACCCCTCTATGGATTGGGGGGGAGTTACCCCTCTATAGATTGGGGGGGGAGTTATCCCTCTATGGATTGGGGGTGGGTTACCCCTCTATAGATTGGGGGGAGTTACCCCTCTATGGATTGGGGGGGAGTTACCCCTCTATGGATTGGGGGGAGTTACCCCTTTATGGATTGGGGGGGTTAACCCACTATGGATTGGGGGGGGGCACTCCTCTATGGATTGGGGGGGGGAGTTACCCCTCTATGGGTTGGGTGGGTTACACCTCTATGGTCTCACGCATTCAATGGGATCATCAGAGTCTGGGAAAAGGTTACAGTTGAAAGGCCACATTATGCCCAGCGATTCAAGTGAGTGCTGACACTGTTTCTCTGCAGATTGGCAGAGGGACTGACAGGGTGGCACTACCCCACCATCCCTTATGCACTTGGGCACAAAGATGCTGCAGGTCAATAGGCGGAGATTCTCATAGCAGACCAATTCAGTCAGAAGCTGTTGGAATGAAAGGATAAAGTGTTAGTATTGGGACATCCAGGTACCAAAGGATTAGAACTGGTCAGAATCGTTAGCACTGAAACCCTGTTAGTCCAAATCAAACACCCAATCATTCAGCAGAAAGCTGAGAGGCGTGGAGAGAATTCCTGATAACACAGCTGTCAGTCACAGACTCCATGAAGTAAATGGCAGGGAGTGTTTCATTACCCTGGCTCAAAACACATCTGGATTCATAGCTGTTTGGGACCAGGATTCTCACTATTTCTTCAAATCCACAACATGAAATCTGGGCACCACAGAATATTCCCACTTTCCTACTCTGACTCACTGTTTAATGGAACCTCAAAACTGTAGAACACCCCAGGTACCTCGGTCTTCCCACCAACCTCCCCAACCTCCTCCAACACAAACTTGGCATCACCTAATACTTGGTTCACCTCATCTACTCTTTTAAATCTTGCTTTCATCCTGAATTGTACTGCTGAGAGGGAGGGGTTTCCCTGCACTGAGGGAGGGGCTTCCCTGCACTGAGGGAGGGGCTTCCCTGCATTGAGGGAGGGGTATGTTGAAGGGCAGCAGTCTGGGGTGTAATAGTGCAGGTGTGAAGGTGTAAGAATATTTTGGAGATTTATTTGATTGTCTTTGGGTGTTAGGGACCATAGAAGCAGATTTTCCGACCAGAGAACAAATGAGTGGAGTGAAGTCTATGATGGGGAATCCACTGCATATTGAAGGTATGAGATCGATCGAAATTGCTCTTTCCATATTGCATTTCCTTAAGGTAACAAAACTGCAGCTGGCACAACACTAAATGTGTGACAGAATGGAAATCCCTCACAGCTCATTGCTCACAGCACAATTTCATTTCAGGATATTGACTTTCTCTTGCTGGGTTTCTCATAAGTGGACCTTATCCATTCCAAACTCAAACCCCCGGGGTTTTTGTTGCCCCTGCAAAGATCTTGTGCTGTTGGGACTAACACAATTCTATATATCCAGTGCACTTATTTCTCTCCAATGTGTTCTGGGAGATGATATCAGCAGAACACAACTGAGTTGGACTCAATCTCAAAATTAACTAATTAAACATATTTACAGACGTTAAGCCACTCATACAAATAAAGAGCAGTAGGATCTCTGCTGTTCCACAGCAAACTACACTGGAACACAAGAGTCTTGCATCAGCACAAACTATGGTACCACTAGGTATGGTAGGAATAGCTGAGCCCACTCACCTTGTAGTCTTTCAGGGTAGAAATAGCACTTCTCTGATCTGGAATTCCAAGCCAGATATTGGGGAATGAAGTCTCATTATAACTGAGGCCTTGACACATCTCTACCTCAACCTTCTCACAATCGGTTTCTGGGAAACAAGAGCAAAATATCCAGAACATGTTTTGGGTAAATCAGAATTTCACAAGTTATGAGGCAGCTTCACAATCCTTGTGTCTACCCTCTTCCCTGCCCCCCCAGTCCAGTGGGTATACGTACTGCTAAAAATGGTTCCGAATCATTGACAAGAAAGCTACCCAGGTTCACCTTGCGCCCTGTACTCAATTTACCGGGGTAGCAGATTATGTTACAACTCGGGAATATTATCATTGTGGAACTATTTTATGACACTGTCTAGGTCCAAATAAGATTAATGGCTGCTTCAGCTGAGTGCTAAAGGATACTTGGGGTAGTTCAGGCAAGGATGTCCCAATTTCAATTCTCAAAAAGGAGCCATAAACTTCATTAGAAGAACAGAGAAAGCAGTAAAGGGAATTTGGAGAAAGGGGTGAGAATGTCCTCAAATTTTTGACCAAAAAGAGTAAAAGATCAGCTTAACCAGATAATTAAGAGTGTGCCAGTGGGTAGGGCCAGAGTTTACAAAAAGAGTAAAGGAACTGAAGTAGGGGCTCTGTATCTGAACACCTGCAGCATTTGCAATAAAACAGGTGAATTGTCAGTTCAAATAGAAATTCATATGTATGACATGATAGTCATTACAGAGGCATGGCTACAAGGAAACCAAAACTTGGACCTGAATATTCAAGGGTATGTGACATTCAGGAAGGACAGGAAGCTGGGAAAAGGTGGTGGGGTAGCTCTGTTAATTAAAGAATGCATTAGTACTGTAGAGATGACCTTAGTTCTAAAGATCAAGACAAAGGGTGGAATTTTGGCCATAAAATATGGCAAGCCATTCAAAAGTCCATTGACTTTGTGGGGCCAGAAGATCCCACCAGATGGAGGGCCGTAAAATTCAGCCCATCAGTTTGGGTGGAACTAAGGAACAGCAAGGAATTGGGGGGAATTCTTTATGGGCCACCAAACAACAGTGGTAACATAAATCACAGTGTAAATCAGGAAATTAGAGGCGCATGTAATAAGGGTAATACAGTAATCATGGGGGATTTCAATCTACATACAGAAATGGTAAACCAAATTAGTGCTAATATTGTGGAGGGTGAGTTTTTGGGAATGTATGCAGGATGCTTTTCTATAAGAGTACATTGAGGAACCAACTAGGGATCAGGCAATTTTAGATTTGGTATTGTGCAATGAAAACGGGCTAATTAATAACCTTGTTGTAAAAGGAGCCTTTAGGAAAGAGTGACCATAATATGATAGAATTTTACATTAAGTCTGAAAGTGATGTAATTCAATCAGAGACTAGGGTCTTAAATGTAAACAAAGGAAACTATGAAAATGTGAGGGGCAGATTGGTTGTGTTGGATTGGGAAACTACATTAAAAGGTATGATGGTGGACAGACAATGGCTAACATCTGAAGAACTAATACATAGCTTACAACAAAAATACAGTCATTTAACATGCAAAAACCCTAAAACAGCAAGGAAAGTGTTCCAATTGTGGCTAACAGAAGAAATCAAGGATTGTATTAGATTAAAGGAAGCGGCATATCAAGTTGCCAAAAAATAGATAAGCCTGAGGATAGGGAGCATTTTAGAATTCTGCAAATAAGGACCAAGAAAAAAATGGAGAAAGGGAAAATAGAACATGAAAATAAACTAAAGAGAAACATAAAAACTGTAAAAGCTTCTGTAAGTATGGAAAAAGGAAAGGATTAGCAAAACAAATGTGGTTCCATTACAAACAGAGTCAGGAGAATTTATAATGGGGAATAAGGAAATGGCAGAGAAACTAAACAAATACTGTGTGTGTCTTCATGAAGGAAAATACTAAAAGTCTCCCAGAAATAATGGAGAATCAAGGGAATAGTGTAAATGAGGAACTGCAAGATATTAATATTAGTAAAAAAGCTCCAGAGAAATCAATGGGATTTCAAGTATATAAACACCTGAAGCTGATGAGCTACACCCCAAATTGTTGAAAGAAGTGGCTATAGAGATGGTAGATGCAATGGTGGTCATCTTTTAAAATTCTAGATTCTGGAACTGTTCTTGTAGGTTGGAAGGTGGCAAATGTAACCCCGCTATTTAAGAAAGGAAGGAGAAAGAGAACAGGGAACTACAGACCTGTCAGCCTGACATCAGTAGTGGGAAAAATGCTGGAATCTACTGCATTGTGTAACTATCGGGATGGCTGATGAACTAGAAGGACCTCGGACTTCTATTGTCCAACAGTTCTTACATTCCTACAGGTAAGTACGTGTCATGTTCCCATGTAACCCTTTCACAGGAATACCATTCACATACCGTAAGGCAGGTGGGTGACACCACTGCAGTTCATCTCGTCACTGCCATCCGAGCAGTCATTCCAGCCGTCACACACCCATTGCATTGCTTCACACTGCCCGTTTATACAGCTGAACTCATGAGGGCTGCATGTCACTGAGCCACAAGAAACAAGGAAGAACGAGTGATTTAACACAGTCTGGCATCCTGTGAACTTCTAAACAATATTGCATGCTGTATGATTGCTCTCCAAATATTACAAACGTGTATAGAAAATCCTGGAGGAAGGGAAAATGCTGGATTCCCAACAGGCCTAAGTGATAAGGAGATGAGGAGAATTTTTTTCCCTCAGAGGGCTGTGCGACTTTGGAACTCTCTGCCTCAGAAGGTGATGGAGGCGGGGTCACTGAATATTTTTATGACAGAGGTAGATAGATTCTTGTTAGGCAAGTGAATCAAAGGTTATTGGGGTTAGATGGGGATGTGGAAATCGAAACACAATAAGATCAGCTGTAATCTTATTGAATGGCCAAGCAGGCTTGAGGGCCCGAGGGGCCTACTCCTGCTCCTATCTAATGTTCTTATGTTCTTATGATAACAAGTCACTAACTCACATAAGGATTTGGGATATACCACAGTTCAACTTTGATTTAAAGGAAAGGGGAGTTGAATTTTAATTTTGAATTTTTGCTCCTTTAATATTGGAGCCATCACACCAGGGTTAACACCTCCCCGGGGTTAACACCTCCCCGGGGTTAACACCTCCCTAGGGTTAACATCTCCCCGGGGTTAGCACCTCCCCGGGGTTAACACCTCCCCGGGGTTAACATCTCCCCGGGGTTAACACCTCCCCGGGGTTAACATCTCCCCGGGGTTAACATCTCCCCGGGGTTAACACCTCCCCAGGGTTAACACCTCCCTGGGGTTAACATCTCCCCGGGGTTAACATCTCACTGGGGTTAACACCTCCCCGGGGTTAACATCTCACTGGGGTTAACACCTCCCCGGGGTTAACATCTTCCCAGGGTTAACACCTCACTGGGGTTAACACCTCACCGGGGTTAACATCTCACTGGGGTTAACACCTCCCCGGGGTTAACATCTCACTGGGGTTAACATCTCACTGGGGTTAACACCTCCCCGGGGTTAACATCTCATCGGGGTTAACATCTCACTGGGGTTAACACCTCCCCGGGGTTAACATCTCCCCGGGGTTAACATCTCTGAGCTGTCAGGTATATTCCCGGTATCATTGCTTGTTTGGCAGAGCTGCCCAGCTTAAGTACAGGACTGTTATAATAAATGTCCAAATTGGAGCAAGAGTTAGTGCAACCCACTGCCCAAGACCACTGGGGCAAAGTCACCTGTTCCACTTCCCGCGTTCACGCTTCATGTTAATGTCCTTTGTGGGATGTCAGAATGAATGCACTGTTTCTCACCCTCACTCCTGTTGACCGAATGGTAGGTGGCAAAGAATCCCAGGTCTGATTCTCCCTCATCAGCCACAAACAGAACCAGCATCTCATGTCGTGGGGATGTCAGAGTTGGAGGGAGGGAGTCCCCACAGTATCTTTAAAAGGAAAGAAGTGGCTATACTTTGTGTTTTTCACTCCCTTTGCCCATCTGTTCTCATTTAGTTGTGAGTTCAGGCTCACATATTGCCATCTGTCCCTCTGTAAATCACCATCAGAAAGCTCTGAGATGAGACAGGAATCAACACCAACTTGTAATAAAAGACTGCTTTAAACATAACAACCTGTCACGACACTTCACTGGGGGAATTATCAAACAAAATATGACACCAAACAGATCACCAAGAGCTTGATCATGTGCAGGTATCTCAAAGGGTTGTGGGTACTGGAGGAGATGACAGAGATAGGGAGTGGTGAGGCCTTGGAGGGATTTGAAGATGAAGATAAGAATTTTAAATTCATGGTATTGCTGAACCTGAAATCAGTGTAGGTTAACAAGCACAGGAGTGATGGGGGAATGGGATTTGCCACATGTGTGGATACAGGCAGCAGAGTTTTGGATGACCACAAGTTTCCAGAGGATAGAGTGTAGGGGAAGACCAGCCAGGAGAGCATTGGGATAATCAAGTCTAGAGGCAGCAAAGCCAGCAGATGAGCCGAGGCAGGGGCAGAGTCAGGAGGTGGAATAGGAGGCTTAGCAATGACATAAATATGTGATTGAAAGCTCATCTCAGAATCAAATATGACACCAAAGGTGTGACCAGGCTTCACACAGTTGCCAGAGTGAGAGATTAAGTCAGTGGCAAGGGAGCAGAGTCTGTAGGAGGGACTGAAAATTATGGCTTCAGCCTTCCTAATGTTTAATTGGAGGAATCATTCTCCCCCCTGACTACCTCTTGCGTATCCTTTGGCTACAGCATCCTTTACTCAACATAGCTCAGGCCAGGACTGGAGGAGGGTCCAACTCAAAGCTTCCCTTTCCCATGTATGACACGATGTCAGTTCACCCATGACCACCACATTCCCTGCACAAGGCATAAGACTCTCATCAGGCTGGGAGTTTCAATCTGGGTCCCTGGTGTCATAGGCTATTGTGTCATGTGGTCCTACTTCATCGACCTTCCCAGGCTGAACCTAGCCCTGGGTCCCAGGGGTGAAAGATCACTGTTACACTGCACTGCGCCCATGGGTATTTTGTACACGTTACCTTCCCATGAAGCTGCTGGGACTGCTGCTAGCTCGGTCATGCACCTCCACAAAGTCATACCGACAGTCTGCCGCAGCCTCCAAGCTGAAGTTATGGAACAGCAATTGGATTATGTGACCCTGAGGAACTGAGATATGCCACACACACACCTACACAACAGAACACAGAAATTACCAAACAACAGGTCGGTGTAAAAGTATCCCATCAATTCATTGAGAGTCCTTCACTGAAACAATTTTGATTACTTCCATTAGGAAAGGGTTAAATAGACAGAGAGACAAGCTGATAGTGTGGACTGTAGGTGCATGGATGCCAGGGTTACGTGGTAGATGCACACAGATCTGGAAGGCTCCAAGAAAGACAGAAAATCTAGCATTTATATAGCACCATTCACATCTTTAGGACAAACCAAAGTGTTTGATGATATTTTGAAGCAATGGAATGTGAGAAATGTGGCAGCTAATTTCCTCACAGCAAACTTCTCCAAACTACAATAAGATCAATGACCAATGACACTGTGTTAGCGATGTTACCAGAGGGATAAATATTGGCCAAGATAGCCAGTCAGCTCACCTGCTCTTCTTCAAAGAGTGCCACTGGGATCTTCCTGAGAGGACCACTAGAGCCTTGACTTAATGTCTCATTCAAAAGGCACCTCGGACAGTGCAGCAAGTGCCAGCCTAGATTACGTTAGATGAATAGTGCAAAGGCTATGGGCTCTGACAATATTCCGGCAATAGTACTGAAGACTTGTGCTCCAGAACTTGCCGCACCCCTAGCCAAGCTGTTCCAGTACAGGTACAACACTGGCATCTACCCAGGTATGTGGAAAATTGCCCAGGTATGTCCTGTACACAAAAAGCAGGACAAATCCAACCCGGCCAATTACTGCCCCATCAGTCTACTCTTCGTCATCACTTAAAGTAATGGAAGGGGTCATCAACAGTGCAATCAAGTGAAACTTAGCTCACTGATGCTCAGTTTGGGTTCTGCCAGGGCCACTCAGCTCCTGACCTCATTACAGCCTTGGCTCAATTATGGAGAAAAGAGCTGAACTCCTGAGGTGAGGTGAGAGTGACTGCCCTTGACATCAAGGCAGTATTTGACCGAGTGTGGCATCAAGGAGCCCTAGCAAAACTGGAGTCAATGGAAATCAAGGAGAAAACTCCCCACTGGTTGGAGTCATACCAAGCACAAAGGAAGATGGTTGTAGTTGTTGGAGGTCAGTCATCTCAGCTCCAGGACATCACTGCAGGAGTTCTTCAGGATAGTGTTCTAGGTCCAACCATCTTCAGCTGCTTCATCAATGACCTTCCTTCCATCATAAGGTCAGAAGTGGGGATGTTCACTGATGATTGCACAATGTTCAGCACCATTCGCCACTCCTCAGATACTGAAGCAGTCCATCTCCAAATGCAGCAAGACCTGGACAATATCCAGGCTTGTGCTGACAAGTGGCAAGTAACATTCGTGCCACACAAGTGTCAGGCAATGACCATCTCCAACAAGAGAGAATCCAACCATTGTCCCTTGACATTCAATGGCATTACCATTGCTGAATCCCCCACTATTAACATCCTGGGGGTTACCATTGACCAGAAACTGAACTGGACTAGCCATTCAGTTCTGTTGAAGGGTCATGAGGACTCGAAACATCAACCCTTTTCTTCTCCGCCGAAGCTGCCAGACCTGCTGAGTTTTTCCAGGTAATTCTGTTTTTGTTTTAGCCATTCATATACTTAAACTACAAGAGCAGGTCAGAGGCTAGGAATTCTGCAACGAGTAACTCACTTCCTGACTCCCGAAGCCTGTCCTTCATCTTCAAGGCACAAATCAGGAGTGTGATGGAATACTCTTCACTTGCCTGGATGAGTGCAGCTCCAATAACACTCAAGAAGCTGGACACTGCCCAGGATAAAGCAGCCCACTTGATTGGCACCTCATCCATAAACATTCACTCCCTTCACAACTGACGCACAGTGGCAGCAGTGTGTACCATCTACAAGATGCACTGCAGGAACTCACCAAGGTTCCTTAGACAGCACCTTCCAAACCTGTGACCACTATCATCTAGAAGGACAAAGGCAGCAGATAGATGGGAACACCACCACCTACAATTTCCCCTCCAAGTCACACACCATCCTGACTTGGAAACATATCAGCCGTTCCTTCACTGTCGCTGGGTCAAAATCCTGGAACTCCCTCCCTAACAGCACTGTGGGTGTACCCACACCACATGGACTGCAGCGGCTCAAGAAGGCAGCTCATCACCACCTTCTCAAGGGCAACTAGAGATGGGCAATAAATGCTGGGCCCAGCCAGAGAAGCTCACATCCTGTGAAAGAATAAACAAAAACATCTCTGGAGTTGATTCTCTGACTCCAAGCCTGACTCCTAAATTGAATCGCTGGTCTGAGCTGAAATACCTGGTCTTGGTTAGGGCAGTACAATTGACTTCTCTCTGGATGGTGAAGAGAGAAATGGATACATTTCATTTTCTCATCAGGATCCAGCAGTTCCTGTTAGAAAATGCTCCTGTAATGAAAAACAGGTGAAGATGTGATGGGGTTTAGTAGACATGCATCCTGTGGTTGGATAGGCTGCCAACACTTACACTGTCACTTGGTTAGAGTAGCAAAGGACATTGTGCAGCCTTGGAACTGTGCCCCAATAAGATTCAGTGTCTTCAGAGAAGAAGTGAAATTAAAATGGGAAACTGCTAGGCAAATAGTGAAGACAGATGTGTAAAAGGAGAGGAACAACGAGACTGACAGGAACAACATAGAAGTGAAGAAATGTGTTGTTTTTAACAGGCCAGCTACTCCAAAATCAGAATATTTTCGTAATGGAGCTACTATCCTTACCACACGCATACCAGACTAAACAATATGCATAAATCAAATGCACATGAACATCTGGAGTTTCTTTTAGTGCCACAACTCATATTATATGTGTCATACTACTGTACAGAGTATGTACAGAGTTTGGCTGTGTCCGTCCATTGGGACTGGTTTACATTGGCCAACTTCAAGGGAGGTGAGGAAAAGACTGGAGAAAGAGGTGGATTGATGGGCATTGGTCTGGAATTGGGGGAAGGAATGCAGGGGTCAGCCTGGGGCTGATGGATTGTAGAATCATATTGGGAAAGGATTGGTAAAAGGGACAGAGTTTTGTTAATGATAACTTAACCTGTGTCAAGTTTACGTACTTGCCTGTGTGGATACTGCTCGGGGTATTTGGGTGTAGCTAGAGATCCTTCCAGAGCAGTCAGAATTCCACCACAATCTAAATAGAGCAACAGGAACACGGATAGTGAGGTGTCAATTCACAGAAGCCCGGGAATCAGTCTACAGGTATGTAAACACTGAAAAACTTAATTTGTATAAAGTAAACCAATAAAATCATTCTGTCTGCGCGAAGTCACTGTCACATCGGCACTGTATTGTCCTCACTGTCACGACGTCACTGACTCTTCGGCAATGTCATGTCGTCACTGTCTCGACGTCACTGTCAAAACGTCACTGTCTTGATGTCACTGTCTCGTCGACACTGTCTTGATGTCACTGTCTCGTCGTCACTGTCACAACGTCACTGTCTCGACGTTACTGTCACGGCGTCACTGTCTCATTGTCACGGTCACAACGTCACTGTCTCGACGTCACTGTCACTTCGTCACTGTCATGACGTCACTGTCACGACGTCACTGTCTCAACGTCACTGTCAGGATGTCACTGTCTCGACGTCACTGTCACGACATCACTGTCACGATGTCACTGTCTCGGCGACACTGTCTTGATGTCACTGTCTCGTCGCCACTGTCTCGACGTCACTGTCTCGACGTCATTGTCACGACATCACTGTCACAACGTCACTGTCTCGATGTCGCTGTCACGACGTCACTGTCTCGACGTCAATGTCTCGTTGTCACAGTCTCGACGTCACTGTCTCAACGTCAATGTCTCGTCGTCACTGTCTCAACGTCACTGTCTCGATGTCACTGTCAGGATGTCACTGTCTTGACGTCACTGTCAGGATGTCACTGTCTCAACGTCGATGTCTCGTCATCACTGTCTTGATGTCACTGTCTCATCGTCACTGTCTCGATGTCAATGTCTCATCGTCACTGTCTCGATCTCATTGTCTCGACCTCACTGTCTCGACGTCACTGTCACGGCATCACTGTCACGATGCCACTGTCTCGACGTCACTGTCTCGAAGTCACAGTCTCGACGTCACTGTCTCGACGTCACTGTCTTGACCTCACTGTCACGACATCACTGTTGCGTTGTCAATGTCTCGACGTCACTGTCACGACGTCACTGTCTCGACGTCACTATCTTGACATCACTGTCATGACGTCACTGTCATGACGTCACTGTCATGACGTCACTGTCATGACGTCACTGTCTCGATGTCACTGTCATGACGTCATTGTCATGATGTCACTGTCTCGACATCACTCTCACGACGTCACTGTCACAACGTCTCTGTCACGACTTCACTGTCTCGACATCAAGGTCTCATCGTCACTCTCGATGTCACTGTCACGACTTCACTGTCTCGACGTCACTGTCACAACGTCTCTGTCTCGTCGTCACTGTCACGATGTCACTGTCACGACGTCATTGTCTCGACGTCACTGTCACGACATCACTGTCTCATCGTCACCGTCTCGACGTCACTGTCTCAACGTCAATGTCTCATCGTCACTGTCTCGAGGTCATTGTCTCGAGGTCAATGTCTCGTCGTCAATGTCTCGACGTCACTGTCTAGACATCACTGTCTCGACGTCACTGTCTAGACATCACTGTCTCGTCGTCACTGACTCGAGGTCACTGTGTCGACGTCACTGTCTCGACATCACTGTCTCGACGTCAATGTCTCGATGTCTCTGTCTCGACGTCTCTGTCTCGACGTCACTGTCTCGACATCACTTTCTCGATGTCACTGTCACGACGTCACTGTCTCGACGTCAATGTCTCGTCATCACTGTCTCGACGTCACTGTCTCGACATCACTGTCACGTTGTCACTGTCTCGACGTCACTGTCACGACGTCACTGTCTCGACGTCAATGTCTCGATGTCACTGTCTCAACGTCACTGTCACGTCGTCAATGTCACGTCGTCACTATCTCGACATCACTGTCTCAACGTCAATGTCTCATCATCACTGTCTCGACGACACTGTCTCGACGTCACTGTCACGACGTCACTGTCTCGACGTCAATGTCTCGATGCCACTGTCTCAACGTCACTGTCACGTCGTCAATGTCACGTCGTCACTATCTCGACATCACTGTCTCAACGTCAATGTCTCATCGTCACTGTTTCGACGTCACTGTCACGACGTCAATGTCTCAACCTCACTGTCTTGATGTCACTGTCTCGACACCACTGTCTCGTCATCACTGTCTCGACATCAAGGTCTCATCGTCACTCTCGATGTCACTGTCTCGACGTCACTGTCTCGACGTCACTGTTTCGACGTTACTGTCACGACTTCACTGTCTCGATGTCACTGTCCCGACGTCACTGTCTCGACGTCACTGTCACGACTTCACTGTCTCGACGTCACTGTCTCGACGTCACTGTCACGACTTCACTGTCTCGACGTCACTGTCTCGACGTCACTGTCTCGACCTCACTGTCACGACGTCACTGTTGTGTTGCCAATGTCTCAGACGTCACTGTCACGACGTCACTGTCTCGACGTCACTGTCACAACGTCACTGTCATGACGTCACTGTCATGACGTCACTGTCTCGACGTCACTGTCATGACGTCATTGTCATGACGTCACTGTCTCAATGTCACTGTCATGACGTCATTGTCATGACATCACTGTCTCGACGTCACTCTCACGATGTCACTGTCACAATGTCTCTGTCTCGTCGTCACTGTCTTGATGTCACTGTCACGATGTCACTGTCTCGATGTCAATGTCTCGTCATCAATGTCTCGTCATCACTGTCTCGACGTCACTGTCTAGACATCACTGTCTCGTCGTCACTGTCTCGACGCCACTGTCTCGTCATCACTGTCTCAACGTCAATGTCTCAATGTCAATGCCTCGACGTCATTGTCTCGACGTCACTGTCTCGATGTCACTGTCTCGACATCAATGTCTCGTCGTCACTGTGTCGACGTCACTGTCTCGCGTCACTGTCTCAATGTCACTGTCTCGACGTCACTGTCTCATCGTCACTCTCGATGTCACTGTCTCATTGTCACTGTCTCATCGTCATTGTGTCAACGTCACTGTCACGACTTCACTGTCTCAACATCACTGTCACGACTTCACTGTCTCGACGTCACTGTCTCGACATCAAGGTCTCATCGTCACTCTCGATGTCACTGTCTCGACTTCACTGTCTCAACGTCACTGTTTCGACGTCACTGTCACGACGTCACTGTCACGACTTCACTGTCTCGACGTCACTGTCTCGACATCACTGTCTCGATGTCATTGTCTCGACGTCACTGTCTCGACCTCACTGTCACGACGTCACTGTTGTGTTGTCAATGTCTCAGACGTCACTGTCACGACATCACTGTCTCGACGTCACTGTCACAACGTCACTGTCATGACGTCACTGTCATGATGACACTGTCTCGATGTCACTGTCATGACGTCATTGTCATGACATCACTATCTCGACGTCACTCTCACGACGTCACTGTCACAATGTCTCTGTCTCGTCGTCACTGTCTCGACGTCACTGTCACGATGTCACTGTCTCGATGTCACTGTTGCGACGTCAATGTCTCATCGTCACTGTCTCGACGTCACTGTCTCGACGTCACTGTCTCGATGTCACTGTCATGATGTCACTGTCACGACATCACTGTCTCGACGTCACTGTCACAACTTCACTGTCTCGACGCCACTGTCTCGACGTCACTGTCTCAACGTCACTGTCACGACTTCACTGTCTCGACGTCTCTGTCTCGACGTCAATGTCTCATCGTCGTTCTCGATGTCACTGTCTTGACGCCACCGTCTCAACGTCACTGTCTCAACGTCACTGTCACAACTTCACTGTCTTGACGTCACTGTCTCGAGGTCAATGTCTCGATGTCACTGTCTCGATGTCACTGTCTCGACGTCTCTGTCTTGACGTCACTGTCTTGCCGTCACTATCACGTCATCACTGTCTCGACGTCACTGTCACGACGTCACTGTCTCGACATCAATGTCTCAACGTCAATGTCTCATCGTCACTGTCTCGACATCACTGTCATGACGTCACTGTCTCGATGTCACTGTCTCGATGTCACTGTCTCGACGTCAATGTCTCATCGTCAGTGTCTCGACATCACTGTCTCGACGCCACTGTCTCGTCATCACTGTCTCAACGTCAATGTCTCAATGTCAATGTCTCGTCGTCAATGTCTCGTCGTCACTGTCTCGATGTCAATGTCTTGTCGTCACTGTCTCGACGTCACTGTCTAAACATCACTGTCTCGTCGTCACTGACTCGATGTCACTGTCTTGACGTCACTGTCTCGATGTCACTGTCGTGACTTCACTGTCTCGACGTCACTGTCTTGACGTCACTGTCTTGACATCACTGTCTTGATGCCACTGTCTCGACCTCACTGTCTCGACGTCACTGTCACGACTTCACTGTCTCGACGTCACTGTCTCGACATCACTGTCTCGACGTCACTGTCATGACTTCACTGTCTCGATGTCACTGTCTCGACGTCACTGTCTCGACGTCACTGTCTTGACGCCACTGTCTCGACGTCACTGTCTCGACGTCACTGTCACGACTTCACTGTCTCGACGTCACTGTCTCGACGTCACTGTCTCGATGTCACTGTCTCGACGTCTCTGTGTCGACGTCACTGTCTCGACGTCACTGTCTCGACGTCACTGTCACGACGTCACTGTCTCAACGTCACTGTCTCAACGTCACTGTCTCGACATCAATGTCTCGTCATCACTGTCTCGATGTCACTGTCACGAAGTCACTGTCTCGACGCCACTGTCACAACATCCACAACATCACTGTCTGGACGTCACTGTCTGGATGTCACTGTCAGGATGTTACTGTCTAGACGTCACTGTCTCAACGTCACTGTCTCAAAGTCACTGTCATGACTTCACTGTCTCGACATCACTGTCTTGACGTCACTGTCTTGATGCCACTGTCTCGAAATCACTGTCTCGACGTCACTGTCACGACTTCACTGTCTCGACGTCACTGTCTCGACATCACTGTCTTGACGCCACTGTCTCGACGTCACTGTCTCGACGTCACTGTCACGACTTCACTGTCTCGATGTCACTGTCTCGATGTCACTGTCTCGACGTCTCTGTGTCGACGTCACTGTCTCGACATCACTGTCTCGACGTCACTGTCTCGACGTCACGGTCTCGACGTCACTGTCACGACGTCACTGTCTCGACGTCACTGTCTCAACGTCACTGTCTCGACATCAATGTCTCGTCATCACTGTCTCGACGTCACTGTCTCGACGTCACTGTCACGTCGTCACTGTCTCGACGTCACTGTCTCAATGTCAATGTCTCGTCGTCAATGTCTCGTCGTCACTGTCTCGACATCACTGTCTCAACGTCACTATCACGACGTCAATGTCTCAATGTCAATGTCTCGACATCATTGGATCGACATCACTGTCACGACGTCACTGTCTCGACGTCACTGTCTCGACGTCTCTGTCTCGACGTCACTGTCTCGACGTCACTGTCTCGACGTCACTGTCACGACATCACTGTCTCGACGTCACTGTCTCGAAGTCACTGACTAGACATCACTGTCACGACATCACTGTCACGATGTCACTGTCTCGACGTCACTGTCTCAATGTCACTGTCTCGATGTCACTGTCTCGACATCAGTGTCTCGACGTCACTGTCTCGATGTCACTGTCTCGACGTCTCTGTCTCGACGTCACTGTCTCGACGTCACTGTCTCGACGTCACTGTCACGACATCACTGTCTCGACGTCACTGTCTCGAAGTCACTGACTAGACATCACTGTTACGACATCACTGTCACGATGTCACTGTCTCGACGTCACTGTCTCAATGTCACTGTCTCGATGTCACTGTCTCGACGTCAGTGTCTCGACGTCACTGTCTCGACGTCACTGTCATGACGTCATTGTCATGACGTCACTGTCTCAATGTCACTGTCATGACGTCATTGTCATGACATCACTGTTTCGACGTCACTCTCACGATGTCACTGTCACAATGTCTCTGTCTCATCGTCACTGTCTCGATGTCACTGTCACGATGTCACTGTCTCGATGTCAATGTCTCCTCATCAATGTCTCGTCATCACTGTCTCGACGTCACTGTCTAGACATCACTGTCTCGTCATCACTGTCTCAACGTCAATGTCTCAATGTCAATGCCTCGACGTCATTGTCTCGACGTCACTGTCTCGATGTCACTGTCTCGACATCAATGTCTCGTCGTCACTGTGTCGACGTCACTGTCTCGCGTCACTGTCTCAATGTCACTGTCTCGACGTCACTGTCTCATCGTCACTCTCGATGTCACTGTCTCATTGTCACTGTCTCATCGTCACTGTGTCAACGTCACTGTCACGACTTCACTGTCTCAACATCACTGTCACGACTTCACTGTCTCGACGTCACTGTCTCGACATCAAGGTCTCATCGTCACTCTCGATGTCACTGTCTCGACGTCACTGTCTCAACGTCACTGTTTCGACGTCACTGTCACGACGTCACTGTCACGACTTCACTAGCTCGACGTCACTGTCTCGACATCACTGTCTCGATGTCATTGTCTCGACGTCACTGTCTCGACCTCACTGTCACGACGTCACTGTTGTGTTGTCAATGTCTCAGACGTCACTGTCACGACATCACTGTCTCGACGTCACTGTCACAACGTCACTGTCATGACGTCACTGTCATGATGACACTGTCTCGATGTCACTGTCATGACGTCATTGTCATGATATCACTATCTCGACGTCACTCTCACGACGTCACTGTCACAATGTCTCTGTCTCGTCGTCACTGTCTCGACGTCACTGTCACGATGTCACTGTCTCGATGTCACTGTTGCGACGTCAATGTCTCATCGTCACTGTCTCGACGTCACTGTCTCGACGTCACTGTCTCGATGTCACTGTCATGATGGCACTGTCACGACATCACTGTCTCGACGTCACTGTCACAACTTCACTGTCTCGACGCCACTGTCTCGACGTCACTGTCTCAACGTCACTGTCACGACTTCACTGTCTCGACGTCTCTGTCTCGACGTCAATGTCTCATCGTCGTTCTCGATGTCACTGTCTTGACGCCACCGTCTCAACGTCACTGTCTCAACGTCACTGTCACAACTTCACTGTCTCGACGTCACTGTCTCGAGGTCAATGTCTCGATGTCACTGTCTCGATGTCACTGTCTCGACGTCTCTGTCTTGACGTCACTGTCTTGCCGTCACTATCACGTCATCACTGTCTCGACGTCACTGTCACGACGTCACTGTCTCGACATCAATGTCTCAACGTCAATGTCTCATCGTCACTGTCTCGACATCACTGTCTCGACGCCACTGTCTCGTCATCACTGTCTCAACGTCAATGTCTCAATGTCAATGTCTCGTCGTCAATGTCTCGTCGTCACTGTCTCGATGTCAATGTCTTGTCGTCACTGTCTCGACGTCACTGTCTAAACATCACTGTCTCGTCGTCACTGACTCGATGTCACTGTCTTGACGTCACTGTCTCGATGTCACTGTCGTGACTTCACTGTCTCGACGTCACTGTCTTGACGTCACTGTCTTGACATCACTGTCTTGATGCCACTGTCTCGACGTCACTGTCTCGACGTCACTGTCACGACTTCACTGTCTCGACGTCACTGTCTCGACGTCACTGTCTCGACGTCACTGTCATGACTTCACTGTCTCGATGTCACTGTCTCGACGTCACTGTCTCGACGTCACTGTCTTGACGCCACTGTCTCGACGTCACTGTCTCGACGTCACTGTCACGACTTCACTGTCTCGACGTCACTGTCTCGACGTCACTGTCTCGATGTCACTGTCTCGACATCACTGTCTCGACGTCACTGTCTCGATGTCACTGTCTTGACGTCTCTGTGTCGACGTCACTGTCACGACTTCACTGTCTCGACGTCACTGTCTCGACGTCACTGTCTCGATGTCACTGTCTCGACGTCTCTGTGTCGACGTCACTGTCTCAACGTCACTGTCTCAATGTCACTGTCTCGACATCAATGTCTCGTCATCACTGTCTCGATGTCACTGTCACGAAGTCACTGTCTCGACGCCACTGTCACAACATCCACAACATCACTGTCTGGACGTCACTGTCTGGATGTCACTGTCAGGATGTTACTGTCTAGACGTCACTGTCTCAACGTCACTGTCTCAAAGTCACTGTCATGACTTCACTGTCTCGACATCACTGTCTTGACGTCACTGTCTTGATGCCACTGTCTCGAAGTCACTGTCTCGACGTCACTCTCACGACTTCACTGTCTCGACGTCACTGTCTCGACGTCACTGTCATGACTTCACTGTCTCGACGTCACTGTCTCGACGTCACTGTCTTGACGCCACTGTCTCGACGTCACTGTCTCGACGTCACTGTCACGACTTCACTGTCTCGATGTCACTGTCTCGATGTCACTGTCTCGACGTCTCTGTGTCGACGTCACTGTCTCGACATCACTGTCTCGACGTCACTGTCTCGACGTCACTGTCTCGACGTCACTGTCACGACGTCACTGTCTCGACGTCACTGTCTCAACGTCACTGTCTCGACATCAATGTCTCGTCATCACTGTCTCGATGTCACTGTCTCGACGTCACTGTCACGTCGTCACTGTCTCGACGTCACTGTCTCAATGTCAATGTCTCGTCGTCAATGTCTCGTCGTCAATGTCTCGTCGTCACTGTCTCGACATCACTGTCTCAACGTCACTATCACGACGTCAATGTCTCAATGTCAATGTCTCGACGTCATTGGATCGACATCACTGTCACGACGTCACTGTCTCGACGTCACTGTCACGACTTCACTGTCTCGACGTCACTGTCTCGACGTCACTGTCTCGACGTCACTGTCACGACATCACTGTCTTGACGTCACTGTCTCGAAGTCACTGACTAGACATCACTGTCACGACATCACTGTCACGATGTCACTGTCTCGACGTCACTGTCTCAATGTCACTGTCTCGATGTCACTGTCTCGACGTCAGTGTCTTGACGTCACTGTCTCGACGTCAATATCTCGACTTCTCTGTCTCGACGTCTCTGTCTCGACGTCACTGTCTCGATGTCAATGTCCTGACCTCATTGTCTCGAAGTCACTGTCACGATGTCACTGTCTCGATGTCACTGTCTCGACGTCAATGTCTCGACCTCACTGTCGCAACCTCACTGTTTCGACGTCACTGTCTCGATGTCACTGTCTCAACGTCACTGTCTAGACGTCACTATCTCAACGTCACTGTCTCAAAGTCACTGTCATGACTTCACTGTCTCGACGTCACTGTCTTGACGTCACTGTCTTGATGCCACTGTCTCGACGTCACTGTCACGACTTCACTGTCTCGACGTCACTGTCTCGACGTCACTGTCATGACTTCACTGTCTCGACGTCACTGTCTCGACGTCACTGTCTCGACGTCACTGTCTTGACGCCACTGTCTCGACGTCACTGTCTTGACGTCACTGTCTCAACGTCACTGTCTCGACATCAATGTCTCGTCATCACTGTCTCGACGTCACTGTCTCGACGTCACTGTCACGTCGTCACTGTCTCGACGTCACTGTCTCAATGTCAATGTCTCGTCGTCAATGTCTCGTCGTCAATGTCTCGTCGTCACTGTCTCGACATCACTGTCTCAACGTCACTATCACGACGTCAATGTCTCAATGTCAATGTCTCGATGTCATTGTATCGACATCACTGTCACGACGTCACTGTCTCGACGTCACTGTCACGACTTCACTGTCTCGACGTCACTGTCTCGATGTCACTGTCTCGACGTCTCTGTCTCGACGTCACTGTCTCGACGTCACTGTCTCGACGTCACTGTCACGACATCACTGTCTCGACGTCACTGTCTCGAAGTCACTGACTAGACATCACTGTCACGACATCACTGTCACGATGTCACTGTCTCGACGTCACTGTCTCAATGTCACTGTCTCGATGTCACTGTCTCGACGTCAGTGTCTCGACGTCACTGTCTCGACATCAATATCTCGACTTCCCTGTCTCGACGTCTCTGTCTCGACGTCACTGTCTCGATGTCAATGTCCTGACCTCATTGTCTCGAAGTCACTGTCACGATGTCACTGTCTCAATGTCACTGTCTCGACGTCAATGTCTCGACCTCACTGTCTCAACCTCACTGTTTCGACGTCACTGTCTCGATGTCACTGTCTCAACGTCACTGTCTCGACGTCACTGTCTCGACGGCAATGTCTCAACCTCACTGTCTCGACGTCACCGTCTCGATGTCACTGTCTTGACGTCAATGTCTCGACCTCACTATCACGATGTCACTGTCTCAATGTCACTGTCACAACGTCACTGTCACGATGTCACTGGCTTGACGTCACTGTCTCGACGTCACTGTCTCGATGTCACTGTCTCATTGTCACTGTCTCGACGTCACTGTCTCGATGTCACTGTCTCGATGTCGCTGTCTCATCGTCACTGTCACGACGTCACTGTCTTGCTGTCACTGTCTCATTGTCACTGTCACGACGTCACTGTCTCGACGTCACTGTCTCAACGTCACTGTCACGACCTCACTGTCTAGATGTCACTGTCTCGACGGCAATGTCTCAACCTCACTGTCTCGACGTCACTGTCTCAATGTCACTGTCTCGATGTCACTGTCTCGATGTCACTGCCTCGACGTCACTGTCTCGAGGTCACTGTCTCGAGGTCACTGTCTCGATGTCACTGTCTCGACATCAGTGTCTCAACGCCACTGTGTCAACGTCACTGTCTCGATGTCACTATCTCGACGTCACTGTCACGACGTCACTGTCTCGACGTCACTGTCTCGACGTCACTGTCTCGACATCATTGTCTCGACGTCACGATCTCGATGTCACTGTCACGATGTCACTGTCACATCGTCACTGTCTCGACATCACTGTCACGTTGTCACTGTCTTGAGGTCACTGTCTCGATGCCACTGTCTCGACGTCACTGTCTCGACGTCACTGTCTCGATGTCACTATCTCATCATCACTGTCTCGATGTCAAAGTCACGACGCCACTGTCTCGATGTCACTGTCTCAATTTCACTGTCTCGATGTCACTGTCTCGACGTAACTGTCTCGATGTCACTGTCTCGACGTCACTGCCTAGACGTGACTGGCTCGGGGTCACTGCCTCGACGTCACTGTCTCGAGGTCACTGTCTCGACATCACTGTCTTGTCGTCACTGTCTCGAAGTCACTGACTAGACATCACTGTCACGACATCATTGTCACGATGTCACTGTCTCGACGTCACTGTCTCAATGTCACTGTCTCGATGTCACTGTCTCGACGTCACTGCCTCAACGTCACTGTCTCGAGGTCACTGTCTCGAGGTCACTGTCTCGATGTCACTGTCTCGACGTCAGTGTCTCGACACCTCTGTGTCAACGTCACTGTCTCGATGTCACTATCTCGAGGTCACTGTCACGACGTCACTGTCTCGATGTCACTGTCTCGACGTCACTGTCTCGACGTCACGATCTCAATGTCACTGTCATGATGTCACTGTCACGTCGTCACTGTCTCGACATCACTGTCACATTGTCACTGTCTCGACGTCACTGTCTCGACGTCATTGTGACAACGTCACTGTCTCGATGTCACTGTCTCGACGTCACTATCTCGATGTCACTGTCACGACATCACTGTCACGATGTCACTGTCTCGACGTCACTGTCTCAATGTCACTGTCTCGATGTCACTGTCTCGAAGTCACTGCCTCGACGTTACTGTCTCTAGGTCACTGTCTCGAGCTCACTGTCTCGATGTCACTGTCTCGACGTCAGTGTCTCGACGCCACTGTCTCGACGTCACTGTCTCGACGTCACTGTCTCGACGTCATTATCTCGACGTCACGATCTCGATGTCACTGTCACGATGTCACTGACACGTCGTCACAGTCTCGACATCACTGTCACGTTGTCACTGTCTCGACGTCACTGTCTCGACGTCACTGTCACAACGTCACTGTCTCAATGTCACTGTCTCGACGTCACTGTCTTGACGTCACTGTCTCGATGTCAATGTCTCGACCTCACTGTCTCGACGTCACTGTTTCGATGTCTCTGGCTCGATGTCACTGTCTAAACGTCACTGTCTCGACGTCACTGTCTCGATGTCACTGTCTCATCGTCACTGTCTCAATGTCAAAGTCACGACATCACTGTCTCAACGTCTCTGTCTCGACGTCACTGTCTCGATGTCACTGTCTCATCGTCACTGTCACGACGTCACTGTCTCGATATCTCTGGCTCGATGTCACTGTCTCGATGTCACTGTCTCGACGTCAGTGTCTTGAAGCCACTGTCTCGACGTCACTGTCTCGATGTCACTATCTCGACGTCACTGTCACGGCGTCACTGTCTCGACGTCACTGTCTCGACGTCATTGTCTCGACGTCACTGTCTCGATGTCACTGTCTCGACGTCACTCTCTCGATGTCACTGTCTCGACGTCACTGTCATGATGTCACTGTCACGTCGTCACTGTCATGATGTCATTGTCTCGATGTCACTATCTCGACATCACTGTCTCGATGTCACTCTCACGAAGTCACTGTCTCGACGTCACTGTCACAACATCCACAACATCACTGTCTGGACATCACTGTCTGGACGTCACTGTCAGGATGTTACTGTCTAGACGTCACTGCCTTGACGTCACTGTCTCGACATCACTGTCTCAACGTCAATGCCTCGACATCACTGTCTTGACGTCACTGTCTCGATGTCACTGTGTTGACGTCGCTGTCTTGACGTCACTGTCTCGACGTCAATGTCTCGACCTCACTGTCTCGATGTCAATGTCTCGACGTCACTCTCTCAGCGTCAGTGTCGCGACGTCACTGCCACGACTTCACTGTCTTGATGTCACTGTCTCGACGTCAATGTTTCGACGTCAATGTCTCGACCTCACTGTCTCGATGTCACTGTCTCGATGTCACTGTCTCGACGTCTCTGTCTCGACGTCAGTGTCTCGACGTCACTGTCTCGACACCACTGTCTCGATGTCAATGTCTCGACCTCACTGTCTCGATGTCACTGTCTCGATGTCACTGTCTAAACGTCACTGTCTCGACATCAATGTCTCGACCTCACTGTCTCGACATCACTGTCTCGATACCTCTGGCTCGATCTCACTGTATCGACGTCACTGTCTCGATGTCACTGTCTAAACGTCACTGTCTCGACGTCACTGTCTAGACCTCACTGGCTCGACATCACTGTCTCGATGTCACTGTCTCATCGTCACTGTCTCGATGTCAAAGTCACGACATCACTGTCTCGACGTCACTGTCTCGACATCACTGTCGCGTTGTCAATTTCGCATTGTCAATGTCACGACGTCACTGTCTACATGTCACTGTCTCGATGTTATTGTCTCGATTTCACTCTCGCGCTGTCACTGTATCGGCGTCACTGTCTCGAGGTCACTGTTTCGACGTCACTGTCTCGACGTTACTGTCTTGATGTCACTGTCTCGATGTCACTGTCTAGACGTCACTGTCTCGATGTCACTATCTAGATGTCACTGTCTCAATGTCATTGTCTCGATTTCACTGTCTCTATGTCACTGTCACCGTGTCACTGTCTCGACGTCACTGTCTCGATGTCAATGTCTCGACCTCACTGTCTCGACGTCACTGTTTCGATGTCTCTGGCTCGACCTCACTATCTCGACATCACTGTCTCGATGTCACTGTCTCGATGTCACTGTCTCGACGTCACTGTCTCGACGTCACTGTCTCGACGTCACTGTCTCGATGTCACTGTCTCGACATCACTGTCTCGATGTCACTGTCTCATCGTCACTGTCTCATCGTCACTGTCTCGATGTCAAAGTCACGACTTCACTGTCTCGATGTCACTGTCTCGACGTCACTGTCTCGACATCACTGTCGCGTTGTCAATGTCACAATGCCAATGTCTCGCCGTCACTGTCTCGACGTCACTGTCTCGATGTCACTGTCTCAACATCACTGTCTCGACATCACTGCCTAGACGTCACTGTCACGACGTCACTGTCACGATGTCACTGTCTCGACGTCACTGTCTCGACGTCACTGACTCGATGTCACTGTCTCGACGTCACTGTCATGACGTCACTGTCTCGAAGTCACTGCCTAGACGTCACTGTCTCGACGTCAATGTCTCAATGTCACTGTCTCGACGTCACTGTCTCGACGTCACTGTCTCGACGCCAATGTCTCATTGTCACTCTCAATGTCACTGTCTCATCGTCACTGTCTTGACGTCGCTGTCACGACTTCACTGTCTCGACGTCACTGTCTCAACCTCACTGTCTAGACGTCACTGTCTCAACGTCACTGTCACGACTTCACTGTCTCGACGTCACTGTCTCGACGCCAATGTCTCATTGTCACTCTCAATGTCACTGTCTCATCGTCACTGTCTTGACGTCGCTGTCACGACTTCACTGTCTCGACGTCACTGTCTCGACCTCACTGTCTAGACGTCACCGTCTCATCGTCACTGTCACGACGTCACTGTCTCGACGTCAATGTGTCAATGTCACTGTCTCAACATCACTGTCTCGACGTCACTGACTCGACGTCACTGTCTCGACGTCACTGTCACGACGTCACTGTCTCGACGTCAATGTCTCGATATCTCTGGCTCGATCTCACTGTCTCGACGTCACTGTCTCGATGTCACTGTCTAAACGTCACTGTCTCGACGTCACTGACTAGACCTCACTGTCTCGACGTCACTGTCTCGATGTCACTGTCTCATCGTCACTGTCTCAATGTCAAAGTCACGACATCACTGTCTCGATGTCACTGTCTCGACGTCACTGTCTCGACATCACTGTCGCGTTGTCAATGTCACAATGCCAATGTCTCGCCGTCACTGTCTCAACATCAATGTCTCGACCTCACTGTCTCGAAGTCACTGTCTCGACGTCACTGTCTCGATGTCACTGTCTCGACATCACTGTCTCGACATCACTGCCTAGACGTCACTGTCACGACGTCACTGTCACGATGTCACTGTCTCGACGTCACTGTCTCGACGTCACTGTCACGATGTCACTGTCTAGACATCACTGTCTCATGGTCACTGTCACGACGTCACTGTCTCGATGTCACTGTCTCGACCTAACTGTCTCGACATCACTGTCTCGATGTCAATATCTCGACTTCACTGTCTCGATGTCACTGTCTCGATGTCACTGTCTCGACGTCACTGTCTCGATGTCATTGTCACAACATCACTGTCTCGACCTCACTGTCTCGATGTCACTGTCTCGATGTCACTGTCTCGACGTCAATGTCTCGACCTCACTGTCTCGATGTCAATGTTACGACGTCACTGTCTAGACGTCACTGTCTAGACGTCACTGTCTCGACGTCAATGTCTCGACCTCACGCTCTCGATGTCACTGTCTCGATATCTCTGGCTCGATCTCACTGTCTCGACGTCACTGTCTCGATGTCACTGTCTCAACGTCACTTTCTCGACTTCACTGTCTAGACCTCACTGTCTTGACGTCAATGTCTCGACGTCTCTGTCTCGACGTCGCTGTCTCGACGTCACTGTCTCGATGTCACTGTCTCGATGTCAATGTCATGACCTCACTGACTCGATATCAATGTTACGACATCACTGTCTAGACGTCACTGTCTCGATGCCACTGTCTCGATGTCACTGTCTCGACATCACTGTCTCGACGTCACTGCCTCGACGTCACTGTCAGGATGTTACTGTCTCGACGTCACTGTCTCGACGTCATTGTCTCGACATCACTGTCACGATGTCACTGTCACGTCGTCACTGTCTCGACGTCACTGTCTCGACGTCACTGTCACAACGTGACTGTCTCGATGTCACTGTCTCGGCGTCACTATCTCGATGTCACTGTCTCGACGTCACTGTCTCGATGTCAATGTTACGACGTCACTGTCTCGACGTCACTGTCTCGACCTCATTGTCTCGATGTCACTGTCTCATCATCACTGTCTCGATGTCAAAGTCACGACGCCACTGTCTCGATGTCACTGTCTTGATGCCACTGTCTCGACATCACTGTCGCGTTGTCAATGTCGCAATGCCAATGTCTCGCCGTCACTGTTTCGACGTCACTGTCACGACATCAATGTCTCGACGTTACTGTCTCAGCGTCAGTGTCTCGACGTCACTGTCACGACTTCACTGTCTTGATGTCACTGTCACGACGTCACTGTCTCGACATCACTGTCTCGACGTCATTGTCTCGACGTCACGATTTCGACATCACTGTCACGATGTCACTGTCACGTCGTCACTGTCTCGACATCACTGTCACGTCGTCACTGTCTCGATGTCACTGTCTCAATGTCACTGTCACAACGTCACTGTCTCGACCTCACTGTCTCGATGTCACTGTCTCGATGTCACTGTCTTGACGTCTCTGTCTCGACATCAATGTCTCGACGTCACTGTCTCGACATCAATGTCTCGACGTCAATGTCTCGACCTCGCTGTCTCGATGTCACTGTCTCGACATCACTGTCTCGACGTCAATGTCTCGACCTCACTGTCTCAATGTCACTGTCTCGATGTCACTGTCTAAAAATCACTGTCTCGACGTCAATGTCTTGACCTCACTGTCTCGATGTCACTGTCTCATCGTCACTGTCTCGATGTCAAAGTCATGACATCACTGTCTCGACATCACTGTCTCGACATCACTGTCTCGACGTCAATGTCACAACGTCACTGTCTTGACGTCACTGTCTCTTCGCCAATGTCTCAACGTCAATGTCTCGACCTCACTGTCTCGATATCACTGTCTCGACATCACTGTCTCGACGTCAATGTCTCGACTTCACTGTCTCGACGTCACTGTCTCAATGTCAAAATCACGACATCACTCTCTCGATGTTACTGTCTCGACGTCAATGTCTCGACGTCACTGTCTCGACCTCACTGTCTCAATGTCACTGTCTCGACATCACTGTCTCGACGTCAATGTCTCGACCTCACTGTCTCGACATCTCTGTCTTGATGTCACTGTCTAAACATCACTGTCTCGACGTCAATGTCTCGATCTCACTGTCTCGACGTCACTGTCTCGATGTCACTGTCTAAACGTCACTGTCTCGACTTCACTGTCTCGACATCACTGTCTCGACATCACTGTCGCGTTGTCAATTTCGCATTGTCAATGTCATGACGTCACTGTCTCGATGTCACTGTCTAAATGTCACTGTCTTGACGTCAATGTCTCGATCTCACTTTCTCGATGTCACTGTCTCGATTTCACTCTCACGCTGTCACTGTCATGATGTCACTGTCTTGACATCACTGTCTCGATGTCACTGTCTTGACTTCACTGTCTCGATGTCACTGTCTCGACATCATTGTCGCGTTGTCAATTTCGCATTGTCAATGTCATGATGTCACTGTCTCGATGTCACTGTCTAAATGTCACTGTCTCGACGTCAATGTCTCGATCTCACTTTCTTGATGTCACTGTCTCGATTTCACTCTCGCGCTGTCACTGTCACGATGTCACTGTCTTGACATCACTGTCTTGATGTCACTGTCTCGATGTCACTGTCTCGACGTCACTGTCTCGACGTCACTGTTTCGAAGTCACTTTCTCGACTTTACTGTCTCGATGTCACTGTCTCGACGTCACTGTCTCGATGTCACTGTCTTGACTTCACTGTCTCGATGTCACTGTCACGACGTCACTGTCTCGACATCAATGTCACAACGTCACTGTCTTGACGTCACTGTCTCTTCGCCAATGTCTCAACGTCAATGTCTCGACCTAACTGTCTCGATATCACTGTCTCGACATCACTGTCTCGACGTCAATGTCTCGACTTCACTGTCTCGACGTCACTGTCTCAATGTCAAAGTCACGACATCACTGTCTCGATGTTACTGTCTCGACGTCAATGTCTCGACGTCACTGTCTCGACCTCACTGTCTCAATGTCACTGTCTCGACATCACTGTCTTGACGTCACTGTCTCGATGTCACTGTCTCGACGTCTCTGTCTCGATGTCACTGTCTAAACATCACTGTCTCGACGTCAATGTCTCGATCTCACTGTCTCGATGTCTCTGTCTCGATATCTCTGGCTCGACCTCACTGTCTCGACGTCACTGTCTCGATGTCACACTCTAGACCTCACTGTCTCGACGTCACTGTCTCGGTGTCAAAGTTACGACATCACTGTCTCGATGTCACTGTCTCGACGTCAATGTCTCGACGTTACTGTCTCGACCTCACTGTCTCAATGTCACTGTCTCGATGTCACTGTCTCGACATCACTGTCTCGACATCACTGTCTCGACGTCACTGTCACAATGTCACTGTCTAGACATCACTGTCTCGATGTCACTGTCATGTTGTCACTGTCTCGTTGTCACTGTCACGATGTCACTGACTTGACGTCACTGTCTGGACATCACTGTCTCGACGTCAATGTCTCGAACTGACTGTCTCGATGTCACTGTCTCGACGTCACTGTCTCGACGTCAATGTCTCAACCTCACTGTCTCGACGTCACTGTCTCGATGTCACTGTCTAAATGTCACTGTCTCGACGTCAATGTCTCATCGTCACTGTCTCGATGTCAAAGTCACGACATCACTGTCTCGATGTCACTGTCTCGACTTCACTGTCTCGACGTCACTGTCTCGACATCACTGTCGCGTTGTCAATTTCGCATTGTCAATGTCATGACGTCACTGTCTCGATGTCACTGTCTAAATGTCACTGTCTTGACGTCAATGTCTCGATCTCACTTTCTCGATGTCACTGTCTCGATTTCACTCTCGCGCTGTCACTGTCATGATGTCACTGTCTTGACATCACTGTCTCGATGTCACTGTCTTGACTTCACTGTCTCGACGTCACTGTCTCGACATCATTGTCGCATTGTCAATTTCGCATTGTCAATGTCATGACATCACTGTCTCGATGTCACTGTCTAAATGTCACTGTCTCGACGTCAATGTCTCGATCTCACTTTCTCGATGTCACTGTCTCGATTTCACTCTCGCGCTGTCACTGTCACGATGTCACTGTCTTGACATCACTGTCTTGATGTCACTGTCTCGATGTCACTGTCTCGACATCACTGTCTCGACGTCACTGTTTCGAAGTCACTGTTTCGACGTCACTTTCTCGACGTTACTGTCTCGATGTCACTGTCTCGACGTCACTGTCTCGACGTCACTGTCTTGACTTCACTGTCTCGATGTCACTGTCACGACGTCACTGTCTCGAAGTCAATGTCACAACGTCACTGTCTTGACGTCACTGTCTCTTCGCCAATGTCTCAACGTCAATGTCTCGACCTCACTGTCTCGATATCACTGTCTCGACATCACTGTCTCGACGTCAATGTCTCGACTTCACTGTCTCGACGTCACTGTCTCAATGTCAATGTCTCGACATCACTGTCTCGATGTCACTGTCTCGACGTCAATGTCTCGACGTCACTGTCTCGACGTCACGGTCTTGACTTCACTGTCTCGATGTCACTGTCACGACGTCACTGTCTCGACGTCAATGTCACAACGTCACTGTCTTGACGTCACTGTCTCTTCGCCAATGTCTCGACGTCAATGTCTCGACTTCACTGTCTCGACGTCACTGTCTCAATGTCAAAGTCACGACATCACTGTCTCGATGTTACTGTCTCGACGTCAATGTCTCGACGTCACTGTCTCGACCTCACTGTCTCAATGTCACTGTCTCGACATCACTGTCTCGACGTCAATGTCTCGACCTCACTGTCTCGACGTCTCTGTCTCGATGTCACTGTCTAAACATCACTGTCTCGACGTCAATGTCTCGATCTCACTGTCTCGATGTCACTGTCTCGATATCTCTGGCTCGACCTCACTGTCTCGACGTCACTGGCTCAATGTCACTGTCTAGACCTCACTGTCTCGACATCACTGTCTCGATGTCAAAGTCACGACATCACTGTCTCGATGTCACTGTCTCGACGTCAATGGCTCGACGTTACTGTCTCGACCTCACTGTCTCAATGTCACTGTCTCGATGTCACTGTCTCGACGTCAATGTCTCGAACTCACTGTCTCGACGTCACTGTCTCGATGTCACTGTCTCATCGTCACTGTCTCGATGTCAAAGTCACGACATCACTGTCTCGACCTCACTGTCTTGACGTCACTGTCTTGATGTCACTGTCTAAATGTCGCTGTCTCGACGTCAATGTCTCGACCTCATTGTCTCGATGTCACTGTCTCGATATCTCTGGCTCGACCTCACTGTCTCGATGTCACTGTCTCGATGTCACTGTCTAAGCATCACTGTCTCGATGTCACTGTCTAGACCTCACTGTCTCGAGGTCACATTCTCGATGTCGCTGTCTCATCGTCACTGTCACGAAGTCACTGTCTGGACGTCACTGTCTCGACGTCAATGTCTCGACATCTCTGTCTTGACGTCTCTGTCTCGACGTCACTGTCTCGATGTCACTGTCTCATCGTCACTGTCACGACATCACTGTCTCGATGTCACTGTCTCGACTTCACTGTCTCGATGTCACTGTCTCGACGTCAATGTCTTGACCTCACTGTTTCGATGTCAATGTTAAGACATCACTGTCTAGCCGTCACTGTCTCGACGTCAATGTCTCGACCTCACTGTCTCGACGTCACTGTCTCGACATTACTCTCTCAGCGTCAGTGTCGCGACGTCACTGTCACGACTTCACTGTCTTGATGTCACTGTCTCGAGGTCAATGTTTCGACGTCAATGTCTCGACCTCACTGTCTCGATGTCACTGTCTCGATGTCACTGTCTCGATGTCACTGTCTCGATGTCATTGTCACAACATCACTGTCTCGACCTCACTGTCTCGATGTCACTGTCTCGATGTCACTGTCTTGATGTCTCTGTCTCGACGTCAATGTCTCGACGTCACTGTCTCGACATCAATGTCTCGACGTCAATGTCTCGACCTCACTGTCTCGATGTCACTGTCTCGACGTCACTGTCAGGATGTTACTGTCTCGAGGTCACTGCCTCGACGTCACTGTCTCGACGTCACTGTCTCGACGTCACTGTCTCGATGTCACTGTCTCGACATCACTGTCTCAAAGTCACTGCCTAGACGTCACTGTCACGACGTCTCTGTCTCGACGCCACTGTGTCGACGTCACTGTCACGATGTCACTGTCACAATGTCACTGTCTAGACGTCACTGTCTCATGGTCACTGTCACGACGTCACTGTCTCGACATCACTGCCTAGACGTCACTGTCTCAACGTCAATGTGTCAATGTCACTGTCTCAACATCACTGTCTTGACGTCACTGTCTCGACGTCACTGTCTCGACGTCACTGTCACAACGTCACTGTCTCGATATCTCTGGCTCGATCTCACTGTCTCGACGTCACTGTCTCGATGTCACTGTCTAAACGTCACTGTCTCGACGTCACTGACTAGACCTCACTGTCTCGACGTCACTGTCTCGATGTCACTGTCTCATCGTCACTGTCACGACGTCACTGTCTCGACGTCACTGTCTCGATGTCACTGTCTCGACGTCAATGTCTTGACCTCACTGTCTCGATGTGAATGTTACGACATCACTGTCTAGTCGTCACTGTCTCGACGTCACTGTCTCGATGTCACTGTCTCGATGTCACTGTCTCGACGTCTCTGTCTCGACGTCAATGTCTCGACGTCACTGTCTCGACATCACTGTCTCGATGTCAATATCTTGACTTCACTGTCTCGATGTCACTCTCTCGATGTCACTGTCTCGACGTCACTGTCTCGATATCATTGTCTCGATGTCACTGTCTCGACATCACAGTCTCGTCGTCACTGTCTCGATGTCACCGTCACGAAGTCACTGTCTCGACGTCACTGTTACAACATCCACAACATCACTGTCTGGACGTCACTGTCTGGATGTCACTGTCAGGATGTTACTGTCTAGACGTCACTGTCTCAACGTCACTGTCTCAAAGTCACTGTCATGACTTCACTGTCTCGACGTCACTGTCTCGAAGTCACTGTCTTGACGTCACTGTCTTGACGCCACTGTCTCGACGTCACTGTCTCGACGTCACTGTCACGTCGTCACTGTCTCGACGTCACTGTCTCAATGTCAATGTCTCGTCGTCAATGTCTCGTCGTCAATGTCTCGTCGTCACTGTCTCGACATCACTGTCTCAACGTCACTATCACGACGTCAATGTCTCAATGTCAATGTCTCGACGTCATTGTATCGACATCACTGTCACGACGTCACTGTCTCGACGTCACTGTCACGACTTCACTGTCTCGACGTCACTGTCTCGATGTCACTGTCTCGACGTCTCTGTCTCGACGTAACTGTCTCGACGTCACTGTCTCGACGTCACTGTCATGACATCACTGTCTCGATGTCACTGTCTCGACGTCACTGTCTCAATGTCACTGTCACGACGTCACTGTCTCGATGTCACTGTCTCGACGTCTCTGTGTCGACGTCACTGTCTCGATGTCACTGTCTCGACGTCACTGTCACGACGTCACTGTCTCGATGTCACTGTCTCAACGTCACTGTCTCGACATCAATGTCTCGTCATCACTGTCTTGAAGTCACTGTCTCGAAGTCACTGACTAGACATTACTGTCACGACATCACTGTCACGATGTCACTGTCTCGACGTCACTGTCTCAATGTCACTGTCTCGATGTCACTGTCTCGATGTCACTGTCTCGACGTCTCTGTGTCGACATCACTGTCTCGATGTCACTGTCTCGATGTCACTGTCTCGACGTCTCTGTGTCGACGTCAATGTCTCGACGTCACTGTCTCGACGTCACTGTCACGACGTCACTGTCTCGACGTCACTGTCTCAACGTCACTGTCTCGACATCAATGTGTCGTCATCACTGTCTCGACGTCACTGTCTCGACGTCACTGTCTCAACGTCACTGTCTCGACTTCAATGTCTCGTCATCACTGTCTCGACGTCACTGACTAGACATCACTGTCACGACATCACTGTCACGATGTCACTGTCTCGACGTCACTGTCTCAATGTCACTGTCTCGATGTCACTGTCTCGACGTCACTGTCTCGACGTCACTGTCTCGACGTCAATATCTCGACGTCTCTGTCTCGACGTCTCTGTCTCGACGTCACTGTCTCGATGTCAATGTCCTGACCTCATTGTCTCGAAGTCACTGTCACGATGTCACTGTTTCGATGTCACTGTCTCGACGTCAATGTCTCGACCTCACTGTCTCGATGTCATTGTCACAACATCACTGTCTCGACCTCACTGTCTTGATGTCACTGTCTCGATGTCACTGTCTTGACGTCTCTGTCTCGACCTCAATGTCTCGACATCACTGTCTCGACATCACTGTCTCGATGTCAATATCTCGACTTCACTGTCTCGATGTCACTGTCTCGACGTCACTGTCTCGATGTCATTGTCACAACATCACTGTCTCGACCTCACTGTCTCGATGTCACTGCCTCGACGTCACTGTCTCGACGTCACTGTCTCAAAGTCACTGCCTAGACATCACTGTCTCGACGTCAATGTCTCAATGTCACTGTCAAGATGTCACTGTCATGTCGTCTCTGTCTCGACGTCACTGTCTCGACGTCACTGTCTCGACGTCACTGTCACAACGTCACTGTCTCGATGTCACTGTCTCAGCGTCACTATCTCAATGTCACTGTCTCGACATCACTGTCTCAAAGTCACTGCCTAGACATCACTGTCTCGCCGTCAATGTCTCAATGTCACTGTCTCGACGTCACTGTCTCGACGTCACTGTCTCGACGTCACTGACTCGATGTCACTGCCTAGACATCACTGTCTCGACGTCACTGACTCGACGTCACTGTCTCGACATCAGTGTCTCGACATCACTGTCTCGATGTCACTGTCTCGACGTCACTGTCTCGACATCACTGCCTAGACGTCGCTGTCATGACGTCACTGTCTCGACGTCACTGTCTCGTCGTCAAAGTCTTGACGTCAATGTCACGACGTCTCTGTCTCGACACCACTGTGTCGACGTCACTGTCACAACGTCACTGTCACGATGTCACTGTCGCGATGTCACTGTCTCGATGTCACTGTCTCGACGTCACTGTCTTGACGTCACATTCTCGATGTCGCTGTCTCATCGTCACTGTCACGAAGTCACTGTCTGGATGTCACTGTCTCGACGTCAATGTCTCGACGTCTCTGTCTCGACGTCTCTGTCTCGACGTCACTGTCTCGATGTCACTATCTCATCGTCACTGTCACGACATCACTGTCTCGACGTCACTGTCTCGATGTCACTGTTTCGACGTCAATGTCTTGACCTCACTGTTTCGATGTCCATGTTACGACATCACTGTCTAGCCATCACTGTCTCGACGTCAATGTCTCGACCTCACTGTCTCGACGTCAATGTCTCGACATCACTCTCTCAGTGTCAGTGTCGCGACGTCACTGTCACGACTTCACTGTCTTGATGTCACTGTCTCGAGGTCAATGTTTCGACATCAATGTCTCGACCTCACTGTCTCGATGTCACTGTCTCGATGTCACTGTCTCGACGTCTCTGTCTCGACGCCAATGTCTCGACCTAACTGTCTCGACTTCACTGTCTCGATGTCACTGTCTCGATGTCACTGTCTCGACGTCACTGTCTCGATGTCATTGTCACAACATCACTGTCTCGACCTCACTGTCTCGATGTCACTGTCTCGATGTCACTGTCTTGACATCTCTGTCTCGACGTCAATGTCTCGACATCACTGTCTCGACATCACTGTCTCGACATCACTGTCTCGATGTCAATATCTCGACTTCACTGTCTCGATGTCACTGTCTCGACGTCACTGTCTCGATGTCATTGTCATAACATCACTGTCTCGACCTCACTGTCTCGATGTCACTGCCTCGACGTCACTGTCTCGACGTCACTGTCTCAAAGTCACTGCCTAGACATCACTGTCTCGACGTCAATGTCTCAATGTCACTGTCAAGATGTCACTGTCACGTCTTCACTGTCTCGACGTCACTGTCTCGACGTCACTGTCTCGACGTCACTGTCACAACGTCACTGTCTCGATGTCACTGTCTCAGCGTCACTATCTCAATGTCACTGTCTCGACATCACTGTCTCAAAGGCACTGCCTAGACATCACTGTCTCGACGTCAATGTCTCAATGTCACTGTCTCGACGTCACTGTCTCGACGTCACGGTCTCGACGTCACTGACTCGAAGTCACTGCCTAGACGTCACTGTCTCGAACTCACTGACTCGACGTCACTGTCTCGACATCAGTGTCTCGACATCACTGTCTCGATGTCACTGTCTCGACGTCACTGTCTCGACATCAGTGTCTCGACATCACTGTCTCGATGTCACTGTCTCGACGTCACTGTCTCGTCGTCAAAGTCTCGACGTCAATGTCACGACGTCTCTGTCTCGACGCCACTGTGTCGACGTCACTGTCACAACGTCACTGTCACGATGTCACTGTCGCGATGTCACTGTCTCGATGTCACTGTCTCGACGTCACTGTCTCGACGTCACATTCTCAATGTCGCTGTCTCATCGTCACTGTCACGAAGTCACTGTCTGGATGTCACTGTCTCGACGTCAATGTCTCGATGTCTCTGTCTCGACGTCTCTGTCTCGAAGTCACTGTATCGATGTCGCTGTCTCATCGTCACTGTCACGACATCACTGTCTCGACGTCACTGTCTCGATGTCACTGTCTCGACATCAATGTCTTGACCTCACTGTTTCGATGTCAATGTTATGACATCACTGTCTAGCCGTCACTGTCTCAACGTCAATGTCTCGACCTCACTGTCTCGACGTCAATGTCTCGACATCACTCTCTCAGCGTCAGTGTCGCGACGTCACTGTCACGACTTCACTGTCTTGATGTCACTGTCTCGAGGTCAATGTTTCGACGTCAATGTCTCGACCTCACTGTCTCGATGTCACTGTCTCGATGTCACTGTCTCGACGTCTCTGTCTCGACGTCAACGTCTCGACCTAACTGTCTCGACATCACTGTCTCGATGTCAATATCTCGACTTCACTGTCTCGATGTCACTGTCTCGATGTCACTGTCTCGACGTCACTGTCTCGATGTCATTGTCACAACATCACTGTCTCGACCTCACTGTCTCGATGTCACTGTCTCGATGTCACTGTCTCGACGTCAATGTCTCGACCTCACTGTCTCGATGTCAATGTTACGACGTCACTGTCTAGACGTCACTGTCTAGACGTCACTGTCTCGACGTCAATGTCTCGACCTCACGCTCTCGATGTCACTGTCTCGATATCTCTGGCTCGATCTCACTGTCTCGACGTCACTGTCTCGATGTCACTGTCTCAACGTCACTTTCTCGACTTCACTGTCTAGACCTCACTGTCTTGACGTCAATGTCTCGACGTCTCTGTCTCGACGTCGCTGTCTCGACGTCACTGTCTCGATGTCACTGTCTCGATGTCAATGTCATGACCTCACTGACTCGATATCAATGTTACGACATCACTGTCTAGACGTCACTGTCTCGATGCCACTGTCTCGATGTCACTGTCTCGACATCACTGTCTCGACGTCACTGCCTCGACGTCACTGTCAGGATGTTACTGTCTCGACGTCACTGTCTCGACGTCATTGTCTCGACATCACTGTCACGATGTCACTGTCACGTCGTCACTGTCTCGACGTCACTGTCTCGACGTCACTGTCACAACGTGACTGTCTCGATGTCACTGTCTCGGCGTCACTATCTCGATGTCACTGTCTCGACGTCACTGTCTCGATGTCAATGTTACGACGTCACTGTCTCGACGTCACTGTCTCGACCTCATTGTCTCGATGTCACTGTCTCATCATCACTGTCTCGATGTCAAAGTCACGACGCCACTGTCTCGATGTCACTGTCTTGATGCCACTGTCTCGACATCACTGTCGCGTTGTCAATGTCGCAATGCCAATGTCTCGCCGTCACTGTTTCGACGTCACTGTCACGACATCAATGTCTCGACGTTACTGTCTCAGCGTCAGTGTCTCGACGTCACTGTCACGACTTCACTGTCTTGATGTCACTGTCACGACGTCACTGTCTCGACATCACTGTCTCGACGTCATTGTCTCGACGTCACGATTTCGACATCACTGTCACGATGTCACTGTCACGTCGTCACTGTCTCGACATCACTGTCACGTCGTCACTGTCTCGATGTCACTGTCTCAATGTCACTGTCACAACGTCACTGTCTCGACCTCACTGTCTCGATGTCACTGTCTCGATGTCACTGTCTTGACGTCTCTGTCTCGACATCAATGTCTCGACGTCACTGTCTCGACATCAATGTCTCGACGTCAATGTCTCGACCTCGCTGTCTCGATGTCACTGTCTCGACATCACTGTCTCGACGTCAATGTCTCGACCTCACTGTCTCAATGTCACTGTCTCGATGTCACTGTCTAAAAATCACTGTCTCGACGTCAATGTCTTGACCTCACTGTCTCGATGTCACTGTCTCATCGTCACTGTCTCGATGTCAAAGTCATGACATCACTGTCTCGACATCACTGTCTCGACATCACTGTCTCGACGTCAATGTCACAACGTCACTGTCTTGACGTCACTGTCTCTTCGCCAATGTCTCAACGTCAATGTCTCGACCTCACTGTCTCGATATCACTGTCTCGACATCACTGTCTCGACGTCAATGTCTCGACTTCACTGTCTCGACGTCACTGTCTCAATGTCAAAATCACGACATCACTCTCTCGATGTTACTGTCTCGACGTCAATGTCTCGACGTCACTGTCTCGACCTCACTGTCTCAATGTCACTGTCTCGACATCACTGTCTCGACGTCAATGTCTCGACCTCACTGTCTCGACATCTCTGTCTTGATGTCACTGTCTAAACATCACTGTCTCGACGTCAATGTCTCGATCTCACTGTCTCGACGTCACTGTCTCGATGTCACTGTCTAAACGTCACTGTCTCGACTTCACTGTCTCGACATCACTGTCTCGACATCACTGTCGCGTTGTCAATTTCGCATTGTCAATGTCATGACGTCACTGTCTCGATGTCACTGTCTAAATGTCACTGTCTTGACGTCAATGTCTCGATCTCACTTTCTCGATGTCACTGTCTCGATTTCACTCTCACGCTGTCACTGTCATGATGTCACTGTCTTGACATCACTGTCTCGATGTCACTGTCTTGACTTCACTGTCTCGATGTCACTGTCTCGACATCATTGTCGCGTTGTCAATTTCGCATTGTCAATGTCATGATGTCACTGTCTCGATGTCACTGTCTAAATGTCACTGTCTCGACGTCAATGTCTCGATCTCACTTTCTTGATGTCACTGTCTCGATTTCACTCTCGCGCTGTCACTGTCACGATGTCACTGTCTTGACATCACTGTCTTGATGTCACTGTCTCGATGTCACTGTCTCGACGTCACTGTCTCGACGTCACTGTTTCGAAGTCACTTTCTCGACTTTACTGTCTCGATGTCACTGTCTCGACGTCACTGTCTCGATGTCACTGTCTTGACTTCACTGTCTCGATGTCACTGTCACGACGTCACTGTCTCGACATCAATGTCACAACGTCACTGTCTTGACGTCACTGTCTCTTCGCCAATGTCTCAACGTCAATGTCTCGACCTAACTGTCTCGATATCACTGTCTCGACATCACTGTCTCGACGTCAATGTCTCGACTTCACTGTCTCGACGTCACTGTCTCAATGTCAAAGTCACGACATCACTGTCTCGATGTTACTGTCTCGACGTCAATGTCTCGACGTCACTGTCTCGACCTCACTGTCTCAATGTCACTGTCTCGACATCACTGTCTTGACGTCACTGTCTCGATGTCACTGTCTCGACGTCTCTGTCTCGATGTCACTGTCTAAACATCACTGTCTCGACGTCAATGTCTCGATCTCACTGTCTCGATGTCTCTGTCTCGATATCTCTGGCTCGACCTCACTGTCTCGACGTCACTGTCTCGATGTCACACTCTAGACCTCACTGTCTCGACGTCACTGTCTCGGTGTCAAAGTTACGACATCACTGTCTCGATGTCACTGTCTCGACGTCAATGTCTCGACGTTACTGTCTCGACCTCACTGTCTCAATGTCACTGTCTCGATGTCACTGTCTCGACATCACTGTCTCGACATCACTGTCTCGACGTCACTGTCACAATGTCACTGTCTAGACATCACTGTCTCGATGTCACTGTCATGTTGTCACTGTCTCGTTGTCACTGTCACGATGTCACTGACTTGACGTCACTGTCTGGACATCACTGTCTCGACGTCAATGTCTCGAACTGACTGTCTCGATGTCACTGTCTCGACGTCACTGTCTCGACGTCAATGTCTCAACCTCACTGTCTCGACGTCACTGTCTCGATGTCACTGTCTAAATGTCACTGTCTCGACGTCAATGTCTCATCGTCACTGTCTCGATGTCAAAGTCACGACATCACTGTCTCGATGTCACTGTCTCGACTTCACTGTCTCGACGTCACTGTCTCGACATCACTGTCGCGTTGTCAATTTCGCATTGTCAATGTCATGACGTCACTGTCTCGATGTCACTGTCTAAATGTCACTGTCTTGACGTCAATGTCTCGATCTCACTTTCTCGATGTCACTGTCTCGATTTCACTCTCGCGCTGTCACTGTCATGATGTCACTGTCTTGACATCACTGTCTCGATGTCACTGTCTTGACTTCACTGTCTCGACGTCACTGTCTCGACATCATTGTCGCATTGTCAATTTCGCATTGTCAATGTCATGACATCACTGTCTCGATGTCACTGTCTAAATGTCACTGTCTCGACGTCAATGTCTCGATCTCACTTTCTCGATGTCACTGTCTCGATTTCACTCTCGCGCTGTCACTGTCACGATGTCACTGTCTTGACATCACTGTCTTGATGTCACTGTCTCGATGTCACTGTCTCGACATCACTGTCTCGACGTCACTGTTTCGAAGTCACTGTTTCGACGTCACTTTCTCGACGTTACTGTCTCGATGTCACTGTCTCGACGTCACTGTCTCGACGTCACTGTCTTGACTTCACTGTCTCGATGTCACTGTCACGACGTCACTGTCTCGAAGTCAATGTCACAACGTCACTGTCTTGACGTCACTGTCTCTTCGCCAATGTCTCAACGTCAATGTCTCGACCTCACTGTCTCGATATCACTGTCTCGACATCACTGTCTCGACGTCAATGTCTCGACTTCACTGTCTCGACGTCACTGTCTCAATGTCAAAGTCACGACATCACTGTCTCGATGTCACTGTCTCGACGTCAATGTCTCGACGTTACTGTCTCGACGTCACGGTCTTGACTTCACTGTCTCGATGTCACTGTCACGACGTCACTGTCTCGACGTCAATGTCACAACGTCACTGTCTTGACGTCACTGTCTCTTCGCCAATGTCTCGACGTCAATGTCTCGACTTCACTGTCTCGACGTCACTGTCTCAATGTCAAAGTCACGACATCACTGTCTCGATGTTACTGTCTCGACGTCAATGTCTCGACGTCACTGTCTCGACCTCACTGTCTCAATGTCACTGTCTCGACATCACTGTCTCGACGTCAATGTCTCGACCTCACTGTCTCGACGTCTCTGTCTCGATGTCACTGTCTAAACATCACTGTCTCGACGTCAATGTCTCGATCTCACTGTCTCGATGTCACTGTCTCGATATCTCTGGCTCGACCTCACTGTCTCGACGTCACTGGCTCAATGTCACTGTCTAGACCTCACTGTCTCGACATCACTGTCTCGATGTCACTGTCTCATCGTCACTGTCTCGATGTCAAAGTCACGACATCACTGTCTCGATGTCACTGTCTCGACGTCAATGGCTCGACGTTACTGTCTCGACCTCACTGTCTCAATGTCACTGTCTCGATGTCACTGTCTCGACGTCAATGTCTCGAACTCACTGTCTCGACGTCACTGTCTCGATGTCACTGTCTCATCGTCACTGTCTCGATGTCAAAGTCACGACATCACTGTCTCGACCTCACTGTCTTGACGTCACTGTCTTGATGTCACTGTCTAAATGTCGCTGTCTCGACGTCAATGTCTCGACCTCATTGTCTCGATGTCACTGTCTCGATATCTCTGGCTCGACCTCACTGTCTCGATGTCACTGTCTCGATGTCACTGTCTAAGCATCACTGTCTCGATGTCACTGTCTAGACCTCACTGTCTCGAGGTCACTGTCTCGATGTCACTGTCTCGTTGTCAAAGTCACAACATCACTGTCTCGGTGTCACTGTCTCGACTTCACTGTCTCGATGTCACTGTCTCGACATCACTGTCGCGTTGTCAATTTCGCATTGTCAATGTGACGACGTCACTGTCTCAACGTCACTGACTCGATGTCACTGTCTAAATGTCACTGTCTCAACGTCAATGTCTCGATCTCACTTTCTCGTTGTCACTGTCTCGATATCTCTGGCTCGTCCTCAATTTCTCGATGTCACTGTCTCGATGTCACTGTCTAAACGTCACTGTCTCGACATCATTGTCTAGACCTCACTGTCTCGACGTCACTGTCTCAATGTCACTGTCTCAACGTCACTGTCTCGATGTCAAAGTCACGACATCACTATCTCGATGTCACTGTCTCTACGTCAATGTCTCGACATTACTGTCTCGACCTCACTGTCTCAATGTCACTGTCTCGATGTCACTGTCTCGACGTCAATGTCTCGAACTCACTGTCTCGACGTCACTGTCTCGATGTCACTGTCTCATCGTCACTCTCTCAATGTCAAAGTCACGACATCACTGTCTCGACGTCACTGTCGCGATGTCACTGTCTCGATATCTCTGGCTCGATCTCACTGTCTCGACATCACTGTCTCGATGTCACTGTCTCGATGTCTCTGCCTCAATGTCAATGTCTCGACGTCAATGTCTCGACATCACTGTCTCAATATCAATGTCTCGACTTCACTGTCTCGATGTCACTGCCTCGATGTCACTGTCTCGATGTCTCTGTCTCGACTTCAATGTCTCGACATAACTGTCTCGACGTCAATGTCTCAACCTCACTGTCTCGATGTCACTGTCTCGACATCACTGTCGCGTTGTCAATTTCGCATTGTCAATTTCACGACGTCACTGTCTCAACGTCACTGTCTCGATGTCACTGTCTAAATGTCACTGTCTCGACGTCAATGTCTCGATCTCACTTTCTCGTTGTCACTGTCTCGATATCTCTGGCTCGACCTCAATTTCTCGATGTCACTGTCTCGATGTCACTGTCTAAACATCACTGTCTCGACGTCATTGTCTAGACCTCATTGTCGCGATGTCACTGTCTCAACGTCACTGTCTCGATGTCAAAGTCACGACATCACTATCTCGATGTCACTGTCTCTATGTCAATGTCTCGACATTACTGTCTCGACCTCACTGTCTCAATGTCACTGTCTCGATATCTCTGTCTCGACCTCACTGTCTCGACGTCACTGGCTCGATGTCACTGTCTAGACCTCACTGTCTCGACGTCACTGTCTCGATGTCACTGTCTCATCGTCACTGTCTCGATGTCAAAGTCTCGACATCACTGTCTCGATGTCACTGTCTCGACGTCAATGTCTCGACGTTACTGTCTCGACCTCACTGTCTCAATGTCACTGTCTCGATGTCACTGTCTCGATGTCAATGTCTCGAACTCACTGTCTCGACGTCACTGTCTCGATGTCACTGTCTCATCGTCACTGTCTCGATGTCAAAGTCATGACATCACTGTCTCGATGTCACTGTCTCGACGTCACTGTCTAAACATCACAGTGTCGACGTCACTGCCTCGATGTCACTGTCTCGATGTCACTGTCTCGATGTCACTGTCTAGACCTCACTGTCACGACATCACTGTCTCGATGTCACTGTCTCGACTTCACTGTCTCGATGTCACTGTCTCAACATCACTGTCGCATTGTCAATTTCGCATTGTCAATGTCATGACGTCACTGTCTCGATGTCACTGTCTAAATGTCACTGTCTTGACGTCAATGTCTCGATCTCACTTTCTCGATGTCACTGTCTCGATTTCACTCTCGCGCTGTCAATGTCATGATGTCACTGTCTTGACATCATTGTCTCGATGTCACTGTCTTGACTTCACTGTCTCGACGTCACTGTCTCGACATCATTGTCGCGTTGTCAATTTCGCATTGTCAATGTCATGACGTCACTGTCTCGATCTCACTGTCTAAATGTCACTGTCTCGATTTCACTCTCACGCTGTCACTGTCACGATCTCACTGTCTTGACATCACTGTCTTGATGTCACTGTCTCGATGTCACTGTCTCGACGTCACTGTCTCGACGTCACTGTTTCGAAGTCACTGTTTCGACGTAACTTTCTCGACGTTACTGTCTCGATGTCACGGACTCGACGTCACTGTCTCGACGTCACTGTCTTGACTTCACTGTCTCGATGTCACTGTCACGACGTCACTGTCTCGACGTCAATGTCACAACGTCACTGTCTTGACGTCACTGTCTCTTCGCCAATGTCTCGACGTCAATGTCTCGACTTCACTGTCTCGACGTCACTGTCTCGATGTCAAAGTCACGACATCACTGTCTCGATGTTACTGTCTCGACGTCAATGTCTCGACCTCACTGTCTCGACGTCTCTGTCTCGATGTCACTGTCTAAACATCACTGTCTCGACGTCAATGTCTCGATCTCACTGTCTCGATGTCACTGTCTCGATATCTCTGGCTCGACCTCACTGTCTCGACGTCACTGTCTCGATGTTACTGTCTAGACCTCACTGTCTCGACGTCACTGTCTCGATGTCACTGTCTCATCGTCACTGTCTCGATGTCAAAGTCATGACATCACTGTCTCGATGTCACTGTCTCGACGTCACTGTCTAAACATCACAGTGTCGACGTCACTGCCTCGATGTCACTGTCTCGATGTCACTGTCTCGATGTCACTGTCTAGACCTCACTGTCACGACATGACTGTCTCGATGTCACTGTCTCGACGTCAATGTCTCGACGTTACTGTCTCGACCTCACTGTCTCAATGTCACTGTCTCGATGTCACTGTCTCGACGTCAATGTCTCGAACTCACTGTCTCGACGTCACTGTCTCGATGTCACTGTCTCATCGTCACTGTCTCGATGTCAAAGTCACGACATCACTGTCTCGATGTCACTGTCTCGATGTCACTGTCTAAACATCACAGTCTCGACGTCACTGCCTCGATGTCACTGTCTCGATGTCACTGTCTCGCTGTCACTGTCTAGACCTCACTGTCTCGACATCACTGTCTCGATGTCACTGTCTAAATGTCGCTGTCTCGACGTCAATGTCTCGACCTCATTGTCTCGATGTCACTGTCTTGATGTCACTGTCTAAATGTCGCTGTCTCGACGTCAATGTCTCGACCTCATTGTCTCGATGTCACTGTCTCGATATCTCTGGCTCGACCTCACTGTCTCGATGTCACTGTCTCGATGTCACTGTCTAAGCATCACTGTCTCGATGTCACTGTCTAGACCTCACTGTCTCGAGGTCACTGTCTCGATGTCACTGTCTCGTTGTCAAAGTCACGACATCACTGTCTCGGTGTCACTGTCTCGACTTCACTGTCTCGATGTCACTGTCTCGACGTCAATGTCTCGAACTCACTGTCTCGACGTCACTGTCTCGATGTCACTGTCCCGCTGTCACTGTCTAGACCTCACTGTCTCGACATCACTGTCTCGATGTCACTGTCTAAATGTCGCTGTCTCGACGTCAATGTCTCGACCTCATTGTCTCGATGTCACTGTCTTGATGTCACTGTCTAAATGTTGCTGTCTTGACGTCAATGTCTCGACCTCATTGTCTCGATGTCACTGTCTCGATATCTCTGGCTCGACCTCACTGTCTCGATGTCACTGTCTCATCGTCACTGTCTCGATGTCAAAGTCACGACATCACTGTCTCGACATCACTGTCTCGACGTCACTGTCTCGATGTCACTGTCTCGATATCTCTGGCTCGATCTCACTGTCTCGACATCACTGTCTCGATGTCACTGTCTCGATGTCTCTGCCTCAATGTCAATGTCTCGACGTCAATGTCTCGACATCACTGTCTCAATATCAATGTCTCGACTTCACTGTCTCGATGTCACTGCCTCGATGTCACTGTCTCGATGTCTCTGTCTCGACTTCAATGTCTCGACATAACTGTCTCGACGTCAATGTCTCAACCTCACTGTCTCGATGTCACTGTCTCGACATCACTGTCGCGTTGTCAATTTCGCATTGTCAATTTCATGACGTCACTGTCTCAACGTCACTGTCTCGATGTCACTGTCTAAATGTCACTGTCTCGACGTCAATGTCTCGATCTCACTTTCTCGTTGTCACTGTCTCGATATCTCTGGCTCGACCTCAATTTCTCGATGTCACTGTCTCGATGTCACTGTCTAAACATCACTGTCTCGACGTCATTGTCTAGACCTCACTGTCGCGATGTCACTGTCTCAACGTCACTGTCTCGATGTCAAAGTCACGACATCACTATCTCGATGTCACTGTCTCTACGTCAATGTCTCGACATTACTGTCTCGACCTCACTGTCTCAATGTCACTGTCTCGATATCTCTGTCTCGACCTCACTGTCTCGACGTCACTGGCTCGATGTCACTGTCTAGACCTCACTGTCTCGACGTCACTGTCTCGATGTCACTGTCTCTACGTCAATGTCTCGACATTACTGTCTCGACCTCACTGTCTCAATGTCACTGTCTCGATATCTCTGTCTCGACCTCACTGTCTCGACGTCACTGGCTCGATGTCACTGTCTAGACCTCACTGTCTCGACGTCACTGTCTCGATGTCACTGTCTCATCGTCACTGTCTCGATGTCAAAGTCTCGACATCACTGTCTCGATGTCACTGTCTCGACGTCAATGTCTCGACGTTACTGTCTCGACCTCACTGTCTCGGTGTCACTGTCTCGACTTCACTGTCTCGATGTCACTGTCTCGACATCACTGTCGCGTTGTCAATTTCGCATTGTCAATGTCACGACGTCACTGTCTCAACGTCACTGACTCGATGTCACTGTCTAAATGTCACTGTCTCAACGTCAATGTCTCGATCTCACTTTCTCGTTGTCACTGTCTCGATATCTCTGGCTCGACCTCAATTTCTCGATGTCACTGTCTCGATGTCACTGTCTAAACGTCACTGTCTCGACGTCATTGTCTAGACCTCACTGTCTCGACGTCACTGTCTCAATGTCACTGTCTCAACGTCACTGTCTCGATGTCAAAGTCACGACATCACTATCTCGATGTCACTGTCTCTACGTCAATGTCTCGACATTACTGTCTCGACCTCACTGTCTCAATGTCACTGTCTCGATGTCACTGTCTCGACGTCAATGTCTCGAAATCACTGTCTCGACGTCACTGTCTCGATGTCACTGTCTCATCGTCACTCTCTCAATGTCAAAGTCACGACATCACTGTCTCGATGTCACTGTCTCGATATCTCTGACTCGACGTCACTGTCTCGACGTCACTGTCTCGATGTCACTGTCTAAACGTCACTGTCTCGATGTCTCTGCCTCGATGTCAATGTCTCGACGTCAATGTCTCGACATCACTGTCTCGATATCAATGTCTCGACTTCACTGTCTTGATGTCACTGCCTCGATGTCACTGTCTCGATGTCTCTGTCTCGACTTCAATGTCTCGACATTACTGTCTCGACATAACTGTCTCGACGTCAATGTCTCAACTTCACTGTCTCGATGTCACTGTCTCGACATCACTGTCGCGTTGTCAATTTCGCATTGTCAATGTCACGCGTCACTGTCTCAACGTCACTGTCTCGATGTCACTGTCTAAATGTCACTGTCTCGACGTCAATGTCTCGATCTCACTTTCTCATTGTCACTGTCTCGATATCTCTGGCTCGACCTCAATTTCTCGATGTCACTGTCTCGATGTCACTGTCTAAACATCACTGTCTCGACGTCATTGTCTAGACCTCACTGTCTCGACGTCACTGTCTCAATGTCACTGTCTCAACGTCACTGTCTCGATGTCAAAGTCACGACATCACTATCTCGATGTCACTGTCTCTACGTCAATGTCTCGACATTACTGTCTCGACCTCACTGTCTCAATGTCACTGTCTCAATGTCACTGTCTCGACGTCAATGTCTCGAACTCACTGTCTCGACGTCACTGTCTCGATGTCACTGTCTCATCGTCACTCTCTCAATGTCAAAGTCACGACATCACTGTCTCGATGTCACTGTCTCGATATCTCTGGCTCGATCTCACTGTCTCGACGTCACTGTCTCAATGTCACTGTCTAAACGTCACTGTCTCGATGTCTCTGCCTCGATGTCAATGTCTCGACGTCAATGTCTCGACATCACTGTCTCGATATCAATGTCTCGACTTCACTGTCTCGATGTCACTGCCTCGATGTCACTGTCTCGATGTCTCTGTCTCGACTTCAATGTCTCGACATTACTGTCTCGACATAACTGTCTCGACGTCAATGTCTCAACCTCACTGTCTCGATGTCACTGCCTCGACGTCACTGTCTCGACGTCAATGTCTCGACCTCACTGTCTCGACGTCACTGTCTCGATGTCACTGTCTAAATGAACACTGTCTCGACGTCAATGTCTCGACCTCACTGTCTCGACGTCACTGTCTCGATGTCACTGTCTAAACATCACTGTCTCGATGTCACGGACTCGACGTCACTGTCTCGACGTCACTGTCTTGACTTCACTGTCTCGATGTCACTGTCACGATGTCACTGTCTCGACGTCAATGTCACAACGTCACTGTCTTGACGTCACTGTCTCTTCGCCAATGTCTCGACGTCAATGTCTCGACTTCACTGTCTCGACGTCACTGTCTCGATGTCAAAGTCACGACATCACTGTCTCGATGTTACTGTCTCGACGTCAATGTCTCGACGTCACTGTCTCGACCTCACTGTCTCAATGTCACTGTCTCGACATCACTGTCTCGACGTCAATGTCTCGACCTCACTGTCTCGACGTCTCTGTCTCGATGTCACTGTCTAAACATCACTGTCTCGACGTCAATGTCTCGATCTCACTGTCTCGATGTCACTGTCTCGATATCTCTGGCTCGACCTCACTGTCTCGACGTCACTGTCTCGATGTCACTGTCTAGACCTCACTGTCTCGACATCACTGTCTCGATGTCACTGTCTCATCGTCACTGTCTCGATGTCAAAGTCACGACATCACTGTCTCGTTGTCACTGTCTCGACGTCAATGTCTCGACGTTACTGTCTCGACGTCACTGTCTCGATGTCACTGTCTCATCGTCACTGTCTCGATGTCACTGTCTCATCGTCACTGTCTCGATGTCAAAGTCACGACATCACTGTCTCGATGTCACTGTCTCGATGTCACTGTCTCGACGTCAATGTCTCGAACTCACTGTCTCGACGTCACTGTCTCGATGTCACTGTCTCATCGTCACTGTCTCGATGTCACTGTCTCATCGTCACTGTCTCGATGTCAAAGTCACGACATCACTGTCTCGATGTCACTGTCTCGATGTCACTGTCTAAACATCACAGTCTCGACGTCACTGCCTCGATGTCACTGTCTCGATGTCACTGTCTCGCTGTCACTGTCTAGACCTCACTGTCTCGACATCACTGTCTCGATGTCACTGTCCCATCGTCACTGTCTCGATGTCACTGTCTAAACGTCACTGTCTCGATGTCTCTGCCTCGATGTCAATGTCTCGACGTCAATGGCTCGACATCACTGTCTCGACGTCAATGTCTCGACTTCACTGTCTCGATGTGACTGTCTCGATGTCACTGTCTCGATGTCTCTGTCTCGACGTCAATGTCTCGACATCACTGTCTCGACATCACTGTCTCAACGTCAATGTCTCGACCTCACTGTCTCGATGTCACTGCCTCGACGTCACTGTCTCGACGTCAATGTCTCGACCTCACTGTCTCGACGTCACTGTCTTGATGTCACTGTCTAAATGTCGCTGTCTCGACGTCAATGTCTCGACCTCATTGTCTCGATGTCACTGTCTCGATATCTCTGGCTCGACCTCACTGTCTCGATGTCACTGTCTCGATGTCACTGTCTAAGCATCACTGTCTCGATGTCACTGTCTAGACCTCACTGTCTCGAGGTCACTGTCTCGATGTCACTGTCTCGTTGTCAAAGTCACGACATCACTGTCTCGGTGTCACTGTCTCGACTTCACTGTCTCGATGTCACTGTCTCGACATCACTGTCGCGTTGTCAATTTCGCATTGTCAATGTGACGACGTCACTGTCTCAACGTCACTGACTCGATGTCACTGTCTAAATGTCACTGTCTCGACGTCAATGTCTTGATCTCACTTTCTCGTTGTCACTGTCTCGATATCTCTGGCTCGACCTCAATTTCTCGATGTCACTGTCTCGATGTCACTGTCTAAACGTCACTGTCTCGACGTCATTGTCTAGACCTCATTGTCTCGACGTCACTGTCTCAATGTCACTGTCTCAACGTCACTGTCTCAATGTCAAAGTCACGACATCACTATCTCGATGTCACTGTCTCTACGTCAATGTCTCGACATTACTGTCTCGACCTCACTGTCTCAATGTCACTGTCTCGATGTCACTGTCTCGACGTCAATGTCTCGAACTCACTGTCTCGACGTCACTGTCTCGATGTCACTGTCTCATCGTCACTCTCTCAATGTCAAAGTCACGACATCACTGTCTCGATGTCACTGTCTCGATATCTCTGGCTCGACGTCACTGTCTCGACGTCACTGTCTCGATGTCACTGTCTAAACGTCACTGTCTCGATGTCTCTGCCTCGATGTCAATGTCTCGACGTCAATGTCTCGACATCACTGTCTCGATATCAATGTCTCGACTTCACTGTCTCGATGTCACTGCCTCAATGTCACTGTCTCGATGTCTCTGTCTCGACTTCAATGTCTCGACATTACTGTCTCGACATAACTGTCTCGACGTCAATGTCTCAACCTCACTGTCTCGATGTCACTGTCTCGACATCACTGTCGCGTTGTCAATTTCGCATTGTCAATGTCACGACGTCACTGTCTCAACGTCACTGTCTCGATGTCACTGTCTAAATGTCACTGTCTCGACGTCAATGTCTCGATCTCACTTTCTCATTGGCACTGTCTCGATATCTCTGGCTCGACCTCAATTTCTCGATGTCACTGTCTCGATGTCACTGTCTAAACGTCACTGTCTCGACGTCATTGTCTAGACCTCACTGTCTCGACGTCACTGTCTCAATGTCACTGTCTCAACGTCACTGTCTCGATGTCAAAGTCACGACATCACTATCTTGATGTCACTGTCTCTACGTCAATGTCTTGACATTACTGTCTCGACCTCACTGTCTCAATGTCACTGTCTCGATGTCACTGTCTCGACGTCAATGTCTCGAACTCACTGTCTCGACGTCACTGTCTCGATGTCACTGTCTCATCGTCACTCTCTCAATGTCAAAGTCATGACATCACTGTCTCGATGTCACTGTCTCGATATCTCTGGCTCGATCTCACTGTCTCGACGTCACTGTCTCAATGTCACTGTCTAAACGTCACTGTCTCGATGTCTCTGCCTCGATGTCAATGTCTCGACGTCAATGCCTCGACATCACTGTCTCGGTATCAATGTCTCGACTTCACTGTCTCGATGTCACTGCCTCGATGTCACTGTCTCGATGTCTCTGTCTCGACTTCAATGTCTCGACATTACTGTCTCGACATAACTGTCTCGACGTCAATGTCTCAACCTCACTGTCTCGATGTCACTGCCTCGACGTCACTGTCTCGACGTCAATGTCTCGACCTCACTGTCTCGACGTCACTGTCTCGATGTCACTGTCTAAATGAACACTGTCTCGACGTCAATGTCCCGACCTCACTGTCTCGACGTCACTGTCTCGATGTCACTGTCTAAACATCACTGTCTCGATGTCACTGTCTAGACCTCACTGTCTCGAGGTCACTGTCTCGATGTCACTGATTCATCGTCACTGTCTCGTTGTCAAAGTCACGACATCACTGTCTCGATGTCACTGGCTCGACTTCACTGTCTCAATGTCACTGTCTCATCGTCACTGTCTCGATGTCAAAGTCACGACATCACTGTCTCGATGTCACTGTCTCGACTTCACTGTCTCGACGTCACTGTCTCGACATCACTGTCGCGCTGTCAATTTCGCATTGTCAATGTCACGACGTCACTGTCTCGACGTCACTGTCTCGATGTCACTGTCTAAATGTCACTGTCTCGACGTCAATTTCTCGATCTCACTGTCTCGATGTCACTGTCTCGATATCTCTGGCTCGACCTCACTGTCTCGACGTCACTGTCTCGATGTCACTGTCTAGACCTCACTGTCTCGACGTCACTGTCTCGATGTCACTGTCTCATCGTCACTGTCTCGATGTCACTGTCTCGGTGTCTCTGTCTCGACGTCAATGTCTCGACGTCACTGTCTAAACGTCATTGTCTCGACGTCAATGTCTCGACCTCACTGTCTCGTTGACACTGTCTCGATATCTCTGGCTCGATCTCACTGTCTCGACATCACTGTCTCGATGTCACTGTCTAAACGTCACTGTCTTGACCTCACTTTCTCGACGTCACTGTCTCAATGTCACTGTCTCATCGTCACTGTCTCGATGTCAAAGTCTCGACATCACTGTCGCGTTGTCAATTTCGCATTGTCAATGTCACGACATCACTGTCTAGATGTCACTGTCTCGATGTCACTGTCTCGATATCTCTGGCTCGACCTCACTGTCTCGACGTCACTGTCTCGATGTCACTGTCTAGACCTCACTGTCTCGACGTCACTGTCTCGATGTCACTGTCTCATCGTCACTGTCTCGATGTCACTGTCTCGGTGTCTCTGTCTCGACGTCAATGTCTCGACGTCACTGTCTAAACGTCATTGTCTCGACGTCAATGTCTCGACCTCACTGTCTCGTTGACACTGTCTCGATATCTCTGGCTCGATCTCACTGTCTCGACATCACTGTCTCGATGTCACTGTCTAAACGTCACTGTCTTGACCTCACTTTCTCGACGTCACTGTCTCAATGTCACTGTCTCATCGTCACTGTCTCGATGTCAAAGTCTCGACATCACTGTCGCGTTGTCAATTTCGCATTGTCAATGTCACGACATCACTGTCTAGATGTCACTGTCTCGATGTCACTGTCTCGATTTCACTCTCGCACTGTCACTGTCTTGAGGTCACTGTCTCGAGATCACTGTTTCGATGTCACTGTCTCGACGTCACTGTCTCGACGTCACTCTCTCGACGTCACTGTCTCAACGTCACTGTCTAGATGTCACTGTCTCGACGTCACTGTCTAGACGTCACTGTCTCGACGTCATTGTCTCGATGTCACTGTCTCTATGTCACTGTCTCGATGTCACTGTCTCGACGTCACTGTCTCGATGTCTCTGTCTCGACGTCAATGTCTCGACCTCACTGTCTCGACGTCACTGTTTCGATTTCTCTGGCTCGACCTCACTGTCTCGACGTCACTGTCTCGATGTCACTGTCTCGATGTCTCTGTCTCGACGTCAATGTCTCGACATCACTGTCTCGACATCACTGTCTCGACGTCAATGTCTCGATCTCACTGTTGCGATGTCACTGTCTCGATATCTCTGGCTCGATCTCACTGTCTCAACGTCACTGTCTCGATGTCACTGTCTAAACGTCACTGTCTCGACGTCTCTGCCTCGATGCCAATGTCTCGACGTCACTGTCTCGACATCACCGTCTCGATGTCAATGTCTCGACTTCACTGTCTCGATGTCACTGTCTCGATGTCACTGTCTAAACGTCACTGTCTCGACGTCTCTGCCTCGATGTCAATGTCTCGACGTCACTGTCTCGACATCACTGTCTCGACGTCAATGTCTCGACTTCACTGTCTCGATGTCACTGTCTCGACCTCTCTGTCTCAACATCAATGTCTCGATGTCACTGTCTCGACATCACTGTCTCGACGTCAATGTCTCGACCTCACTGTCTCGATGTCACTGTCTCAACATCACTGTCTCGACGTCAATGTCTCGACCTCACTGTCTCGACGTCACTGTCTCGATGTCACTGTCTAAATGTCACTGTCTCGACGTCAATCTCTCGACCTCACTGTCTCGACATCACTGTCTCGATGTCACTGTCTAAATGTCACTGTCTCGACGTCAATGTCTCGACCTCACTGTCTCGATGTCACTGTCTCGATATCTCTGGATCGACCTCACTGTCTCGACATCACTGTCTCGATGTGACTGTCTAAACATCACTGTCTCGACATCACTGTCTAGACCTCACTGTCTCGACGTCACTGTCTCAATGTCACTGTCTCATCGTCACTGTCTCGATGTCAAAGTCACGACATCACTGTCTCGACGTCACTGTCTCGACATCACTGTCGCATTGTCAATTTCGCATTGTCAATGTCACGACGTCACTGTCTCGATGTCACTGTCTAAATGTCACTGTCTCGACGTCAATGTCTCGATCTCACTTTCTCGATGTCACTGTCTCGATTTCACTCTCACGCTGTCACTGTCACGATGTCACTGTCTTGACATCACTGTCTTGATGTCACTGTCTCGACATCACTGTCTCGATGTCACTGTCTCAACGTCACTGTCTAAACATCACTGTCTCGATGTCACTGTCTCGATGTCACTGTCTCATCGTCACAGTCTCGATGTCAAAGTCACGACATCACTGTCTCGATGTCACTGTCTCGACATCACTGTCTAAACATCACTGTCTCGACGTCAATGTCTCGATCTCACTGTCTCGACATCACTGTCTCGATGTTACTGTCTCGACGTCAATGTCTCGATGTCACTGTCTCGACGTCAATGTCTCGACCTCACTGTCTCGATATCACTGTCTCGACATCACTGTCTCGACGTCAATGTCTCGACTTCACTGACTCGACGTCACTGTCTCAATGTTAAAGTCACGACATCACTGTCTCGATGTTACTGTCTCGGCCTCACTGTCTCAATGTCACTGTCTCGACTTCACTGTCTTGAAGTCACTGTCTCGACATCTCTGTCGTGTTGTCAATTTCGCCTTGTCAATGTCACGACGTCACTGTCTCGACATCACTGTCTCGATGCCACTGTCTAAATGTCACTGTCTCGACGTCAATGTCTCGACCTCACTGTCTCTATGTCACTGTCTCGACATCACTGTCTCGACGTCACTGTCATAACGTCACTCTCTCGACGTCACTGTCTCGACATCTCTGTCGCGTTGTCAATTTCGCCTTGTCAATGTCACGACGTCACTGTCTCGACGTCACTGTCTCGATGTCACTGTCTAAATGTCACTGTCTCGACGTCACTGTCTCGACATCACTGTCTCAACGTCATTGTCTCGACGTCACTGTCACGATGTCACTGTCACGTCGTCACTGTCTCGACGTCACTGTCTCGACGTCATTGTCTCAACGTCACTGTCACTATGTCACTGTCTAGACATCGCTGTCTCGACGTCAATGTCTCGACCTCACTGTCTCGATGTCACTGTCTCGATGTCACTGTCTTGACGTCAATGTCTCGACTTCACTGTCTCGATGTCACTGTCTAAACGTCACGGCCTCGACGTCAATGTCTCAATCTCACTGTCTCGATGTCAAAGTCACGACATCACTGTCTCGACGTCACTGTCTCGACATCAATGTCGCGTTGTGAATTTCGCATTGTCACTGTCTCGATGTCAAAGTCACGACATCACTATCTCAATGTCACTGTCTCGACGTCACTGTCTCGACATCACTGTCGCGTTGTCAATGTCACAATGCCAATGTCTCGCCGTCACTGTCTCGACGTCAATGTCTCGAACTGACTGTCTCGATGTCACTGTCTTGACATCACTGTCTTGATGTCACTGTCTCGACATCACTGTCTCGACGTCACTGTCTCGACATCACTGTCACAATGTCACTGTCTAGACCTCACTGTCTCGATGTCACTGTCATGTTGTCACTGTCTCAATGTCACTGTCACGATGTCACTGACTTGACGTCACTGTCTGGACATCACTGTCTCGACGTCAATGTCTCGAACTGACTGTCTCGATGTCACTGTCTCGACGTCACTGTCTCGACGTCAATGTCTCAACCTCACTGTCTCGACGTCACTGTCTAAACGTCACTGTCTCGACGTCAATGTCTCATCGTCACTGTCTCGATGTCAAAGTCACGACATCACTGTCTCGACATCACTGTCTCGATGTCACTGTCTAAATGTCACTGTCTCGACGTCAATGTCTCGACCTCACTGTCTCGATGTCAAAGTCACGACGTCACTGTCTCGATGTCACTGTCTCGATATCTCTGGCTCGACTTCACTGTCTCGACATCACTGTCTCGATGTCACTGTCTAAACATCACTGTCTCGACATCACTGTCTAGACCTCACTGTCTCGACGTCACTGTCTCGATGTCACTGTCTCATCGTCACTGTCTCGATGTCAAAGTCACGACATCACTGTCTCGACGTCACTGTCTAGACCTCACTGTCTCAACGTCACTGTCTCGATGTCACTGTCTCATCGTCACTGTCTCGATGTCAAAGTCACGACATCAGTCTCGATGTCACTGTCTCGACGTCACTGTCTAAACATCACTGTCTCGACGTCACTGTCTCGATGTCACTGTCTCATCGTCACAGTCTCGATGTCAAAGTCACGACATCACTGTCTCGATGTCACTGTCTCGACATCACTGTCTAAACATCACTGTCTCGACGTCAATGTCTCGATCTCACTGTCTCGACATCACTGTCTCGATGTTACTGTCTCGACGTCAATGTCTCGATGTCACTGTCTCGACGTCAATGTCTCGACCTCACTGTCTCGATATCACTGTCTCGACATCACTGTCTCGATGTCAATGTCTCGACTTCACTGACTCGACGTCACTGTCTCAATGATAAAGTCACGACATCACTGTCTCGATGTTACTGTCTCGGCCTCACTATCTCAATGTCACTGTCTCGACTTCACTGTCTCGACGTCACTGTCTCGACATCTCTGTCGCGTTGTCAATTTCGCCTTGTCAATGTCACGACGTCACTGTCTCGACGTCAATGTCTCGATCTCACTTTCTCGATGTCACTGTCACGATATCTCTGGCTTGACCTCACTTTCCCGATGTCACTGTCTCGATGTCACTGTCTAAAGGTCACTGTCTCGACGTCATTGTCTAGACCTCACTGTCTCGACGTCACTGTCTCAATGTCACTGTCTCATCGTCACTGTCTCGATGTCAAAGTCACGACATCACTGTCTCGATGTCACTGTCTCGACTTCACTGTCTCGACCTCACTGTCTCGACATCACTGTCGCGTTTTCAATTTCACATTGTCAATGTCACGACGTCACTGTCTAGACGTCACAGTCTAGACATCACTGTCTCGATCTCACTGTCATGTCGTCACTGTCTCGATGTCACTGTCATGATGTCACTGTCTTGACATCACTTTCTGGGCATCACTGTCTCGACGTCAATGTCTCGACCCCACTGTCTCGATGTCACTGTCTCGACGTCACTGTCTTGACGTCAATGTCTCGACCTCACTGTCTCGACATCACTGTCGCGTTTTCAATTTCACATTGTCAATGTCACGACGTCACTGTCTAGACGTCACAGTCTAGACATCACTGTCTCGATCTCACTGTCATGTCGTCACTGTCTCGATGTCACTGTCATGATGTCACTGTCTTGACATCACTTTCTGGGCATCACTGTCTCGACGTCAATGTCTCGACCCCACTGTCTCGATGTCACTGTCTCGACGTCACTGTCTTGACGTCAATGTCTCGACCTCACTGTCTCGACGTCACTGTCTCGATGTCACTGTCTAAACGCCACTGCCTCGACGTCAATGTCTCGATCTCACTGTCTCGATGTCAAAGTCACGACATCACTGTCTCGACGTCACTGTCTCGACATCAATGTCGCGTTTTGAATTTCGCATTGTCACTGTCATGATGTCACTGTCTCAACGTCACTGTCTCGACGTCAATGTCTCGATGTCACTGTCTCATCGTCACTGTCTCGATGTCAAAGTCACGACATCACTGTCTCGATGTCACTGTCTCGACATCACTGTCACGATGTCACTGTCACGTCATCACTGTCTCGACGTCACTGTCTCAACGTCACTGTCATAACGTCACTCTCTCGACGTCACTGTCTCGACATCACTGTCTCAACGTCATTGTCTCGACGTCACTGTCTCGATGTCATTGTCTCGACGTCACTGTCTCGATGTCACTATCTCGACGTCACTGTCTCGACGTCACTGTCTCGACGTCATTGTCTCGAAGTCAATGTCACAACGTCACTGTTTCATCGTCACTGTCTCGACGTCACTGTCACTATGTCACTGTCTAGACATCGCTGTCTCGACGTCAATGTCTCGACCTCACTGTCTCGATGTCACTGTCTCCATGTCACTGTCTTGACGTCAATGTCTCGACTTCACTGTCTCGATGTTACTGTCTAAACGTCACAGCCTCGACGTCAATGTCTCGATCTCACTGTCTCGATGTCAAAGTCACGACATCACTGTCTCGATGTCATTGTCTCGACATCAATGTCGCGTTGTGAATTTCGCCTTGTCACTGTCTCGATGTCAAAGTCACGACATCACTATCTCAATGTCACTGTCTCGACGTCACTGTCTCGACATCACTGTCGCGTTGTCAATGTCACAATGCCAATGTCTCGCCGTCACTGTCTCGACGTCAATGTCTCGACGTCACTGTCTCGACGTCACTGTCTCGACCTCACTGTCTCGACGTCAATGTCTCGACGTCACTGTCTCAGCGTCAGTGTCTCGACGTCACTGTTACGGCTTCACTGTCTTGATGTCACTGTCTCGATGTCAATGTCTCGACGTCACTGTCTCGACATCACTGTCTCGACGTCAATGTCTCGAACTCACTGTCTTGATGTCACTGTCTCGGTGTCTCTGTCTCGACGTCAATGTCTCGACGTCACTGTCTCGACATCACTGTCTCGACGTCAATGTCTCGACGTCACTGTCTCGACATCACTGTCTCGACGTCAATGTCTCCACCTCACTGTCTCGATGTCACTGTCTCGACGTCACTGTCTCGATGTCAATGTCTCGACCTCACTGTCTCGATGTCACTGTCTCGATGTCACTGTCTAAACGTCACTGTCTCGACGTCAATGTCTCGATCTCACTGTCGTGATGTCACTGTCTCGATATCTCTGTCTCGATCTCACTGTCTCGACGTCACTGTCTCGACGTCAATGTCTCGAACTCACTGTCTCGACGTCACTGTCTCGATGTCACTGTCTAAATGTCATTGTCTCGATGTCAATGTCTCGAACTCACTGTCTCGATGTCACTGTCTCGATACCTCTGGCTCGACCTCACTGTCTCGACGTCACTGTCTCGATGTCACTGTCTAAACATCACTGTCTCGACGTCACTGTCTAGACCTCACTGTCTCGACATCACTGTCTCGATCTCACTGTCTCATCATCTCTGTCTCGATGTCAAAGTCACGACATCACTGTCTCGATGTCACTGTCACGACATCACTGTCTCGACGTCTCTGTCTCAACGTCAATGTCTCGATGTCACTGTCTCGATGTCAATGTCTCGACCTCACTGTCTCGATGTCACTGTCTCGATGTCAGTGTCTAAACGTCACTATCTCGACGTCAATGTATCGATCTCACTGTTGCGATGTCACTGTCTCGATATCTCTGGCTCGATCTCACAGTCTCGATGTCACTGTCTCGATGTCACTGTCTAAACGTCACTGTCTTGACGTCTCTGCCTCGATGTCAATGTCTCGACGTCACTGTCTCGACATCACTGTCTCGACGTCAATGTCTCGACTTCACTGTCTCGATGTCACTGTCTCGATGTCACTGTCTCGACGTCTCTGTCTCAACGTCAATGTCTCGATGTCACTGCCTCGACATCACTGTCTCGACGTCAATGTCTCGACCTCACTGTCTCGATGTCACTGTCTCGACGTCACTGTCTCGACGTCAATGTCTCGAACTCACTGTCTCGATGTCACTGTCTCGATATCTCTGGCTCGACCTCACTGTCTCGACATCACTGTCTCGATGTCACTGTCTAAACATCACTGTCTCGACATCACTGTCTCGCTGTCACTGTCTCGATGTCAATGTCTCGATGTCACTGTCTCATCGTCACTGTCTCGATGTCAAAGTCACAACATCACTGTCTCGATGTCACTGTCTCGACTTCACTGCCTCGACGTCACTGTCTCGACATCACTGTCGCGTTGTCAATTTCGCATTGTCAATGTCACGACGTCACTGTCTCGATGTCACTGTCTAAATGTCACTGTCTCGACGTCAATGTCTCAATCTCACTTTCTCGATGTCACTGTCTCGATTTCACTCTCACGCTGTCACTGTCACAATGTCACTGTCTTGACATCACTGTCTCGATGTCACTGTCTCGACATCACTGTCTCGACGTCACTGTCTCGACGTCACTGTCACAATGTCACTGTCTAGACATCACTGTCTCGATGTCACTGTCATGTTGTCACTGTCTCGATGTCACTGTCACGATGTCACTGACTTGACGTCACTGTCTGGACATCACTGTCTCGACGTCAATGTCTCGAACGGACTGTCTCGATGTCACTGTCTCGATGTCACTGTCTCGACGTCAATGTCTCAACCTCAGTGTCTCGACGTCTCTGTCTCGATGTCACTGTCTAAACGTCACTGCCTCGACGTCAATGTCTCGATCTCACTGTCTCGATTTGAAAGTCACGACATCACTGTCTCGACGTCACTGTCTCGACATCAATGTCGCGTTGTGAATTTCGCATTGTCACTGTCATGATGTCACTGTCTCGACGTCACTGTCTCGACGTCACTGTCTCGATGTCACTGTCTCATCGTCACTGTATCGATGTCAAAGTCACGACATCACTGTCTCGATGTCACTGTCTCGACGTCACTGTCACGATGTCACTGTCACGTCATCACTGTCTCGACGTCACTGTCTCGACGTCACTGTCATAACGTCACTCTCTCGACGTCACTGTCTCGACATCACTGTCTCAACGTCATTGTCTCGACGTCACTGTCTCGATGTCATTGTCTCGACGTCACTGTCTCGATGTCACTATCTCGACGTCACTGTCTCGACGTCACTGTCTCGACGTCATTGTCTCGATGTCAATGTCACAACGTCACTGTTTCATCATCACTGTCTCGACGTCACTGTCACTATGTCACTGTCTAGACATCGCTGTCTCGACGTCAATGTCTCGACCTCTGTCTCGATGTCACTGTCTCGATGTCACTGTCTTGACGTCAATGTCTCGACTTCACTGTCTCGATGTCACTGTCTAAACGTCACGGCCTCGACGTCAATGTCTCGATCTCACTGTCGTGATGTCACTGTCTCGATATCTCTGTCTCGATCTCACTGTCTCGACGTCACTGTCTCGACGTCAATGTCTCGAACTCACTGTCTCGACGTCACTGTCTCGATGTCACTGTCTAAATGTCATTGTCTCGATGTCAATGTCTCGAACTCACTGTCTCGATGTCACTGTCTCGATACCTCTGGCTCGACCTCACTGTCTCGACGTCACTGTCTCGATGTCACTGTCTAAACATCACTGTCTCGACGTCACTTTCTAGACCTCACTGTCTCGACATCACTGTCTCGATCTCAATGTCTCATCATCTCTGTCTCGATGTCAAAGTCACGACATCACTGTCTCGATGTCACTGTCACGACATCACTGTCTCGACGTCTCTGTCTCAACGTCAATGTCTCGATGTCACTGTCTCGATGTCAATGTCTCGACCTCACTGTCTCGATGTCACTGTCTCGATGTCAGTGTCTAAACGTCACTATCTCGACGTCAATGTATCGATCTCACTGTTGCGATGTCACTGTCTCGATATCTCTGGCTCGATCTCACAGTCTCGACGTCACTGTCTCGATGTCACTGTCTAAACGTCACTGTCTTGACGTCTCTGCCTCGATGTCAATGTCTCGACATCACTGTCTCGACATCACTGTCTCGACGTCAATGTCTCGACTTCACTGTCTCGATGTCACTGTCTCGATGTCACTGTCTCGACGTCTCTGTCTCAACGTCAATGTCTCGACCTCACTGTCTCGATGTCACTGTCTCGACGTCACTGTCTAGACGTCAATGTCTCGAACTCACTGTCTCGATGTCACTGTCTCGATATCTCTGGCTCGACCTCACTGTCTCGACATCACTGTCTCGATGTCACTGTCTAAACATCACTGTCTCGACATCACTGTCTCGATGTCACTGTCTCGATGTCAATGTCTCGATGTCACTGTCTCATCGTCACTGTCTCGATGTCAAAGTCACGACATCACTGTCTCGATGTCACTGTCTCGACTTCACTGTCTCGACGTCACTGTCTCGACATCACTGTCGCGTTGTCAATTTCGCATTGTCAATGTCACGACGTCACTGTCTCGATGTCACTGTCTAAATGTCACTGTCTCGACGTCAATGTCTCAATCTCACTTTCTCGATGTCACTGTCTCGATTTCACTCTCACGCTGTCACTGTCACGATGTCACTGTCTTGACATCACTGTCTCGATGTCACTGTCTCGACATCACTGTCTCGACGTCACTGTCTCGACGTCACTGTCACAATGTCACTGTCTAGACATCACTGTCTCGATGTCACTGTCATGTTGTCACTGTCTCGATGTCACTGTCATGATGTCACTGACTTGACGTCACTGTCTGAACATCACTGTCTCGACGTCAATGTCTCGAACTGACTGTCTCGATGTCACTGTCTCGACGTCAATGTCTCAACCTCACTGTCTCGACGTCACTGTCTTGATGTCACTGTCTAAATGTCGCTGTCTCGACGTCAATGTCTCGACGTCACTGTCTCGATGTCACTGTCTCGATATCTCTGGCTCGACCTCACTGTCTCGACGTCTCTGTCTCGATGTCACTGTCTAATCATCACTGTCTCGATGTCACTGTCTAGACCTCACTGTCTCGAGGTCACTGTCTCGATGTCACTGTCTCATCGTCATTGTCTCGTTGTCAAAGTCACGACATCACTGTCTCGGTGTCACTGTCTCGTCGTCACTGTCTCGACGTCAATGTCTCGACCTCACTGTCTCAACATCAATGTCTCAATGTCACTCTCTCAGCGTCAGTGTCTCGATGTCACTGTCACGACTTCACTGTCCTGATGTCACTGTCTCGACGTCAATGTCTCGACGTCAATGTCTCGACCTCACTGTCTCGACGTCACTGTCTTCACGTCAATCTCTCGACGTCAATGTCACATTGTCTCTGTCTCGACACCACTGTCTCGACGTCACTATCACAACGTCACTGTCACGATGTCACTGTTGCGATGTCACTGTCTCGATGTCACTGTCTCGATGTCTCTGTCTCATCGTCACTGTCTCGATGTCACTGTCCCATCGTCACTGTCACGACGTCACTGTCTTGACCTCACTATCTCGATGTCAATGTTACGACGTCACTGTCTAGATGTCACTGTCTAGACGTCACTGTCCTGATGTCACTGTTTAGACGTCACAGTCTCGATGTCACTGTCTCGATTTCACTCTCGCGCTGTCACTGTCACGATGTCACTGTCTTGACATCACTGTCTTGATGTCACTGTCTCGATGTCACTGTCTCGACGTCACTGTCACGACGTCACTGTCTTGACTGCACTGTCTTGATGTCAATGTTACGACGTCACCGTCTAGATGTCACTGTCTAGACGTCACTGTCCTGATGTCACTGTCTAGACATCACTGTCTCGATGTCACTGTCTAGACGTCACTGTCTCGACATTACTGTCTCGACGTCACTGTCTCGATGTCACTGTCTCATCGTCAGTGTCTCGATCTCAAAGTCACGACATCACTGTCTCGATGTCACTGTCTTGACGTCACTGCCTTGACATTACTGTCTTGATGTCAATGTTACGATGTCACTGTCTAGACGTCACTGTCTCGATGTCACTGTCTAGACATCACTGTCTTGACGTCACTGTCTAGACGTCACTGTCTCGACATCACTGTCTCGACATTACTGTCTCGATGTCACTGTCTCATCGTCACTGTCTCGATGTCAAAGTCACGACGTCACTGTCTCGACATCACTGTCTCGACATCACTGTCGCGTTGTCAATGTCGCAATGCCAATGTCACAATGTCACTGTCTCGATTTCACTCTTGCACTGTCACTGTCATGATATCACTGTCTTGACGTCACTGTCTCAACGACAATGTCTCGACCTCACTGTCATGACGTCACTGTCTTGATGTCACTGTCTCGACATCAGTGTCTCGTCGTCGCTGTCTCGACGTCACTGTCTCGACGTCAATGTCTCCACCTCACGGTCTCGACGTCAATGTCTCGACGTCACTCTCTCAGCGTCAGTGTCTCGACGTCACGGTCACGACTTCACTGTCTTGATGTCACTGTCTCGACGTCAATGTCTCGACGTCAATGTCTTGACCTCTGTCTCGATGTCACTGTCTCGATGTCACTGTCTTGATGTCTCTGTCTCGACGTCACTGTCTCGATGTCACTGTCTCGATGTCTATGTCTCGACGTCAATGTCTCGACATCACTGTCTCAACATCACTGTCTCGACGTCAATGTCTCGACCTCACTGTCTCGAAGTCACTGTCTCGATATCACTGTCTAAATTTCACTGTCTCGACGTCAATGTCTCGACCTCACTGTCTAGATGTCACTGTCTCGATGTCACTGTCTTGACGTCTCTGTCTCGACGTCAATGTCTCGACTTCGCTGTCTCGACATCACTGTCTCGATGTCAATGTCTCGACTTCACTGTCTCGATGTCACTGTCTCGGTGTCTCTGTCTCGACAACAATGTCTCGACGTCACTGTCTCGACATCACTGTCTCGACGTCAATGTCTCGATCTCACTGTCTCGCGTCACTGTGTCGATGTCACTGTCTAAACGTCACTGTCTCGACGTCAATGTCTCGACCTCACTGTCTCAATGACACTGTCTCGATATCTCTGGCTCGATCTCACTGTCTCGACATCACTGTCTCGATGTCACTGTCTAAACGTCACTGTCTCGACGTCACTGTCTCGACCTCACTGTCTCAACATCACTGTCTCGATGTCACTGTCTCATCGTCACGGTCTCGATGTCCAAGTCTGTACATCACTGTCGCGTTGTCAATTTCGCATTGTCAATGTCACGACGTCACTGTCTCGATGTCACTGTCTCGATTTCACTCTCGCGCTGTCACTGTCTTGAGGTCACTGTCTCGAGGTCACTGTTTCGACGTCGCTGTCTCGACATCACTGTCTCGACGTCACTGTGTTGATGTTACTGTCTCATCGTCACTGTCTCGATGTCAAAGTCACAACGTCACTGTCTCGACGTCACTGTCTCGACGTCACTGTGTTGATGTTACTGTCTCATCGTCACTGTCTCGATGTCAAAGTCACGACGTCACTGTCTCGACATCACTGTCGCGTTGTCAATGTCACAATGCCAATGTCTCGACGTCACTGTCTCGAAGTCACTGTCTCGATGTCAATGTCTCAACATCACTGTCTCGACGTCACTGTCTTGACATAACTGTCTCGACGTCAATGTCTCGATGTCACTGTCTCAGCGTCAGTGTCTCGACGACACTGTCACGACTTCACTGTCTTGATGTCACTGTCTCAACGTCAATGTCTCGACGTCACTGTCTCGATTTCACTGTCTCGCTATCTCTGGCTCAACCTCACTGTCTCGACCTCACTGTCTCGATGTCACTGTCTAAATGTCACTGTCTCGATGTCAATGTCTCGACCTCACTGTCTCGATGTCACTGTCTCGATATCTCTGGCTCGACCTCACTGTCTCTACGTCACTGTCTCGATGTCACTGTCTAAACATCACTGTCTCGATGTCACTGTCTAGACCTCACTTTCTCGAGGTCACTGTCTCGATGCCACTGTCTCATCGTCACTGTCTCGTTGTCAAAGTCACGACATCACTGTCTCGATGTCACTGTCTCGACTTCACTGTCTCGACGTCACTTTCTCGACACCACTGTCGCGTTGTCAATTTCGCCTTGTCAATGTCACGACGTCACTTTCTCGACGTCACTGTCTCGATGTCACTGTCTAAATGTCACTGTCTCGACGTCAATGTCTCGATCTCACTTTCTCGATGTCACTGTCTCGTTATCTCTGGCTCGACCTCACTTTCTCGATGTCACTGTCTAAACGTCACTGTCTCAACGTCATTGTCTAGACCTCACTGTCTCGACGTCACTGTCTCAATGTCACTGTCTCATCGTCACTGTCTCGATGTCAAAGTCACGACATCACTGTCTCGATGTCACTGTCTCGACTTCACTGTCTCGACCTCACTGTCTCGACATCACTGTCGTGTTGTCAATTTCACATTGTCAATGTCACGACGTCACTGGCTAGACATCACAGTCTCGATGTCACTGTCTCGATTTCACTCTCGCGCTGTCACTGTCACATTGTCACTGTCTTGACATCACTGTCTTGATGTCACTGTCTCGATGTTACTGTCTCAACGTCACTGTGTCGACGTCACTGTATCGAGGTCACTGTCTCAACGTCAATGTCTCGACGTTACTGTCTTGATGTCACTGTCTCGACATCACTGTCTCGACGTCACTGTCTTGACGTCACTGTCTCGATGTTACTGTCACAACGTCACTGTCTCGATGTCACTGTCACGACGTCACTGTCTCGATGTCACTGTCTCTTCGTCAATGTCTTGACTTCAATGTCATGCTGTCTCTGTCTCAACGCCACTGTCTCGACGTCACTATCACAACGTCACTGTCACGATGTCACTGTCGAGATGTCACTGTCTCATCGTCACTGTCACGACGTCACTGTCTTGACCTCACTATCTCGAAGTCAATGTTACAACGTCACTGTCTAGATGTCACTGTCTAGATGTCACTGTCCTGATGTCACTGTCTAGACGTCACAGTCTCGATGTCAATGTCTCGATTTCACTCTTGCGCTGTCACTGTCACGATGTCTCTGTCTTGACATCACTGTCTTGATGTCACTGTCTCGATGTCACTGTCTCGACGTCACTGTCACGACGTCACTGTCTTGACCGCACTGTCTCGATGTCAATGTTACGACGTCACTGTCTAGATGTCACTGTCTAGACATCACTGTCCTGATGTCACTGTCTAGACATCACTGTCTCGATGTCACTGTCTAGACATCACTGTCTCGACGTCACTGTCTCGACGTCACTGTCTCGATGACACTGTCTCATCGTCAGTGTCTCGATCTCAAAGTCACTACGTCACTGTCTCGATGTCACTGTCTCAACGTCACTGCCTTGACATCACTGTCTTGATGTCAATGTTACGATGTCACTGTCTAGACGTCACTGTCTCGACGTCACTGTCTAGACATCACTGTCTCGACGTCACTGTCTAGACGTCACTGTCTCGACATCACTGTCTCGACATCACTGTCTCTATGTCACTGTCTCATCGGCACTGTCTCGATGTCAAAGTCACGACGTCACTGTCTCGATGTCACTGTCTCGACGTCACTGCCTTGACATCACTGTCTCGACATCACTGTCGCGTTGCCAATGTCGCAATGCCAATGTCACAATGTCACTGTCTAGATGTCACTGTCTCGATTTCACTCTCGCACTGTCACTGTCATGATGTCACTGTCTTGACGTCACTGTCTCAACGACAATGTCTCGACCTCACTGTCATGACGTCACTGTCTCGATGTCACTGTCTCGACATCAGTGTCTCGTCGTCACTGTCTCGACGTCACTGTCTCGACGTCACTGTCTCGACCTCACTGTCTCGACGTCAATGTCTCGACGTCACTCTCTCAGCGTCAGTGTCTTGACGTCACGGTCACGACTTCACTGTCTTGATGTCACTGTCTCGACGTCAATGTCACGACGTCAATGTCTCGACCTCACTGTCTCGATGTCACTGTCTCGATGTCACTGTCTTGTCGTCTCTGTCTCGACGTCAATGTCTCGACGTCACTGTCTCGACGTCACTGGCTCGATGTCAATGTCTCGACTTCACTGTCTCGATGTCACTGTCTTGGTGTCTCTGTCTCGACGTCAATGTCTCGACGTCACTGTCTCGACATCACTGTCTCGACGTCACTGTGTCGATGTCACTGTCTAAACGTCACTGTCTCGATGTCAATGTCTCGACCTCACTGTCTCGATGACACTGTCTCGATATCTCTGGCTCGATCTCACTGTCTCGACATCACTGTCTCGATGTCACTGTCTCATCGTCACTGTCTCGATGTCAAAGTCTGTACATCACTGTCGCGTTGTCAATTTCGCATTGTCAATGTCACGACGTCACTGTCTCGATGTCACTGTCTCGATTTCACTCTCGCGCTGTCACTGTCTTGAGGTCACTGTCTCGAGGTCACTGTTTCGACGTCGCTGTCTCGACATCACTGTCTCGACGTCACTGTGTTGATGTCACTGTCTCATCGTCACTGTCTCGATGTCAAAGTCACGACGTCACTGTCTCAATGTCACTGTCTCGACGTCACTGTCTCGACATCACTGTCGCATTGTCAATGTCACAATGCCAATGTCTCGACGTCACTGTCTCGAAGTCACTGTCTCGATGTCAGTGTCTCGACGACACTGTCATGACTTCACTGTCTTGACCTCACTGTCTCGACGTCACTGTCTCGACATCACTGTCGCATTGTCAATGTCACAATGCCAATGTCTCGACGTCACTGTCTCGAAGTCACTGTCTCGATGTCAGTGTCTCGACGACACTGTCATGACTTCACTGTCTTGACCTCACTGTCTCGACGTCAATGTCTCGACGTCACTGTCTCGACATCACTGTCTCGACATCAATGTCTCGACCTCACTGTCTCGATGTCACTGTCTCGACGTCAATGTCTCGACTTCACTGTCTCGATGTCACTGTCTCGATGTCTCTGTCTTGACGTCAATGTCTCGATGTCACTGTCTCGACATCACTGTCTCGACGTCAATGTCTCGACCTCACTGTCTCGATGTCACTGTCTCAACGTCAATGTCTCGATGTCAATGTCTCGACGTCACTGTCTCGACATCACTGTCTCGACGTCAATGTCTCGACTTCACTGTCTCGATGTCACTGTCTCGATGTCACTGTCTCGACATCACTGTCTCGATATCAATGTCTCGACTTCACTGTCCCGATGTCACTGTCTCCATGTCACTGTCTTGACGTCTCTGTCTCGACGTCAATGTCTCGACGTCACTGTCTCGACATCACTGTCTCGATGTCAATGTCTCGACTTCACTGTCTCGATGTCACTGTCTCGGTGTCTCTGTCTCGACGTCAATGTCTCGACGTCACTGTCTCGACATCACTGTCTCGACGTCAATGTCTCGACCTCACTGTCTCGACGTCACTGTGTCGATGTCACTGTCTAAACGTCACTGTCTCGACGTCAATGTCTCGACCTCACTGTCTCAATGACACTGTCTCGATATCTCTGGCTCGATCTCACTGTCTCGACATCACTGCCTCGATGTCACTGTCTAAACGTCACTGTCTCGACGTCACTGTCTCGACCTCACTGTCTCGACGTCACTGTCTCGATGTCACTGTCTCATCGTCACGGTCTCGATGTCAAAGTCTCGACATCACTGTCGCGTTGTCAATTTCGCATTGTCAATGTCACGACGTCATTGTCTCGATGTCACTGTCTCGACGTCAATGTCTCGACTTCACTGTCTCGATGTCACTGTCTCGATGTCTCTGTCTTGACGTCAATGTCTTGATGTCACTGTCTCGACGTCAATGTCTCGACGTCAATGTCTCGACCTCACTGTCTCCACATCACTGTCTCGATGTCAATGTCTCGACTTCACTGTCTCGATGTCACTGTCTCGGTGTCTCTGTCTCGACGTCAATGTCTCGACGTCACTGTCTCGACATCACTGTCTCGACGTCAATGTCTCGACCTCACTGTCTCGACGTCACTGTGTCGATGTCACTGTCTAAACGTCACTGTCTCAACGTCAATGTCTCGACCTCACTGTCTCGATGACACTGTCTCGATATCTCTGGCTCGATCTCACTGTCTCGACATCACTGTCTCGATGTCACTGTCTAAACGTCACTGTCTCGACGTCACCGTCTCGACCTCACTGTCTCGACGTCACTGTCTCGATGTCACTGTCTCATCGTCACTGTCTCGATGTCAAAGTCTGTACATCACTGTCGCGTTGTCAATTTCGCATTGTCAATGTCACGACGTCACTGTCTCGATGTCACTGTCTCGATTTCACTCTCGCGCTGTCACTGTCTTGAGGTCACTGTCTCGAGGTCACTGTTTCGACGTCGCTGTCTCGACATCACTGTCTCGACGTCACTGTGTTGATGTCACTGTCTCATCGTCACTGTCTCGATGTCAAAGTCACGACGTCACTGTTTCAATGTCACTGTCTCGACGTCACTGTCTCGACATCACTGTCGCGTTGTCAATGTCACAATGCCAATGTCTCGACGTCACTGTCTCGAAGTCACTGTCTCGATGTCAATGTCTCGACATCACTGTCTCGACGTCACTGTCTCGACATCAATGTCTCGACCTCACTGTCTCGATGTCACTGTCTTGACGTCAATGTCTCGATGTCACTGATTCGACATCACTGTCTCGACGTCAATGTCTCGACCTCACTGTCTCGATGTCACTGTCTCGACGTCAATGTCTCGATGTCAATGTCTCGACGTCACTGTCTCGACATCACTGTCTCGACGTCAATGTCTCGACTTCACTGTCTCGATGTCACTGTCTCGATGTCACTGTCTCGACATCACTGTCTCGATATCAATGTCTCGACTTCACTGTCCCGATGTCACTGTCTCGATGTCACTGTCTTGACGTCTCTGTCTCGACGTCAATGTCTCGACGTCACTGTCTCGACATCACTGTCTCGATGTCAATGTCTCGACTTCACTGTCTCGATGTCACTGGCTCGATGTCAATGTCTCGACTTCACTGTCTCGATGTCACTGTCTTGGTGTCTCTGTCTCGACGTCAATGTCTCGACGTCACTGTCTCGACATCACTGTCTCGACGTCACTGTGTCGATGTCACTGTCTCGACCTCACTGTCTCGATGACACTGTCTCGATATCTCTGGCTCGATCTCACTGTCTCGACATCACTGTCTCGATGTCACTGTCTCATCGTCACTGTCTCGATGTCCAAGTCTGTACATCACTGTCGCGTTGTCAATTTCGCATTGTCAATGTCACGACGTCACTGTCTCGATGTCACTGTCTCGATTTCACTCTCGCGCTGTCACTGTCTTGAGGTCACTGTCTCGAGGTCACTGTTTCGACGTCGCTGTCTCAACATCACTGTCTCGACGCCACTGTGTTGATGTCACTGTCTCATCGTCACTGTCTCGATGTCAAAGTCACGACGTCACTGTCTCAATGTCACTGTCTCGACGTCACTGTCACGATGTCACTGTCTCGACCTCACTGTCTCGACGTCAATGTCTCGATGTCACTGTCTCAGCGTCAGTGTCTCGACGACACTGTCATGACTTCACTGTCTTGATGTCACTGTCTCGACGTCAATGTCTCGACGTCACTGTCTCGACCTCACTGTCTCGACGTCAATGTCTCGATGTCACTGTCTCAGCGTCAGTGTCTCGACGACACTGTCATGACTTCACTGTCTTGATGTCACTGTCTCGACGTCAATGTCTCGACGTCACTGTCTCGACATTACTGTCTCGACATCAATGTCTCGACCTCACTGTCTCGATGTCACTGTCTCGACGTCAATGTCTCGACTTCACTGTCTCGACATCACTGTCTCGATGTCTCTGTCTTGACGTCAATGTCTCGATGTCACTGTCTCGACATCACTGTCTCGACGTCAATGTCTCGACCTCACTGTCTCGATGTCACTGTCTTGACGTCAATGTCTCGATGTCAATGTCTCGACGTCACTGTCTCGACATCACTGTCTCGACGTCAATGTCTCGATATCAATGTCTCGACTTCACTGTCCCGATGTCACTGTCTCCATGTCACTGTCTTGACGTCTCTGTCTCGACGTCAATGTCTCGAGGTCACTGTCTCGACATCACTGTCTCGATGTCAATGTCTCGACATCACTGTCTCGACGTCACTGTGTTGATGTCACTGTCTCATCGTCACTGTCTCGATGTCAAAGTCACGACGTCACTGTTTCAATGTCACTGTCTCGACGTCACTGTGTTGATGTTACTGTCTCATCGTCACTGTCTCGATGTCAAAGTCAAGACGTCACTGTCTCGACATCACTGTTGCGTTGTCAATGTCACAATGCCAATGTCTCGACATCCCTGTCTCGACGTCACTGTCTCGACATCACTGTCTCGACATCAATGTCTCGACCTCACTGTCTCGATGTCACTGTCTTGACGTCAATGTCTCGATGTCACTGTTTCGACATCACTGTCTCGACGTCAATGTCTCGACCTCACTGTCTCGATGTCACTGTCTCGACGTCAATGTCTCGATGTCAATGTCTCGACGTCACTGTCTCGATGTCACTGTCTCGATGTCACTGTCTCGACATCACTGTCTCGATATCAATGTCTCGACTTCACTGTCCCGATGTCACTGTCTCCACGTCACTGTCTTGACGTCTCTGTCTCGACGTCAATGTCTCGACGTCACTGTCTCGACATCACTGTCTCGATGTCAATGTCTCGACTTCACTGTCTCGATGTCACTGTCTTGGTGTCTCTGTCTCGACGTCAATGTCTCGACGTCACTGTCTCGACATCACTGTCTCGACGTCAATGTCTCGACCTCACTGTCTCGACGTCACTGTGTCGATGTCACTGTCTAAACGTCACTGTCTCGACGTCAATGTCTCGACCTCACTGTCTCGATGACACTGTCTCGATATCTCTGGCTCAATCTCACTGTCTCGACATCACTGTCTTGATGTCACTGTCTAAACGTCACTGTCTCGACGTCACTGTCTCGACCTCACTGTCTCGACGTCACTGTCTCAATATCACTGTCTCATCGTCACTGTCTCAATGTCCAAGTCTGTACATCACTGTCGCGTTGTCAATTTCGCATTGTCAATGTCACGACGTCACTGTCTCGATGTCACTGTCTCGATTTCACTCTCGCGCTGTCACTGACTTGAGGTCACTGTCTCGAGGTCACTGTTTCGACGTCGCTGTCTCGACATCACTGTCTCGACGTCACTGTGTTGATGTCACTGTCTCATCGTCACTGTCATGATGTCAAAGTCACGACGTCACTGTCTCGATGTCACTGTCTCGACGTCACTGTCTCGACATCACTGTCGCGTTGTCAATGTCACAATGCCAATGTCTCGACGTCACTGTCTCGAAGTCACTGTCTCGATGTCAATGTCTCGACATCACTGTCTCGACGTCACTGTCTCGACCTCACTGTCTCGACGTCACTGTCTCGACCTCACTGTCTCGACGTCAATGTCTCGATGTCACTGTCTCAGCGTCAGTGTCTCGACGACACTGTCATGACTTCACTGTCTTGATGTCACTGTCTCGACGTCAATGTCTCGACGTCACTGTCTCGACATCACTGTCTCGACATCAATGTCTCGACCTCACTGTCTCGATGTCACTGTCTCGACGTCAATGTCTCGACTTCACTGTCTCGATGTCACTGTCTCGATGTCTCTGTCTTGACGTCAATGTCTCGATGTCACTGTCTCGACACCACTGTCTTGACGTCAATGTCTCGACCTCACTGTCTTGATGTCACTGTCTCGACGTCAATGTCTCGATGTCAATGTCTCGACGTCACTGTCTCGACCTCACTGTCTCGACGTCAATGTCTCGACTTCACTGTCTTGATGTCACTGTCTCGATGTCACTGTCTCGACATCACTGTCTCGACATCAATGTCTCGACCTCACTGTCTCGATGTCACTGTCTCGACGTCAATGTCTCGACTTCACTGTCTCGATTTCATTGTCTTGACGTCTCTGTCTTGACGGCAATGTCTCGATGTCACTGTCTCGACATCACTGTCTCGACGTCAATGTCTCAACCTCACTGTCTCGATGTCACTGTCTCGACGTCAATGTCTCGATGTCAATGCCTCGACGTCACTGTCTCGACATCACTGTCTCGATGTCAATGTCTCGACTTCACTGTCTCGACATCACTGTCTCGATGTCAATGTCTCGACTTCACTGTCTCGATGTCACTGTCTCGGTGTCTCTGTCTCCATGTCAATGTCTCGACGTCACTGTCTCGACATCACTGTCTCGACGTCAATGTCTCGACCTCACTGTCTCGACGTCACTGTGTCGATGTCACTGTCTAAACGTCACTGTCTCGACGTCAATGTCTCGACCTCACTGTTTCAATGACACTGTCTCGATATCTCTGGCTCGATCTCACTGTCTCGACATCACTGCCTCGATGTCACTGTCTAAACGTCACTGTCTCGACGTCACTGTCTCGACCTCACTGTCTCGACGTCACTGTCTCGATGTCACTGTCTCATCGTCACGGTCTCGATGTCAAAGTCTCGACATCACTGTCGCGTTGTCAATTTCGCATTGTCAATGTCACGATGTCACTGTCTCGATGTCACTGTCTCGACGTCAATGTCTCGACTTCACTGTCTCGATGTCACTGTCTCGATGTCTCTGTCTTGACGTCAATGTCTCGATGTCACTGTCTCGACATCACTGTCTCGACGTCAATGTCTCGACCTCACTGTCTCGATGTCACTGTCTCGACGTCAATATCTCGATGTCAATGTCTCGATGTCACTGTCTCGACATCACTGTCTCGACGTCAATGTCTCGACCTCACTGTCTCGATGTCACTGTCTCGACGTCAATGTCTCGACGTCAATGTCTCGACTTCACTGTCTCGATGTCACTGTCTCGATGTCACTGTCTCGACATCACTGTCTCGACATCAATGTCTCGACTTCACTGTCTCGATGTCACTGTCTCGACGTCAATGTCTCGACTTCACTGTCTCGATTTCATTGTCTCGACGTCTCTGACTTGACGTCAATGTCTCGATGTCACTGTCTCGACATCACTGTCTCGACGTCAATGTCTCGACCTCACTGTCTCGATGTCACTGTCTCGACGTCAATGTCTCGATGTCAATGCCTCGACGTCACAGTCTCGACATCACTGTCTCGATGTCAATGTCTCGACTTCACTGTCTCGACATCACTGTCTCGATGTCAATGTCTCGACTTCACTGTCTCGATGTCACTGTCTCGGTGTCTCTGTCTCGACGTCAATGTCTCGACGTCACTGTCTCGACATCACTGTCTCGACGTCAATGTCTCGACCTCACTGTCTCGACGTCACTGTGTCGATGTCACTGTCTAAACGTCACTGTCTCGACGTCAATGTCTCGACCTCACTGTCTCAATGACACTGTCTCGATATCTCTGGCTCGATCTCACTGTCTCGACATCACTGTCTCGATGTCACTGTCTAAACGTCACTGTCTCGACCTCACTGTCTCGACGTCACTGTCTCGATGTCACTGTCTCATCGTCACTGTCTCGATGTCAAAGTCTCGACATCACTGTCGCGTTGTCAATTTCGCATTGTCAATGTCACGACGTCACTGTCTCGATGTCACTGTCTCGACGTCAATGTCTCGACTTCACTGTCTCGATGTCACTGTCTCGATGTCTCTGTCTTGACGTCAATGTCTCGATGTCACTGTCTCGACATCACTGTCTCGACGTCAATGTCTCGACCTCACTGTCTCGATGTCACTGTCTCGACGTCAATGTCTCGATGTCAATGTCTCGACGTCACTGTCTCGACATCACTGTCTCGACGTCAATGTCTCGACCTCACTGTCTCGACGTCACTGTGTCGATGTCACTGTCTAAACGTCACTGTCTCGACGTCAATGTCTCGACCTCACTGTCTCGATGACACTGTCTCGATATCTCTGGCTCAATCTCACTGTCTCGACATCACTGTCTTGATGTCACTGTCTAAACGTCACTGTCTCGACGTCACTGTCTCGACCTCACTGTCTCGACGTCACTGTCTCGATGTCACTGTCTCATCGTCACGGTCTCGATGTCAAAGTCTCGACATCACTGTCGCGTTGTCAATTTCGCATTGTCAATGTCTCGACTTCACTGTCTCGATGTCACTGTCTCGATGTCTCTGTCTTGACGTCAATGTCTCGATGTCACTGTCTCGACATCACTGTCTCGACGTCAATGTCTCGACCTCACTGTCTCGATGTCACTGTCTCGACGTCAATGTCTCGATGTCAATGTCTCGACGTCACTGTCTCGACATCACTGTCTCGACGTCAATGTCTCAACTTCACTGTCTCGATGTCACTGTCTCGATGTCACTGTCTCGACATCACTGTCTCGATATCAATGTCTCGACTTCACTGTCCCGATGTCACTGTCTCGATGTCATTGTCTCGGTGTCTTTGTCTCGACGTCAATGTCTCGACGTCACTGTCTCGACATCACTGTCTCGATGTCACTGTCTAAACGTCACTGTCTCGACGTTAATGTCTCGACCTCACTGTCTCGATGTCACTGTCTCACTATCTCTGGCTCAATCTCACTGTCTCGACATCATTGTCTCGATGTCACTGTCTAAACGTCACTGTCTCGACTTCACTGTCTCGACCTCACTGTCTTGACGTCACTGTCTCGTCACTGTCTCATCGTCACTGTCTCGATGTCAAAGTCATGACATCACTGTCTCGACGTCACTGTCTCAACAGCACTGTCGCGTTGTCAATTTCAAATTGTCAATGTCATGACGTCACTGTCTTGATGTCACTGTCTAGACGTCACTGACTCAATGTCACTGTCTCGACGTCACTGGCTCGACATCACTGTCGCGTTGTCAATGTCACAATGCCAATGTCTCGCCGTCACTGTCTCGACGTCACTGTCTCGACGTCACTGTCTCAACCTCACTGTCTCGATGTCAATGTCTCGACCTCACTGTTTCAGCGTCAGTGTCTCGACGTCACTGTCACGACTTCACTGTCTTGATGTCAATGTCTCGACGTCAATGTCTCGACGTCACTGTCTCGACGTCACTGTCTCGGTCTCACTGTCTTGACCTCACTGTCTCGACCACACTGTCTCGATGTCACTGTCTAAATGTCACTGTCTTGACGTCAATGTCTCGACCTCACTGTCTCGATGTCACTGTCTCGATATCTCTGGCTCGATCTCACTGTCTTGGCGTCAGTGTCTCGATGTCACTGTCTAAACGTCACTGTCTCGACGTCACTGTCTCGACCTCACTGTCTCGACGTCACTGTCTCGATGTCACTGTCTCATCATCACTGTCTCGATGTCAAAGTCACGACATCACTGTCTGGACATCACTGTCTCGACATCACTGTCGCGTTGTCAATTTCGCATTGTCAATGTCACGACGTCACTGTCTAGACGCCACTGTCTAGACGTCACTGCCTCGATGTCACTGTCTCGATGTCACTGTCTCAACGTCACTGTCTTGATGTCACTGTCTTGATTTCACTCTCGCGCTGTCACTGTCTTGAGGTCACTGTCTCGAGGTCACTGTCTCGACGTCACGGTCTCGACGTCACTGTCTCAACGTCACTGTCTAGATGTCACTGTCTCGACGTCACTATCTAGACGTCACAGTCTCGACGTCATTGTCTCGATGTCACTGTCTCTATGTCAATGTCACCGCGTCACTGTCTCGATGTCACTGTCTCGACGTCACTGTCTCGACGTCACTGTTTCGATTTCTCTGGCTCGACCTCACTGTCTCGAAGTCACTGTCAAGACGTCACTGCCTCGATGTCACTGTCTCGACGTCACTGTCTCGATGTCACTGTCTCAATGTCAATGTTACGACGTCACTGTCTAGACGTCACTGTCTAGTCGTCACTGCCTCGATGTCACTGTCTCGACATCACTGTCTCGACGTCACTGTGTCGATGTCACTGTCTCGATGTCAAAGTCATGACGTCACTGTCTCGATGTCACTGTCTCGACGTCACTGTCTTGACATCACTGTCGCGTTGTCAATATCACAATGACAATGTCTCGACGTCACTGTCTCGAAGTCACTGTCTCGACGTCAATGTCTCGACATCACTGTCTCGACGTCAATGTCTCGATGTCACTGTCTCAGCGTCAGTGTCTCGACGACACTGTCACGACTTCACTGTCTTGATGTCACTGTCTCGACGTCAATGTCTCGATGTCACTGTCTCGACATCACTGTCTCAACATCAATGTCTCGACCTCACTGTCTCGATGTCACTGTCTCGACGTCAATGTCTCGACTTCACTGTCTCGATGTCACTGTCTCGACGTCTCTGTCTTGACGTCAATGTCTCGATGTCACTGTCTCGACATCACTGTCTCGACGTCAATGTCTTGACGTCAATGTCTCGACGTCACTGTCTCGACATCACTGTCTCGACGTCAATGTCTCGACTTCACTGTCTTGATGTCACTGTCTCGATGTCACTGTCTCGACGTCACTGTCTCGACATCACTGTCGCGTTGTCAATGTCACAATGCCAATGTCTCGCCGTCACTGTCTCGACGTCAATGTCTCGACGTCAATGTCTCGACGTCACTGTCTCAACCTCACTGTCTCGATGTCAATGTCTCGACGTCACTGTCTCAGCGTCAATGTCTCGACGTCACTGGCTCGACATCACTGTCTCGACGTCAATGTCTCGACCTCACTGTCTCGACGTCACTGTCTCGATGTTACTGTCTAAACGTCACTGTCTCGACGTCAATGTCTCGACCTTACTGTCTCAATGTCACTGTCTCGCTATCTCTGGCTCGATCTCACTGTCTCGACGTCACTGTCTCGATGTCACTGTCTAAACGTCACTGTCTCGACGTCACTGTCTCAAGCTTACTGTCTCGACCTCACTGTCTCGATGTCACTGTCTCATCGTCACTGTCTCGATGTCAAAGTCACGACATCACTGTCTCAACGTCACTGTCTCGACATCACTGTCGCGCTGTCAATTTCGCATTGTCAATGTCACGACATCACTGTCTAGACGCCACTGTCTAGACGTCACTGCCTCGACGTCACTGTCTTGACCTCACTGTCTCGACGTCACTGTCTCGATGTCACTGTCTCATCGTCACTGTCTCGATGTCAAAGTCATGACATCACTGTCTCGACGTCACTGTCTCGACATCACTGTCGCGTTGTCAATTTCGCATTGTCAATGTCACGACGTCACTGTCTAGATGTCACTGTCTAGACGTCACTGCCCCAATGTCACTGTCTCGACGTCACTGTCTCGACGTCACTGTCTCGATGTCACTGTCTCATTGTCACTGTCTCGATGTCAAAGTCACGACGTCACTGTCTCGATGTCACTGTCTCGCTATCTCTGGCTCGATCTCACTGTCTCGACGTCACTGTCTCGATGTCACTGTCTAAACGTCACTGTCTCGATGTCACTGTCTTGACCTCACTGTCTCGACGTCACTGTCTCGATGTCACTGTCTCATCGTCACTGTCTCGATGTCAAAGTCATGACATCACTGTCTCGATATCACTGTCTCGACATCACTGTCGCGTTGTCAATTTCGCATTGTCAATGTCACGACGTCACTCTCTAGATGTCACTGTCTCATTGTCACTGTCTCGATGTCAAAGTCACGACGTCACTATCTCGATGTCACTGTCTCGACGTCACTGTCTCGACATCAGTGTCGCGTTGTCAATGTCACAATGCCAATGTCTCGCCGTCACTGTCTCGACGTCAATGTCTCGACGTCAATGTCTCGACGTGAATGTCTCGACGTCACTGTCTCAACCTCACTGTCTCGAAGTCAATGTCTCGACGTCACTGTCTCAGCATCAGTGTCTCGACCTCACTGTCTAGATGTCACTGTCTCGATGTCACTGTCTCGACGTCACTGTCTCGACATCACTGTCGCGTTTCAATGTCACAATGCCAATGTCTCGCCGTCACTGTCTCGACGTCAATGTCTCGACGTCAATGTCTCGACGTGAATGTCTCGACGTCACTGTCTCAACCTCACTGTCTCGATGTCAATGTCTCGACGTCACTGTCTCAGCGTCAGTGTCTCGACGTCACTGTCACGACTTCACTTTCTTGATGTCAATGTCTCGACGTCAATGTCTCAGCGTCAGTGTCACAATGTCACTGTCACGACGTCTCTGTCTCGACGTCACTGTCACGACGTCACTGTCTCGACATCACTGTCTCGACGTCACTGTCTCGACATCACTGTCACGTTGTCAATGTCACAATGCCAATGTCTCGCCGTCACTGTCTCGATGTCACTGTCTCGACGTCAATGTCTCGACGTCATTGTCTCGACGTCAATGTCTCGACTTCACTGTCTCGATGTCACTGTCTCGACATCACTGTCTCAACATCAATGTCTCGACCTCACTGACTCGATGTCACTGTCTTGACGTCTCTGCCTCGATGTCTCTGGCTCGACCTCACTGTCTCGACGTCACTGTCTCGATGTCACTGTCTCGACGTCAATGTCTTGACCTCACTGGCTCGATGTCAATGTTACGATGTCACTGTCTAGCCATCACTGTCTAGACGTCACCTTCTCGATGTCACTGTCTCGACATCACTGTCTAGACGTCACTGTCTCGACGTCACTGTCACAACAACCACAACATCACTGTCTGGACGTCACTGTCTCAACGTCACTGTCAGGATGTTACTGTCTCGACGTCACTGCCTCGAGGTCACTGTCTCGACGTCACTGTCTCGACGTCAATGTCTCGATATCACTGTCTCAGCGTCAGTGTCTAGATGTCACTGTCACGACTTCACTGTCTTGATGTCACTGTCTCAATGTCAATGTCTCGACATCACTGTCTCGACATCACTGTCTCGACGTCAATGTCTGGACCTCACTGTCTCGATGTCAATGTTACGACGTCACTGTATAGACGTCACTGTCTGGACGTCACTGTCTCGATGTCACTGTCTAGACGTCACTGTCTCGACGTCACTGTCTCGACATCACTGTCTCGACGTCACTGTCTAGATGTCACTGTCTCGACGTCACTGTCTCGACGTCACTGTCTCGACCTCACTGTCTCGACGTCAATGTCTCGACGTCACTGTCTCAGCGTCAGTGTCACAATGTCACTGTCACGACGTCTCTGTCTCGACGTCACTGTCACGACGTCACTGTCTCGACGTCACTGTCTCGACCTCACTGTCTCGACGTCAGTGTTTCGACGTCACTGTCTCAGCGTCAGTGTCACAATGTCACTGTCACGACGTCTCTGTCTCGACGTCACTGTCACGACGTCACTGTCTTGACGTCACTGTCTCGACCTCATTGTCTCGATGTCACTCTCACGATGTCACTGTCACAACATCCACAACATCACTGTCTGGACGTCACTGTCTCGACGTCACTGTCAGGAGGTTACTGTCTAGACGTCACTGCCTTGACGTCACTGTCTCGAAGTCACTGTCTCGACATCATTGTCTCGACGTCACTGTCACGATGTCACTGTCAAATCGTCACTGTCTCGATGTCACTGTCTCGACGTCACTGTCACAACCTCACTGTCTCGATGCCACTGTCTCGACGTCACTATCTCGATGTCACTGTCTCGAGGTTACTGTCTCGACGTCGCTGTCTCGACGTCACTGTCTCGAAGTCACTGACTAGACATCACTGTCACGAAATCACTGTCACGATGTCACTGTCTCGACGTCACTGTCTCGACATCAGTGTCTCGACGCCACTGTCTCGACGTCACTGTCTCGATGTCACTAACTCGACGTCACTGTCACGACGTCACTGTCTCGACGGCACTGTCTCGACATCATTATCTCGACGTCACGATCTCGATGTCACTGTCACGATGTCACTGTCACGTCGTCACTGTATCGACATCACTGTCATGTTGTCACTGTCTCGACGTCACTGTCTCGACGTCACTGTCACAACGTCACTGTCTCGATGTCACTGTCTCGACGTCACTATCTCGATGTCACTGTCTCGACGTCACTGTCTCGATGTCACTGTCTCAACGTCATTGTCTCGACGTCACTGCCTAGACGTGACTGTCTCGATGTCACTGCCCCGACGTCACTGTCTCAAGGTCACTGTCTCGATGTCACTGTCTCGTCGTCACTGTCTCGACGTCACTGTCTCAATGTCACTGTCTCATCATCACTGTCTCGACGTCAACGTCACGACGCCACTGTCTCGATGTCACTGTCTCGACGTCACTGTCTCAACATCACTGTCTCGACGTCATTGCCTCGACGTCACGATCTCGATGTCACTGTCACGATGTCACTGTCACGTCGTCACTGTCTCGACATCACTGTCATGTTGTCACTGTCTCGACGTCACTGTCTCGATGTCACTGTCACAACCTCACTGTCTCGATGTCACTGTCTCGACGTCACTATCTCGATGTCACTGTCTCGACGTCAATGTCTCGATGTCACTGTCTCGACGTCACTGCCTAGACGTGACTGTCTCGAGGTCACTTCCTTGACGTCACTGTCTCGATGTCACTGTGTCGAGGTCACTGTCTCGACGTCACTGTCTCGACGTCACTGTCTCGACGTCACTGACTAGATGTCCCTGTCACGACATCACTGTCACGATGTCACTGTCTCGACGTCACTGCGTAGACGTGACTGTCTCGAGGTCACTGCCTCGACGTCACTGGCTCGACGTCACTGTCTCGATGTCACTCTCTCGACGTCACTGCCTCGACGTCACTGTCACGAAGTCACTGTCTCGACGTCACTGTCTCGACATCATTATCTCGACGTCACGATCTCGATGTCACTGTCACGATGTCACTGTCACGTCGTCACTGTATCGACATCACTGTCACGTTGTCACTGTCTCGATGTCACTGTCTCGACGTCACTGTCACAACGTCACTGTCTCGATGTCACTGTCTCGACGTCACTATCTCGATGTCACTGTCTCGACGTCACTGTCTCGATGTCACTGTCTCGACGTCACTGCCTAGACGTGGCTGTCTCGAGGTCACTGCCTCGACGTCACTGTCTCGAGGTTACTGTCTCGACGTCACTGTCTCGACGTCACTGTCTCGACGTCACTGTCTCAAAGTCACTGACTAGACATCACTGTCACGACATGACTGTCATGATGTCACTGTCTCGACGTCAGTGTCTCGACGCGACTGTCTCGACGTCACTGTCTCGATGTCACTAACTCAACGTCACTGTCACGACGTCACTGTCTCGACGTCACTGTCTCGACATCATTATCTCGACGTCACGATCTCGATGTCACTGTCACGATGTCACTGTCACGTCGTCACTGTATCGACATCACTGTCACGTTGTCACTGTCTCGACGTCACTGTCTCGACGTCACTGTCACAACGTCACTGTCTCGATGTCACTGTCTCGACGTCACTATCTCGATGTCACTGTCTCGACGTCACTGTCTCGATGTCACTGTCTCGACGTCACTGTCTCGACGTCACTGCCTAGACGTGACTGTCTCGATGTCACTGCCTCGACGTCACTGTCTCGAGGTCACTGTCTCGATGTCACTGTCTCATCATCACTGTCTCGACATCAAAGTCACGACGCCACTGTCTCGATGTCACTGTCTCGACGTCACTGTCTCAACATTACTGTCTCGACGTCATTGTCTCGACGTCACGATCTCGATGTCACTTTCACGATGTCACTGTCACGTCGTCACTGTCTCGACATCACTGTCATGTTGTCACGGTCTCGACGTCACTGTCTCGACGTCACTGTCACAACGTCACTGTCTCGATGTCACTGTCTCGACGTCACTATCTCGATGTCACTGTCTCGAGGTCACTGTCTCGACGTCACTGCCTAGACGTGACTGTCTCGAGGTCACTGCCTTGACGTCACTGTCTCGAGGTCACTGTCTCGAGGTCACTGTCTCGACGTCACTGTCTCGACGTCACTGTCTCGATGTCACTGATTAGACGTCCCTGTCACGACATCACTGTCATGATGTCACTGTCTCGACGTCACTGTCTCAATGTCACTGTCTCGACGTCACTGTCTCGATGTCAAAGTTACGACATCACTGTCTCGACATCATTGTCTTGACATCACTGTCGTGTTGTCAATTTCACATTGTCAATGTCACGACGTCACTGTCTACGTGTCACTGTCTCGATGTCACTGTCTCGATTTCACTCTTGCGCTGTCACTGTCTCGACGTCACTGTCTCGAGGTCACTGTCTCGACGTCACTGTCCCGACGTTACTGCCTCGATGTCACTGTCTCGACGTCACTGTCTCGACGTCACTGTCTCGACGTCACTGTCTAGACGTCACTGTCTCGACATCACTATCTAGACATCACTGTCTCGACGTCATTGTCTCGATGTCACTGTCTCTATGTCACTGTCACCACGTCACTGTCTCGACATCACTGTCTCGACGTCACTGTCTCGATGTCAATGTCTCGACCTCACTGTCTCTACGTCACTGTTTCGATATCTCTGGCTCAACCTCACTGTCTCGACGTCACTGTCTCAATGTCACTGTCTCGATGTCACTGTCTCAACATCAATGTCTCGACCTCACTGTCTCGATGTCAATGTTACGACGTCACTGTCTAGATGTCACTGTCTAGACGTCACTGTCTCGATGTCACTGTCTCGACGTCACTGTCTCGACATCACTGTCTAGACGTCACTGTCTCGATGTCACTGTCTCAATGTCACTGTCCCGATGTCACTGTCTCATTGTCACTGTCTCGTTGTCAAAGTCGCGACGTCACTGTCTCGATGTCACTGTCTCGATGTCACTGTTTCAACGTCACTGTCTCGATGTCAAAGTTACGACATCACTGTCTCGATGTCACTGTCTTGACATCACTGTCGAGTTGTCAATTTTGCATTGTCAATGTCACGACGTCACTCTCTACATGTCACTGTCTCGATGTCACTGTCTCGATTTCACTCTCGCGCTTTCACTGTCTCGACGTCACTGTCTCAAGGTCACTGTTTCAACGTCACTGTCTCGAAGTTACTGTCTCGATGTCACTGTCTCGACGTCACTGTCTTGACGTCACTGTCTCGACGTCACTGTCTAGACGTCACTGTCTCGACGTCACTATCTAGACATCACTGTCTCGACGTCTCTGGCTCAACCTCACTGTCTCTATGTCACTGTCTCAATGTCACTGTCTCGATGTTACTGTCTCAACGTCAATGTCTCGACCTCACTGTCTCGATGTCAATGTTACGACGTCACTGTCTAGATGTCACTGTCTAGACATCACTGTCTCGATGTCACTGTCTCGACGTCACTGTCTCGACATCACTGTCTAGACATCACTGTCTCGACGTCACTGTCTCGATGTCACTGTCCCGATGTCACTGTCTCATCGTCACTGTCTCAATGTCAAAGTCGCGACATCACTGTCACGTTGTCAACGTCACAATGCCAATGTCTCGCCGTCACTGTCTCGATGTCACTGTCTCGACGTCAATGTATCGACGTCACTGTCTCGACATCACTGTCGCGTTGTTAATGTCACAATGCCAATGTCTCGCTGTCACTGTCTCGACGTCACTGTCTCGACGTCAATGTCTCGACGTCACTGTCTTAACCTCACTGTCTCGGTGTCATGTCTCGACGTCACTGTCTCAGCGTCAGTGTCTCGACGTCACTGTCACGACTTCACTGTCTTGATGTCAATGTCTCGACGTCAATGTCTCGACGTCAATGTCTCGACCTCACTGTCTTGACCTCACTGTCTCGGTGTCACTGTCTAAACGTCACTGTCTCGATGTCAATGTCTCGACCTCACTGTCTCGATGTCTCTGTCTCGATATCAATGTCTCGACCTCACTGTCTCGACGTCAATGTCTCGATGTCACTGTCTAAATATCACTGTCTCGACGTCAATGTCTCGACCTCACTGTCTCGATGTCACTGTCTCGACATCACTGTCTCGACGTCAATGTCTCGACCTCACTGTCTCGACGTCACTGTCTCGATGTCACTGTCTAAATGTCGCTGTCTCGACGTCAATGTCTCGACCTCACTGTCTCGATGTCACTGTCTCGATATCTCTGGCTCGAGCTCACTGTCTCGACATCACTGTCTCGACTTCACTGTCTCGATGTCAATGTCTCGACCTCACTGTCTCGATGTCAATGTTACGATGTCACTGTCTAGATGTCACTGTCTAGACGTCACTGTCTCGATGTCACTGTCTCGACGTCACTGTCTCGACATCACTGTCTAGACGTCACTGTCTAGATGTCACTGTCTAGAGGTCACTGTCTCAACATCACTGTCTCGATGTCACTGTCTCGACGTCTCTGTCTCGATGTCACTGTCTCGACGTCTCTGCCTCGATGTCTCTGGCTCGACCTCACTGTCTTGACGTCACTGTCTAGACGTCACTGTCTCGACATCACTGTCTCGACGTCACTGTCTCGAGGTCACTGTCTCGACGTCACTGTCTCAGCGTCAGTGTCTCGACGTCACTGTCACGACTTCACTGTCTTGATGTCAATGTCTTGACGTCAATGACTCGACGTCACTGTCTCGACATCACTGTCTCAACTTCAATGTCTCGACCTCACTGTCTGGACATCACTGTCTCTATGTCACTGTCTCAACGTCAATGTCTCGAACTCACTGTCTCGACGTCACTGTCTCAATGTCACTGTCTAAATGTCACTGTCTCGACGTCAATGTCTCGACCTCACTGTCTCGATGTCACTGTCTCGACATCACTGTCTCGACGTCAATGTCTCGACCTCACTGTCTCGACGTCACTGTCTCGATGTCACTGTCTAAACATCGCTGTCTCGACATCAATGTCTCAACCTCACTGTCTCGATGTCACTGTCTCGATATCTCTGGCTCGATCTCACTGTCTCGACGTCACTGTCTCGATGTCACTGTCTAAACGCCACTGTCTTGACGTCACTGTCTAGACCTCACTGTCTCGACGTCACTGTCTCGATGTCACTGTCTCGACGTCACTGTCTCGATGTCAAAGTTACGACATCACTGTCTCGATGTCACTGTCTTGACATCACTGTCGCGTTGTCAATTTCGCATTGTCAATGTCATGACGTCACTGTCTACATGTCACTGTCTCGATGTCACTGTCTCGATTTCACTCTCGCGCTTTCACTGTCTCGAGGTCACTGTCTCGAGGTCACTGTTTCGACGTCACTGTCTCGACATTACTGTCTCGATGTCACTGTCTCGACGTCACTGTCTTGACGTCACTGTCTCGATGTCACTGTCTCGATTTCACTCTCGCGCTTTCACTGTCTCGATGTCACTGTCTCGAGGTCACTGTTTCGACGTCACTGTCTCGACGTTACTGTCTCGATGTCACTGACTCGACGTCACTGTCTTGGCGTCACTGTCTTGACGTCACTGTCTCGACGTCACTATCTAGACATCACTGTCTCGACGTCATTGTCTCGATGTCACTGTCTCTATGTCACTGTCACCACGTCACTGTCTCGACATCACTGTCTCGATGTCACTGTTTCGATGTCTCTGGCTCAACCTCACTGTCTCGACGTCACTGTCTCAATGTCACTGTCTCGATGTTACTGTCTCAACGTCAATGTCTCGACCTCACTGTCTCGATGTCAATGTTACGACGTCACTGTCTAGATGTCACTGTCTAGACGTCACTGTCTCGATGTCACTGTCTCGACGTCACTGTCTCGACATCACTGTCTCGACGTCACTGTCTCGACGTCATTGTCTCGATGTCACTGTCCCGATGTCACTGTCTCTTCATCACTGTCTCGATATCAAAGTCGCGACGTCACTGTCTCGATGTCACTGTCTCGACGTCACTGTCTCGACATCACTGTCACGTTGTCAATGTCACAATGCCAATGTCTCGCCGTCACTGTCTCGATGTCACTGTCTCGACGTCAATGTCTCGACGTCATTGTCTCGACGTCAATGTCTCGACTTCACTGTCTCGATGTCACTGTCTCGACATCACTGTCTCAACATCAATGTCTCGACCTCACTGACTCGATGTCACTGTCTCGACGTCTCTGCCTCGATGTCTCTGGCTCGACCTCACTGTCTCGACGTCACTGTCTCGATGTCACTGTCTCGACGTCAATGTCTTGACCTCACTGGCTCGATGTCAATGTTACGATGTCACTTTCTAGCCGTCACTGTCTAGACGTCACCTTCTCGACGTCACTGTCTCAACATCACTGTCTAGACGTCACTGTCTCGACGTCACTGTCACAACATCCACAACATCACTGTCTGGACGTCACTGTCTCAACGTCACTGTCAGGATGTTACTGTCTCGACGTCACTGCCTCGAGGTCACTGTCTCGACGTCACTGTCTCGACGTCAATGTCTCGATATCACTGTCTCAGCGTCGGTGTCTCGATGTCACTGTCACGACTTCACTGTCTTGATGTCACTGTCTCAATGTCAATGTCTCGACATCACTGTCTCGACATCACTGTCTCGACGTCAATGTCTGGACCTCACTGTCTCGATGTCAATGTTACGACGTCACTGTATAGACGTCACTGTCTGGACGTCACTGTCTCGATGTCACTGTCTAGACGTCAGTGTCTCGACGTCACTGTCTCGACATCACTGTCTCGACATCACTGTCTCGACGTCACTGTCTCGACGTCACTGTCTCGACGTCACTGTCTCGACGTCAATGTCTCGATTTCACTGTCTCAGCGTCAGTGTCACAATGTCACTGTCACGACGTCTCTGTCTCGACGTCACTGTCACGACGTCACTGTCTCGACGTCACTGTCTCGACCTCACTGTCTCGACGTCAGTGTTTCGACGTCACTGTCTCAGCAGCAGTGTCACAATGTCACTGTCACGACGTCTCTGTCTCGACGTCACTGTCACGACGTCACTGTCTCGACGTCACTGTCTCGACCTCATTGTCTCGATGTCACTCTCACGAAGTCACTGTCTCGACGTCACTGTCACAACATCCACAACATCACTGTCTGGACGTCACTGTCTCGACGTCACTGTCAGGAGGTTACTGTCTAGACGTCACTGCCTTGACGTCACTGTCTCGACGTCACTGTCTCGACATCATTGTCTCGACGTCACTGTCACGATGTCACTGTCACATCGTCACTGTCTCGATGTCACTGTCTCGACGTCACTGTCACAACCTCACTGTCTCGATGTCACTGTCTCGACGTCACTATCTCGATGTCACTGTGTCGAAGTTACTGTCTCGACGTCACTGTCTCGACGTCACTGTCTCGACGTCACTGTCTCGAAGTCACTGACTAGACATCACTGTCACGAAATCACTGTCACGATGTCACTGTCTCGACGTCACTGTCTCGACGTCAGTGTCTCGACGTCACTGTCTCGACGTCACTGTCTCGATGTCACTAACTCGACGTCACTGTCACGACGTCACTGTCTCGACGGCACTGTCTCGACATCATTATCTCGACGTCACGATCTCGATGTCACTGTCACGATGTCACTGTCACGTCGTCACTGTATCGACATCACTGTCACGTTGTCACTGTCTCGACGTCACTGTCTCGACGTCACTGTCACAACGTCACTGTCTCGATGTCACTGTCTCGACGTCAATGTCTCGATGTCACTGTCTAAATATCACTGTCTCGACGTCAATGTCTCGACCTCACTGTCTCGATGTCACTGTCTCGACATCACTGTCTCGACGTCAATGTCTCGACCTCACTGTCTCGACGTCACTGTCTCGATGTCACTGTCTAAATGTCGCTGTCTCGACGTCAATGTCTCGACCTCACTGTCTCGATGTCACTGTCTCGATATCTCTGGCTCGAGCTCACTGTCTCGACATCACTGTCTCGACTTCACTGTCTCGATGTCAATGTCTCGACCTCACTGTCTCGATGTCAATGTTACGATGTCACTGTCTAGATGTCACTGTCTAGACGTCACTGTCTCGATGTCACTGTCTCGACGTCACTGTCTCGACATCACTGTCTAGACGTCACTGTCTAGATGTCACTGTCTAGAGGTCACTGTCTCAACATCACTGTCTCGATGTCACTGTCTCGACGTCTCTGTCTCGATGTCACTGTCTCGACGTCTCTGCCTCGATGTCTCTGGCTCGACCTCACTGTCTTGACGTCACTGTCTCGAGGTCACTGTCTCGACGTCACTGTCTCAGCGTCAGTGTCTCGACGTCACTGTCACGACTTCACTGTCTTGATGTCAATGTCTTGACGTCAATGACTCGACGTCACTGTCTCGACATCACTGTCTCAACTTCAATGTCTCGACCTCACTGTCTGGACATCACTGTCTCTATGTCACTGTCTCAACGTCAATGTCTCGAACTCACTGTCTCGACGTCACTGTCTCAATGTCACTGTCTAAATGTCACTGTCTCGACGTCAATGTCTCGACCTCACTGTCTCGATGTCACTGTCTCGACATCACTGTCTCGACGTCAATGTCTCGACCTCACTGTCTCGACGTCACTGTCTCGATGTCACTGTCTAAACATCGCTGTCTCGACATCAATGTCTCAACCTCACTGTCTCGATGTCACTGTCTCGATATCTCTGGCTCGATCTCACTGTCTCGACGTCACTGTCTCGATGTCACTGTCTAAACGCCACTGTCTTGACGTCACTGTCTAGACCTCACTGTCTCGACGTCACTGTCTCGATGTCACTGTCTCGACGTCACTGTCTCGATGTCAAAGTTACGACATCACTGTCTCGATGTCACTGTCTTGACATCACTGTCGCGTTGTCAATTTCGCATTGTCAATGTCACGACGTCACTGTCTACATGTCACTGTCTCGATGTCACTGTCTCGATTTCACTCTCGCGCTTTCACTGTCTCGAGGTCACTGTCTCGAGGTCACTGTTTCGACGTCACTGTCTCGACATTACTGTCTCGATGTCACTGTCTCGACGTCACTGTCTTGACGTCACTGTCTCGATGTCACTGTCTCGATTTCACTCTCGCGCTTTCACTGTCTCGATGTCACTGTCTCGAGGTCACTGTTTCAACGTCACTGTCTCGACGTTACTGTCTCGATGTCACTGACTCGACGTCACTGTCTTGGCGTCACTGTCTTGACGTCACTGTCTCGACGTCACTATCTAGACATCACTGTCTCGACGTCATTGTCTCGATGTCACTGTCTCTATGTCACTGTCACCACGTCACTGTCTCGACATCACTGTCTCGATGTCACTGTTTCGATGTCTCTGGCTCAACCTCACTGTCTCGACGTCACTGTCTCAATGTCACTGTCTCGATGTTACTGTCTCAACGTCAATGTCTCGACCTCACTGTCTCGATGTCAATGTTACGACGTCACTGTCTAGATGTCACTGTCTAGACGTCACTGTCTCGATGTCACTGTCTCGACGTCACTGTCTCGACATCACTGTCTCGACGTCACTGTCTCGACGTCATTGTCTCGATGTCACTGTCCCGATGTCACTGTCTCATCATCACTGTCTCGATATCAAAGTCGCGACGTCACTGTCTCGATGTCACTGTCTCGACGTCACTGTCTCGACGTCACTGTCACGTTGTCAATGTCACAATGCCAATGTCTCGCCGTCACTGTCTCGATGTCACTGTCTCGACGTCAATGTCTCGACGTCATTGTCTCGACGTCAATGTCTCGACTTCACTGTCTCGATGTCACTGTCTCGACATCACTGTCTCAACATCAATGTCTCGACCTCACTGACTCGATGTCACTGTCTCGACGTCTCTGCCTCGATGTCTCTGGCTCGACCTCACTGTCTCGACGTCACTGTCTCGATGTCACTGTCTCGACGTCAATGTCTTGACCTCACTGGCTCGATGTCAATGTTACAATGTCACTTTCTAGCCGTCACTGTCTAGACGGCACCTTCTCGACGTCACTGTCTCAACATCACTGTCTAGACGTCACTGTCTCGACGTCACTGTCACAACATCCACAACATCACTGTCTGGACGTCACTGTCTCAACGTCACTGTCAGGATGTTACTGTCTCGACGTCACTGCCTCGAGGTCACTGTCTCGACGTCAATGTCTCGATATCACTGTCTCAGCGTCGGTGTCTCGATGTCACTGTCACGACTTCACTGTCTTGATGTCACTGTCTCAATGTCAATGTCTCGACATCACTGTCTCGACATCACTGTCTCGACGTCAATGTCTGGACCTCACTGTCTCGATGTCAATGTTACGACGTCACTGTATAGACGTCACTGTCTGGACGTCACTGTCTCGATGTCACTGTCTAGACGTCAGTGTCTCGACGTCACTGTCTCGACATCACTGTCTCGACATCACTGTCTCGACGTCACTGTCTCGACGTCACTGTCTCGACGTCACTGTCTCGACCTCACTGTCTCGACGTCAATGTCTCGATTTCACTGTCTCAGCGTCAGTGTCACAATGTCACTGTCACGACGTCTCTGTCTCGACGTCACTGTCACGACGTCACTGTCTCGACGTCACTGTCTCGACCTCACTGTCTCGACGTCAGTGTTTCGACGTCACTGTCTCAGCAGCAGTGTCACAATGTCACTGTCACGACGTCTCTGTCTCGACGTCACTGTCACGACGTCACTGTCTCGACGTCACTGTCTCGACCTCATTGTCTCGATGTCACTCTCACGAAGTCACTGTCTCGACGTCACTGTCACAACATCCACAACATCACTGTCTGGACGTCACTGTCTCGACGTCACTGTCAGGAGGTTACTGTCTAGACGTCACTGCCTTGACGTCACTGTCTCGACGTCACTGTCTCGACATCATTGTCTCGACGTCACTGTCACGATGTCACTGTCACATCGTCACTGTCTCGATGTCACTGTCTCGACGTCACTGTCACAACCTCACTGTCTCGATGTCACTGTCTCGACGTCACTATCTCGATGTCACTGTCTCGAAGTTACTGTCTCGACGTCACTGTCTCGACGTCACTGTCTCGACGTCACTGTCTCGAAGTCACTGACTAGACATCACTGTCACGAAATCACTGTCACGATGTCACTGTCTCGACGTCACTGTCTCGACGTCAGTGTCTCGACGCCACTGTCTCGACGTCACTGTCTCGATGTCACTAACTCGACGTCACTGTCACGACGTCACTGTCTCGACGGCACTGTCTCGACATCATTATCTCGACGTCAAGATCTCGATGTCACTGTCACGATGTCACTGTCACGTCGTCACTGTATCGACATCACTGTCACGTTGTCACTGTCTCGACGTCACTGTCTCGACGTCACTGTCACAACGTCACTGTCTCGATGTCACTGTCTCGACGTCACTATCTCGATGTCACTGTCTCGACGTCACTGTCTCGATGTCACTGTCTCAACGTCATTGTCTCGACGTCACTGCCTAGACGTGACTGTCTCGATGTCACTGCCCCGACGTCACTGTCTCAAGGTCACTGTCTCGATGTCACTGTCTCGACGTCACTGTCACAACGTCACTGTCTCGACGTCACTATCTCGATGTCACTGTCTCGACATCACTGTCTTGATGTCACTGTCTCGACGTCACTGTCTCGACGTCACTGCCTAGACGTGACTGTCTCGATGTCACTGCCTCGACGTCACTGTCTCGAGGTCACTGTCTCGACGTCGCTATCTCGTCGTCACTGTCTCGACGTCACTGTCTCAATGTCACTGTCTCATCATCACTGTCTCGACGACAAAGTCACGATGCCACTGTCTCGATGTCACTGTCTCGACGTCACTGTCTCAACATCACTGTCTCGACATCATTGTCTCGACGTCACGATCTCGATGTCACTGTCACGATGTCACTGTCATGTCGTCACTGTCTCGACGTCACTGTCTCGACGTCACTGTCACAACGTCACTGTCTCGATGTCACTGTCTCGACGTCACTATCTCGATGTCACTGTCTCGACGTCACTGTCTCGATGTCACTGTCTCGACGTCACTGCCTAGAGGTGACTGTCTTGAGGTCACTGCCTCGACGTCACTGTCTCGAGGTTACTGTCTCGACGTCACTGTCTCGACGTCACTGTCTCGACGTCACTGTCTCAAAGTCACTGACTAGACATCACTGTCACGACATGACTGTCACGATGTCACCGTCTCGAAGTCAGTGTCTCGACGCGACTGTCTCGACGTCACTGTCTCGATGTCACTAACTCGACGTCACTGTCACGACGTCACTGTCTCGACGTCACTGTCTCGACATCATTATCTCGACGTCACGATCTCGATGTCACTGTCACGATGTCACTGTCACGTCGTCACTGTATCGACATCACTGTCACGTTGTCACTGTCTCGACGTCACTGTCTCGACGTCACTGTCTCGACGTCACTGTCACAACGTCACTGTCTCGATGTCACTGTCTTGACGTCACTATCTCGATGTCACTGTCTCGACGTCACTGTCTCGATGTCACTGTCTCGACGTCACTGTCTCGACGTCACTGCCTAGACGTGACTGTCTCGATGTCACTGCCTCGACGTCACTGTCTCGAGGTCACTGTCTCGATGTCACTGTCTCATCATCACTGTCTCGACGTCAAAGTCACGACGCCACTGTCTCGATGTCACTGTCTCGACGTCACTGTCTCAACATTACTGTCTCGACGTCATTGTCTCGACGTCACGATCTCGATGTCACTGTCACGATGTCACTCTCACGTCGTCACTGTCTCGACATCACTGTCATGTTGTCACGGTCTCGACGTCACTGTCTCGACGTCACTATCTCGATGTCACTGTCTCGAGGTCACTGTCTCGACGTCACTGCCTAGACGCGACTGTCTCGAGGTCACTGCCTTGACGTCACTGTCTCGAGGTCACTGTCTCGAGGTCACTGTCTCGACGTCACTGTCTCGACGTCACTGTCTCGATGTCACTGATTAGACGTCCCTGTCACGACATCACTGTCATGATGTCACTGTCTCGACGTCACTGTCTCAATGTCACTGTCTCGACGTCACTGTCTCGATGTCAAAGTTACAACATCACTGTCTCGACGTCATTGTCTTGACATCACTGTCGCGTTGTCAATTTCACATTGTCAATGTCACGACGTCACTGTCTACGTGTCACTGTCTCGATGTCACTGTCTCGATTTCACTCTTGCGCTGTCACTGTCTCGACGTCACTGTCTCGAGGTCACTGTCTCGACGTCACTGTCCCGACGTTACTGCCTCGATGTCACTGTCTCGACGTCACTGTCTCGACGTCACTGTCTAGACGTCACTGTCTCGACATCACTATCTAGACATCACTGTCTCGACGTCATTGTCTCGATGTCACTGTCTCTATGTCACTGTCACCACGTCACTGTCTCGACATCACTGTCTCGACGTCACTGTCTCGATGTCAATGTCTCGACCTCACTGTCTCTACGTCACTGTTTCGATATCTCTGGCTCAACCTCACTGTCTCGACGTCACTGTCTCAATGTCACTGTCTCGATGTCACTGTCTCAACATCAATGTCTCGACCTCACTGTCTCGATGTCAATGTTACGACGTCACTGTCTAGATGTCACTGTCTAGACGTCACTGTCTCGATGTCACTGTCTCGACGTCACTGTCTCGACATCACTGTCTAGACGTCACTGTCTCGATGTCACTGTCTCAATGTCACTGTCCCGATGTCACTGTCTCATTGTCACTGTCTCGTTGTCAAAGTCGCGACGTCACTGTCTCGATGTCACTGTCTCGATGTCACTGTCTCAACGTCACTGTCTCGATGTCAAAGTTACGACATCACTGTCTCGATGTCACTGTCTTGACATCACTGTCGAGTTGTCAATTTTGCATTGTCAATGTCACGATGTCACTCTCTACATGTCACTGTCTCGATGTCACTGTCTCGATTTCACTCTCGCGCTTTCACTGTCTCGACGTCACTGTCTCAAGGTCACTGTTTCAACGTCACTGTCTCAAAGTTACTGTCTCGATGTCACTGTCTCGACGTCACTGTCTTGACGTCACTGTCTTGACGTCACTGTTGAGTTGTCAATTTTGCATTGTCAATGTCACGACGTCACTCTCTACATGTCACTGTCTCGATGTCACTGTCTCGATTTCACTCTCGCGCTTTCACTGTCTCGACGTCACTGTCTCAAGGTCACTGTTTCAACGTCACTGTCTCGAAGTTACTGTCTCGATGTCACTGTCTCGACGTCACTGTCTTGACGTCACTGTCTCGACGTCACTGTCTAGACGTCACTGTCTCGACGTCACTATCTAGACATCACTGTCTCGACGTCTCTGGCTCAACCTCACTGTCTCTATGTCACTGTCTCAATGTCACTGTCTCGATGTTACTGTCTCAACGTCAATGTCTCGACCTCACTGTCTCGATGTCAATGTTACGACGTCACTGTCTAGATGTCACTGTCTAGACATTACTGTCTCGATGTCACTGTCTCGACGTCACTGTCTCGACATCACTGTCTAGACGTCACTGTCTCGACGTCACTGTCTCGATGTCACTGTCCCGATGTCACTGTCTCATCGTCACTGTCTCAATGTCAAAGTCGCGACATCACTGTCACGTTGTCAACGTCACAATGCCAATGTCTCGCCGTCACTGTCTCGATGTCACTGTCTCGACATCACTGTCTTGATGTCACTGTCTCGACGTCACTGTCTCGACGTCACTGCCTAGACGTGACTGTCTCGATGTCACTGCCTCGACGTCACTGTCTCGAGGTCACTGTCTCGACGTCGCTATCTCGTCGTCACTGTCTCGACGTCACTGTCTCAATGTCACTGTCTCATCATCACTGTCTCGACGACAAAGTCACGATGCCACTGTCTCGATGTCACTGTCTCGACGTCACTGTCTCAACATCACTGTCTCGACATCATTGTCTCGACGTCACGATCTCGATGTCACTGTCACGATGTCACTGTCATGTCGTCACTGTCTCGACGTCACTGTCTCGACGTCACTGTCACAACGTCACTGTCTCGATGTCACTGTCTCGACGTCACTATCTCGATGTCACTGTCTCGACGTCACTGTCTCGATGTCACTGTCTCGACGTCACTGCCTAGAGGTGACTGTCTCGAGGTCACTGCCTCGACGTCACTGTCTCGAGGTTACTGTCTCGACGTCACTGTCTCGACGTCACTGTCTCGACGTCACTGTCTCAAAGTCACTGACTAGACATCACTGTCACGACATGACTGTCACGATGTCACCGTCTCGAAGTCAGTGTCTCGACGCGACTGTCTCGACGTCACTGTCTCGATGTCACTAACTCGACGTCACTGTCACGACGTCACTGTCTCGACGTCACTGTCTCGACATCATTATCTCGACGTCACGATCTCGATGTCACTGTCACGATGTCACTGTCACGTCGTCACTGTATCGACATCACTGTCACGTTGTCACTGTCTCGACGTCACTGTCTCGACGTCACTGTCTCGACGTCACTGTCACAACGTCACTGTCTCGATGTCACTGTCTTGACGTCACTATCTCGATGTCACTGTCTCGACGTCACTGTCTCGATGTCACTGTCTCGACGTCACTGTCTCGACGTCACTGCCTAGACGTGACTGTCTCGATGTCACTGCCTCGACGTCACTGTCTCGAGGTCACTGTCTCGATGTCACTGTCTCATCATCACTGTCTCGACGTCAAAGTCACGACGCCACTGTCTCGATGTCACTGTCTCGACGTCACTGTCTCAACATTACTGTCTCGACGTCATTGTCTCGACGTCACGATCTCGATGTCACTGTCACGATGTCACTCTCACGTCGTCACTGTCTCGACATCACTGTCATGTTGTCACGGTCTCGACGTCACTGTCTCGACGTCACTATCTCGATGTCACTGTCTCGAGGTCACTGTCTCGACGTCACTGCCTAGACGCGACTGTCTCGAGGTCACTGCCTTGACGTCACTGTCTCGAGGTCACTGTCTCGAGGTCACTGTCTCGACGTCACTGTCTCGACGTCACTGTCTCGATGTCACTGATTAGACGTCCCTGTCACGACATCACTGTCATGATGTCACTGTCTCGACGTCACTGTCTCAATGTCACTGTCTCGACGTCACTGTCTCGATGTCAAAGTTACAACATCACTGTCTCGACGTCATTGTCTTGACATCACTGTCGCGTTGTCAATTTCACATTGTCAATGTCACGACGTCACTGTCTACGTGTCACTGTCTCGATGTCACTGTCTCGATTTCACTCTTGCGCTGTCACTGTCTCGACGTCACTGTCTCGAGGTCACTGTCTCGACGTCACTGTCCCGACGTTACTGCCTCGATGTCACTGTCTCGACGTCACTGTCTCGACGTCACTGTCTAGACGTCACTGTCTCGACATCACTATCTAGACATCACTGTCTCGACGTCATTGTCTCGATGTCACTGTCTCTATGTCACTGTCACCACGTCACTGTCTCGACATCACTGTCTCGACGTCACTGTCTCGATGTCAATGTCTCGACCTCACTGTCTCTACGTCACTGTTTCGATATCTCTGGCTCAACCTCACTGTCTCGACGTCACTGTCTCAATGTCACTGTCTCGATGTCACTGTCTCAACATCAATGTCTCGACCTCACTGTCTCGATGTCAATGTTACGACGTCACTGTCTAGATGTCACTGTCTAGACGTCACTGTCTCGATGTCACTGTCTCGACGTCACTGTCTCGACATCACTGTCTAGACGTCACTGTCTCGATGTCACTGTCTCAATGTCACTGTCCCGATGTCACTGTCTCATTGTCACTGTCTCGTTGTCAAAGTCGCGACGTCACTGTCTCGATGTCACTGTCTCGATGTCACTGTCTCAACGTCACTGTCTCGATGTCAAAGTTACGACATCACTGTCTCGATGTCACTGTCTTGACATCACTGTCGAGTTGTCAATTTTGCATTGTCAATGTCACGACGTCACTCTCTACATGTCACTGTCTCGATGTCACTGTCTCGATTTCACTCTCGCGCTTTCACTGTCTCGACGTCACTGTCTCAAGGTCACTGTTTCAACGTCACTGTCTCAAAGTTACTGTCTCGATGTCACTGTCTCGACGTCACTGTCTTGATGTCACTGTCTTGACGTCACTGTCTAGACGTCACTGTCTCGACGTCACTATCTAGACATCACTGTCTCGACGTCTCTGGCTCAACCTCACTGTCTCTATGTCACTGTCTCAATGTCACTGTCTCGATGTTACTGTCTCAACGTCAATGTCTCGACCTCACTGTCTCGATGTCAATGTTACGACGTCACTGTCTAGATGTCACTGTCTAGACATCACTGTCTCGATGTCACTGTCTCGACGTCACTGTCTCGACATCACTGTCTAGACGTCACTGTCTCGACGTCACTGTCTCGATGTCACTGTCCCGATGTCACTGTCTCATCGTCACTGTCTCAATGTCAAAGTCGCGACATCACTGTCACGTTGTCAACGTCACAATGCCAATGTCTCGCCGTCACTGTCTCGATGTCACTGTCTCGACGTCAATGTATCGACGTCACTGTCTCGACATCACTGTCGCGTTGTTAATGTCACAATGCCAATGTCTCGCCGTCACTGTCTCGACGTCACTGTCTCGACGTCAATGTCTCGACGTCACTGTCTCAACCTCACTGTCTCGGTGTCAATGTCTCGACGTCACTGTCACGACTTCACTGTCTTGATGTCAATGTCTCGACGTCAATGTCTCGACGTCAATGTCTCGACCTCACTGTCTTGACGTCACTGTCTCGGTGTCACTGTCTAAACGTCACTGTCTCGATGTCAATGTCTCGACCTCACTGTCTAGATGTCTCTGTCTCGATATCAATGTCTCGACCTCACTGTCTCGATGTCAATGTCTCGATGTCACTGTCTAAATATCACTGTCTCGACGTCAATGTCTCGACCTCACTGTCTCGATGTCACTGTCTCGACATCACTGTCTCGACGTCAATGTCTCGACCTCACTGTCTCGACGTCACTGTCTCGATGTCACTGTCTAAATGTCGCTGTCTCGACGTCAATGTCTCGACCTCACTGTCTCGATGTCACTGTCTCGATATCTCTGGCTCGAGCTCACTGTCTCGACATCACTGTCTCGACTTCACTGTCTCGATGTCAATGTCTCGACCTCACTGTCTCGATGTCAATGTTACGATGTCACTGTCTAGATGTCACTGTCTAGACGTCACTGTCTCGATGTCACTGTCTCGACGTCACTGTCTCGACATCACTGTCTAGACGTCACTGTCTAGATGTCACTGTCTAGAGGTCACTGTCTCAACATCACTGTCTCGATGTCACTGTCTCGACGTCTCTGCCTCGATGTCTCTGGCTCGACCTCACTGTCTTGACGTCACTGTCTAGACGTCACTGTCTCGACATCACTGTCTCGACGTCACTGTCTCGAGGTCACTGTCTCGACGTCAATGTCTCAGCGTCAGTGTCTCGACGTCACTGTCACGACTTCACTGTCTTGATGTCAATGTCTTGACGTCAATGACTCGACGTCACTGTCTCGACATCACTGTCTCAACTTCAATGTCTCGACCTCACTGTCTGGACATCACTGTCTCTATGTCACTGTCTCAACGTCAATGTCTCGAACTCACTGTCTCGACGTCACTGTCTCAATGTCACTGTCTAAATGTCACTGTCTCGACGTCAATGTCTCGACCTCACTGTCTCGATGTCACTGTCTCGACATCACTGTCTCGACGTCAATGTCTCGACCTCACTGTCTCGACGTCACTGTCTCGATGTCACTGTCTAAACATCGCTGTCTCGACATCAATGTCTCAACCTCACTGTCTCGATGTCACTGTCTCGATATCTCTGGCTCGATCTCACTGTCTCGACGTCACTGTCTCGATGTCACTGTCTAAACACCACTGTCTTGACGTCACTGTCTAGACCTCACTGTCTCGACGTCACTGTCTCGATGTCACTGTCTCGACGTCACTGTCTCGATGTCAAAGTTACGACATCACTGTCTCGATGTCACTGTCTTGACATCACTGTCGCGTTGTCAATTTCGCATTGTCAATGTCATGACGTCACTGTCTACATGTCACTGTCTCGATGTCATTGTCTCGATTTCACTCTCGCGCTTTCACTGTCTCGAGGTCACTGTCTCGAGGTCACTGTTTCGACGTCACTGTCTCGACATTACTGTCTCGATGTCACTGTCTCGACGTCACTGTCTTGACGTCACTGTCTCGATGTCACTGTCTCGATTTCACTCTCGCGCTTTCACTGTCTCGATGTCACTGTCTCGAGGTCACTGTTTCGACGTCACTGTCTCGACGTTACTGTCTCGATGTCACTGTCTCGACGTCACTGTCTTGGCGTCACTGTCTTGACGTCACTGTCTCGACGTCACTATCTAGACATCACTGTCTCGACGTCATTGTCTCGATGTCACTGTCTCTATGTCACTGTCACCACGTCACTGTCTCGACATCACTGTCTCGATGTCACTGTTTCGATGTCTCTGGCTCAACCTCACTGTCTCGACGTCACTGTCTCAATGTCACTGTCTCGATGTTACTGTCTCAACGTCAATGTCTCGACCTCACTGTCTCGATGTCAATGTTACGACGTCACTGTCTAGATGTCACTGTCTAGACGTCACTGTCTCGATGTCACTGTCTCGACATCACTGTCTCGACATCACTGTCTCGACGTCACTGTCTCGACGTCATTGTCTCGATGTCACTGTCCCGATGTCACTGTCTCATCATCACTGTCTCGATATCAAAGTCGCGACGTCACTGTCTCGATGTCACTGTCTCGACGTCACTGTCTCGACATCACTGTCACGTTGTCAATGTCACAATGCCAATGTCTCGCCGTCACTGTCTCGATGTCACTGTCTCGACGTCAATGTATCGACGTCATTGTCTCGACGTCAATGTCTCGACTTCACTGTCTCGATGTCACTGTCTCGACATCACTGTCTCAACATCAATGTCTCGACCTCACTGACTCGATGTCACTGTCTCGACGTCTCTGCCTCGATGTCTCTGGCTCGACCTCACTGTCTCGACGTCACTGTCTCGATGTCACTGTCTCGACGTCAATGTCTTGACCTCACTGGCTCGATGTCAATGTTACGATGTCACTGTCTAGCCGTCACTGTCTAGACGTCACCTTCTCGACGTCACTGTCTCAACATCACTGTCTAGACGTCACTGTCTCGACGTCACTGTCACAACATCCACAACATCACTGTCTGGACGTCACTGTCTCAACGTCACTGTCAGGATGTTACTGTCTCGACGTCACTGCCTCGAGGTCACTGTCTCGACGTCACTGTCTCGACGTCAATGTCTCGATATCACTGTCTCAGCGTCGGTGTCTCGATGTCACTGTCACGACTTCACTGTCTTGATGTCACTGTCTCAATGTCAATGTCTCGACATCACTGTCTCGACATCACTGTCTCGACGTCAATGTCTGGACCTCACTGTCTCGATGTCAATGTTACGACGTCACTCTATAGACGTCACTGTCTGGACGTCACTGTCTCGATGTCACTGTCTAGACGTCAGTGTCTCGACGTCACTGTCTCGACATCACTGTCTCGACGTCACTGTCTCGACGTCACTGTCTCGACGTCACTGTCTCGACCTCACTGTCTCGACGTCAATGTCTCGATTTCACTGTCTCAGCGTCAGTGTCACAATGTCACTGTCACGACGTCTCTGTCTCGACGTCACTGTCACGACGTCACTGTCTCGACGTCACTGTCTCGACCTCACTGTCTCGACATCAGTGTTTCGACGTCACTGTCTCAGCAGCAGTGTCACAATGTCACTGTCACGACGTCTCTGTCTCGACGTCACTGTCACGACATCACTGTCTCGACGTCACTGTCTCGACCTCATTGTCTCGATGTCACTCTCACGAAGTCACTGTCTCGACGTCACTGTCACAACATCCACAACATCACTGTCTGGACGTCACTGTCTCGACGTCACTGTCAGGAGGTTACTGTCTAGACGTCACTGCCTTGACGTCACTGTCTCGACGTCACTGTCTCGACATCATTGTCTCGACGTCACTGTCACGATGTCACTGTCACATCGTCACTGTCTCGATGTCACTGTCTCGACGTCACTGTCACAACCTCACTGTCTCGATGTCACTGTCTCGACGTCACTATCTCGATGTCACTGTCTCGAAGTTACTGTCTCGACGTCACTGTCTCGACGTCACTGTCTCGACGTCACTGTCTCGAAGTCACTGACTAGACATCACTGTCACGAAATCACTGTCACGATGTCACTGTCTCGACGTCACTGTCTCGACGTCAGTGTCTCGACGCCACTGTCTCGACGTCACTGTCTCGATGTCACTAACTCGACGTCACTGTCACGACGTCACTGTCTCGACGGCACTGTCTCGACATCATTATCTCGACATCAAGATCTCGATGTCACTGTCACGATGTCACTGTCACGTCGTCACTGTATCGACATCACTGTCACGTTGTCACTGTCTCGACGTCACTGTCTCGACGTCACTGTCACAACGTCACTGTCTCGATGTCACTGTCTCGACGTCACTATCTCGATGTCACTGTCTCGACATCACTGTCTCGATGTCACTGTTTCGATGTCTCTGGCTCAACCTCACTGTCTCTATGTCACTGTCTCAATGTCACTGTCTCGATGTTACTGTCTCAACGTCAATGTCTCGACCTCACTGTCTCGATGTCAATGTTACGACGTCACTGTCTAGATGTCACTGTCTAGACATCACTGTCTCGATGTCACTGTCTCGACGTCACTGTCTCGACATCACTGTCTAGACGTCACTGTCTCGACGTCACTGTCTCGATGTCACTGTCCCGATGTCACTGTCTCATCGTCACTGTCTCAATGTCAAAGTCGCGACATCACTGTCACGTTGTCAACGTCACAATGCCAATGTCTCGCCGTCACTGTCTCGATGTCACTGTCTCGACGTCAATGTATCGACGTCACTGTCTCGACATCACTGTCGCGTTGTTAATGTCACAATGCCAATGTCTCGCCGTCACTGTCTCGACGTCACTGTCTCGACGTCAATGTCTCGACGTCACTGTCTCAACCTCACTGTCTCGGTGTCAATGTCTCGACGTCACTGTCACGACTTCACTGTCTTGATGTCAATGTCTCGACGTCAATGTCTCGACGTCAATGTCTCGACCTCACTGTCTTGACGTCACTGTCTCGGTGTCACTGTCTAAACGTCACTGTCTCGATGTCAATGTCTCGACCTCACTGTCTAGATGTCTCTGTCTCGATATCAATGTCTCGACCTCACTGTCTCGATGTCAATGTCTCGATGTCACTGTCTAAATATCACTGTCTCGACGTCAATGTCTCGACCTCACTGTCTCGATGTCACTGTCTCGACATCACTGTCTCGACGTCAATGTCTCGACCTCACTGTCTCGACGTCACTGTCTCGATGTCACTGTCTAAATGTCGCTGTCTCGACGTCAATGTCTCGACCTCACTGTCTCGATGTCACTGTCTCGATATCTCTGGCTCGAGCTCACTGTCTCGACATCACTGTCTCGACTTCACTGTCTCGATGTCAATGTCTCGACCTCACTGTCTCGATGTCAATGTTACGATGTCACTGTCTAGATGTCACTGTCTAGACGTCACTGTCTCGATGTCACTGTCTCGACGTCACTGTCTCGACATCACTGTCTAGACGTCACTGTCTAGATGTCACTGTCTAGAGGTCACTGTCTCAACATCACTGTCTCGATGTCACTGTCTCGACGTCTCTGCCTCGATGTCTCTGGCTCGACCTCACTGTCTTGACGTCACTGTCTAGACGTCACTGTCTCGACATCACTGTCTCGACGTCACTGTCTCGAGGTCACTGTCTCGACGTCAATGTCTCAGCGTCAGTGTCTCGACGTCACTGTCACGACTTCACTGTCTTGATGTCAATGTCTTGACGTCAATGACTCGACGTCACTGTCTCGACATCACTGTCTCAACTTCAATGTCTCGACCTCACTGTCTGGACATCACTGTCTCTATGTCACTGTCTCAACGTCAATGTCTCGAACTCACTGTCTCGACGTCACTGTCTCAATGTCACTGTCTAAATGTCACTGTCTCGACGTCAATGTCTCGACCTCACTGTCTCGATGTCACTGTCTCGACATCACTGTCTCGACGTCAATGTCTCGACCTCACTGTCTCGACGTCACTGTCTCGATGTCACTGTCTAAACATCGCTGTCTCGACATCAATGTCTCAACCTCACTGTCTCGATGTCACTGTCTCGATATCTCTGGCTCGATCTCACTGTCTCGACGTCACTGTCTCGATGTCACTGTCTAAACACCACTGTCTTGACGTCACTGTCTAGACCTCACTGTCTCGACGTCACTGTCTCGATGTCACTGTCTCGACGTCACTGTCTCGATGTCAAAGTTACGACATCACTGTCTCGATGTCACTGTCTTGACATCACTGTCGCGTTGTCAATTTCGCATTGTCAATGTCATGACGTCACTGTCTACATGTCACTGTCTCGATGTCATTGTCTCGATTTCACTCTCGCGCTTTCACTGTCTCGAGGTCACTGTCTCGAGGTCACTGTTTCGACGTCACTGTCTCGACATTACTGTCTCGATGTCACTGTCTCGACGTCACTGTCTTGACGTCACTGTCTCGATGTCACTGTCTCGATTTCACTCTCGCGCTTTCACTGTCTCGATGTCACTGTCTCGAGGTCACTGTTTCGACGTCACTGTCTCGACGTTACTGTCTCGATGTCACTGTCTCGACGTCACTGTCTTGGCGTCACTGTCTTGACGTCACTGTCTCGACGTCACTATCTAGACATCACTGTCTCGACGTCATTGTCTCGATGTCACTGTCTCTATGTCACTGTCACCACGTCACTGTCTCGACATCACTGTCTCGATGTCACTGTTTCGATGTCTCTGGCTCAACCTCACTGTCTCGACGTCACTGTCTCAATGTCACTGTCTCGATGTTACTGTCTCAACGTCAATGTCTCGACCTCACTGTCTCGATGTCAATGTTACGACGTCACTGTCTAGATGTCACTGTCTAGACGTCACTGTCTCGATGTCACTGTCTCGACGTCACTGTCTCGACATCACTGTCTCGACGTCACTGTCTCGACGTCATTGTCTCGATGTCACTGTCCCGATGTCACTGTCTCATCATCACTGTCTCGATATCAAAGTCGCGACGTCACTGTCTCGATGTCACTGTCTCGACGTCACTGTCTCGACATCACTGTCACGTTGTCAATGTCACAATGCCAATGTCTCGCCGTCACTGTCTCGATGTCACTGTCTCGACGTCAATGTATCGACGTCATTGTCTCGACGTCAATGTCTCGACTTCACTGTCTCGATGTCACTGTCTCGACATCACTGTCTCAACATCAATGTCTCGACCTCACTGACTCGATGTCACTGTCTCGACGTCTCTGCCTCGATGTCTCTGGCTCGACCTCACTGTCTCGACGTCACTGTCTCGATGTCACTGTCTCGACGTCAATGTCTTGACCTCACTGGCTCGATGTCAATGTTACGATGTCACTGTCTAGCCGTCACTGTCTAGACGTCACCTTCTCGACGTCACTGTCTCAACATCACTGTCTAGACGTCACTGTCTCGACGTCACTGTCACAACATCCACAACATCACTGTCTGGACGTCACTGTCTCAACGTCACTGTCAGGATGTTACTGTCTCGACGTCACTGCCTCGAGGTCACTGTCTCGACGTCACTGTCTCGACGTCAATGTCTCGATATCACTGTCTCAGCGTCGGTGTCTCGATGTCACTGTCACGACTTCACTGTCTTGATGTCACTGTCTCAATGTCAATGTCTCGACATCACTGTCTCGACATCACTGTCTCGACGTCAATGTCTGGACCTCACTGTCTCGATGTCAATGTTACGACGTCACTCTATAGACGTCACTGTCTGGACGTCACTGTCTCGATGTCACTGTCTAGACGTCAGTGTCTCGACGTCACTGTCTCGACATCACTGTCTCGACGTCACTGTCTCGACGTCACTGTCTCGACGTCACTGTCTCGACCTCACTGTCTCGACGTCAATGTCTCGATTTCACTGTCTCAGCGTCAGTGTCACAATGTCACTGTCACGACGTCTCTGTCTCGACGTCACTGTCACGACGTCACTGTCTCGACGTCACTGTCTCGACCTCACTGTCTCGACATCAGTGTTTCGACGTCACTGTCTCAGCAGCAGTGTCACAATGTCACTGTCACGACGTCTCTGTCTCGACGTCACTGTCACGACATCACTGTCTCGACGTCACTGTCTCGACCTCATTGTCTCGATGTCACTCTCACGAAGTCACTGTCTCGACGTCACTGTCACAACATCCACAACATCACTGTCTGGACGTCACTGTCTCGACGTCACTGTCAGGAGGTTACTGTCTAGACGTCACTGCCTTGACGTCACTGTCTCGACGTCACTGTCTCGACATCATTGTCTCGACGTCACTGTCACGATGTCACTGTCACATCGTCACTGTCTCGATGTCACTGTCTCGACGTCACTGTCACAACCTCACTGTCTCGATGTCACTGTCTCGACGTCACTATCTCGATGTCACTGTCTCGAAGTTACTGTCTCGACGTCACTGTCTCGACGTCACTGTCTCGACGTCACTGTCTCGAAGTCACTGACTAGACATCACTGTCACGAAATCACTGTCACGATGTCACTGTCTCGACGTCACTGTCTCGACGTCAGTGTCTCGACGCCACTGTCTCGACGTCACTGTCTCGATGTCACTAACTCGACGTCACTGTCACGACGTCACTGTCTCGACGGCACTGTCTCGACATCATTATCTCGACATCAAGATCTCGATGTCACTGTCACGATGTCACTGTCACGTCGTCACTGTATCGACATCACTGTCACGTTGTCACTGTCTCGACGTCACTGTCTCGACGTCACTGTCACAACGTCACTGTCTCGATGTCACTGTCTCGACGTCACTATCTCGATGTCACTGTCTCGACGTCACTGTCTCGATGTCACTGTCTCAACGTCATTGTCTCGACGTCACTGCCTAGACGTGACTGTCTCGATGTCACTGCCCCGACGTCACTGTCTCAAGGTCACTGTCTCGATGTCACTGTCTCGACGTCACTGTCACAACGTCACTGTCTCGATGTCACTGTCTCGACGTCACTATCTCGATGTCACTGTCTCGACGTCACTGTCTTGATGTCACTGTCTCGACGTCACTGTCTCGACGTCACTGCCTAGACGTGACTGTCTCGATGTCACTGCCTCGACGTCACTGTCTCGAGGTCACTGTCTCGACGTCGCTATCTCGTCGTCACTGTCTCGACGTCACTGTCTCAATGTCACTGTCTCATCATCACTGTCTCGACGTCAAAGTCACGATGCCACTGTCTCGATGTCACTGTCTCGACGTCACTGTCTCAACATCACTGTCTCGACATCATTGTCTCGACGTCACGATCTCGATGTCACTGTCACGATGTCACTGTCATGTCGTCACTGTCTCGACGTCACTGTCTCGACGTCGCTGTCACAACGTCACTGTCTCGATGTCACTGTCTCGACGTCACTATCTCGATGTCACTGTCTCGACGTCACTGTCTCGATGTCACTGTCTCGACGTCACTGCCTAGACGTGACTGTCTCGAGGTCACTGCCTCGACGTCACTGTCTCGAGGTTACTGTCTCGACGTCACTGTCTCGACGTCACTGTCTCGACGTCACTGTCTCAAAGTCACTGACTAGACATCACTGTCACGACATGACTGTCACGATGTCACCGTCTCGACGTCAGTGTCTCGACGCGACTGTCTCGACGTCACTGTCTCGATGTCACTAACTCGACGTCACTGTCACGACGTCACTGTCTCGACGTCACTGTCTCGACATCATTATCTCGACGTCACGATCTCGATGTCATTGTCACGATGTCACTGTCACGTCGTCACTGTATCGACATCACTGTCACGTTGTCACTGTCTCGACGTCACTGTCTCGACGTCACTGTCACAACGTCACTGTCTCGATGTCACTGTCTTGACGTCACTATCTCGATGTCACTGTCTCGACGTCACTGTCTCGATGTCACTGTCTCGACGTCACTGTCTCGACGTCACTGCCTAGACGTGACTGTCTCGATGTCACTGCCTCGACGTCACTGTCTCAATGTCACTGTCTCGATGTCACTGTCTCATCATCACTGTCTCGACGTCAAAGTCACGACGCCACTGTCTCGATGTCACTGTCTCGACGTCACTGTCTCAACATTACTGTCTCGACGTCATTGTCTCGACGTCACGATCTCGATGTCACTGTCACGATGTCACTGTCACGTCGTCACTGTCTCGACATCACTGTCATGTTGTCACGGTCTCGACGTCACTGTCTCGACGTCACTATCTCGATGTCACTGTCTCGAGGTCACTGTCTCGACGTCACTGCCTAGACGTGACTGTCTCGAGGTCACTGCCTTGACGTCACTGTCTCGAGGTCACTGTCTCGAGGTCACTGTCTCGACGTCACTGTCTCGACGTCACTGTCTCGATGTCACTGATTAGACGTCCCTGTCACGACATCACTGTCATGATGTCACTGTCTCGACGTCACTGTCTCAATGTCACTGTCTCGATGTCACTGTCTCGATGTCAAAGTTACAACATCACTGTCTCGACGTCATTGTCTTGACATCACTGTCGCGTTGTCAATTTCACATTGTCAATGTCACGACGTCACTGTCTACGTGTCACTGTCTCGATGTCACTGTCTCGATTTCACTCTTGCGCTGTCACTGTCTCGACGTCACTGTCTCGAGGTCACTGTCTCGACGTCACTGTCCCGACGTTACTGCCTCGATGTCACTGTCTCGACGTCACTGTCTCGACGTCACTGTCTAGACGTCACTGTCTCGACATCACTATCTAGACATCACTGTCTCGACGTCATTGTCTCGATGTCACTGTCTCTATGTCACTGTCACCACGTCACTGTCTCGACATCACTGTCTCGACGTCACTGTCTCGATGTCAATGTCTCGACCTCACTGTCTCTACGTCACTGTTTCGATATCTCTGGCTCAACCTCACTGTCTCGACGTCACTGTCTCAATGTCACTGTCTCGATGTCACTGTCTCAACATCAATGTCTCGACCTCACTGTCTCGATGTCAATGTTACGACGTCACTGTCTAGATGTCACTGTCTAGACGTCACTGTCTCGATGTCACTGTCTCGACGTCACTGTCTCGACATCACTGTCTAGACGTCACTGTCTCGATGTCACTGTCTCAATGTCACTGTCCCGATGTCACTGTCTCATTGTCACTGTCTCGTTGTCAAAGTCGCGACGTCACTGTCTCGATGTCACTGTCTCGATGTCACTGTCTCAACGTCACTGTCTCGATGTCAAAGTTACGACATCACTGTCTCGATGTCACTGTCTTGACATCACTGTCGAGTTGTCAATTTTGCATTGTCAATGTCACGACGTCACTCTCTACATGTCACTGTCTCGATGTCACTGTCTCGATTTCACTCTCGCGCTTTCACTGTCTCGACGTCACTGTCTCAAGGTCACTGTTTCAACGTCACTGTCTCGAAGTTACTGTCTCGATGTCACTGTCTCGACGTCACTGTCTTGACGTCACTGTCTCGACGTCACTGTCTAGACGTCACTGTCTCGACGTCACTATCTAGACATCACTGTCTCGACGTCTCTGGCTCAACCTCACTGTCTCTATGTCACTGTCTCAATGTCACTGTCTCGATGTTACTGTCTCAACGTCAATGTCTCGACCTCACTGTCTCGATGTCAATGTTACGACGTCACTGTCTAGATGTCACTGTCTAGACATCACTGTCTCGATGTCACTGTCTCGACGTCACTGTCTCGACATCACTGTCTAGACGTCACTGTCTCGACGTCACTGTCTCGATGTCACTGTCCCGATGTCACTGTCTCATCGTCACTGTCTCAATGTCAAAGTCGCGACATCACTGTCACGTTGTCAACGTCACAATGCCAATGTCTCGCCGTCACTGTCTCGATGTCACTGTCTCGACGTCAATGTATCGACGTCACTGTCTCGACATCACTGTCGCGTTGTTAATGTCACAATGCCAATGTCTCGCCGTCACTGTCTCGACGTCACTGTCTCGACGTCAATGTCTCGACGTCACTGTCTCAACCTCACTGTCTCGGTGTCAATGTCTCGACGTCACTGTCTCAGCGTCAGTGTCTCGACGTCACTGTCACGACTTCACTGTCTTGATGTCAATGTCTCGACGTCAATGTCTCGACGTCAATGTCTCGACCTCACTGTCTTGACGTCACTGTCTCGGTGTCACTGTCTAAACGTCACTGTCTCGATGTCAATGTCTCGACCTCACTGTCTCGATGTCTCTGTCTCGATATCAATGTCTCGACCTCACTGTCTCGACGTCAATGTCTCGATGTCACTGTCTAAATATCACTGTCTCGACGTCAATGTCTCGACCTCACTGTCTCGATGTCACTGTCTCGACATCACTGTCTCGACGTCAATGTCTCGACCTCACTGTCTCGACGTCACTGTCTCGATGTCACTGTCTAAATGTCGCTGTCTCGACGTCAATGTCTCGACCTCACTGTCTCGATGTCACTGTCTCGATATCTCTGGCTCGAGCTCACTGTCTCGACATCACTGTCTCGACTTCACTGTCTCGATGTCAATGTCTCGACCTCACTGTCTCGATGTCAATGTTACGATGTCACTGTCTAGATGTCACTGTCTAGACGTCACTGTCTCGATGTCACTGTCTCGATGTCACTGTCTCGACATCACTGTCTAGACGTCACTGTCTAGATGTCACTGTCTAGAGGTCACTGTCTCAACATCACTGTCTCGATGTCACTGTCTCGACGTCTCTGCCTCGATGTCTCTGGCTCGACCTCACTGTCTTGACGTCACTGTCTAGACGTCACTGTCTCGACATCACTGTCTCGACGTCACTGTCTCGAGGTCACTGTCTCGACGTCACTGTCTCAGCGTCAGTGTCTCGACGTCACTGTCACGACTTCACTGTCTTGATGTCAATGTCTTGACGTCAATGACTCGACGTCACTGTCTCGACATCACTGTCTCAACTTCAATGTCTCGACCTCACTGTCTGGACATCACTGTCTCTATGTCACTGTCTCAACGTCAATGTCTCGAACTCACTGTCTCGACGTCACTGTCTCAATGTCACTGTCTAAATGTCACTGTCTCGACGTCAATGTCTCGACCTCACTGTCTCGATGTCACTGTCTCGACATCACTGTCTCGACGTCAATGTCTCGACCTCACTGTCTCGACGTCACTGTCTCGATGTCACTGTCTAAACATCGCTGTCTCGACATCAATGTCTCAACCTCACTGTCTCGATGTCACTGTCTCGATATCTCTGGCTCGATCTCACTGTCTCGACGTCACTGTCTCGATGTCACTGTCTAAACGCCACTGTCTTGACGTCACTGTCTAGACCTCACTGTCTCGACGTCACTGTCTCGATGTCACTGTCTCGACGTCACTGTCTCGATGTCAAAGTTACGACATCACTGTCTCGATGTCACTGTCTTGACATCACTGTCGCGTTGTCAATTTCGCATTGTCAATGTCATGACGTCACTGTCTACATGTCACTGTCTCGATGTCACTGTCTCGATTTCACTCTCGCGCTTTCACTGTCTCGAGGTCACTGTCTCGAGGTCACTGTTTCGACGTCACTGTCTCGACATTACTGTCTCGATGTCACTGTCTCGACGTCACTGTCTTGACGTCACTGTCTCGATGTCACTGTCTCGATTTCACTCTCGCGCTTTCACTGTCTCGATGTCACTGTCTCGAGGTCACTGTTTCGACGTCACTGTCTCGACGTTACTGTCTCGATGTCACTGTCTCGACGTCACTGTCTTGGCGTCACTGTCTTGACGTCACTGTCTCGACGTCACTATCTAGACATCACTGTCTCGACGTCATTGTCTCGATGTCACTGTCTCTATGTCACTGTCACCACGTCAAAGTCTCGACATCACTGTCTCGATGTCACTGTTTCGATGTCTCTGGCTCAACCTCACTGTCTCGACGTCACTGTCTCAATGTCACTGTCTCGATGTTACTGTCTCAACGTCAATGTCTCGACCTCACTGTCTCGATGTCAATGTTACGACGTCACTGTCTAGATGTCACTGTCTAGACGTCACTGTCTCGATGTCACTGTCTCGACGTCACTGTCTCGACATCACTGTCTCGACGTCACTGTCTCGACGTCATTGTCTCGATGTCACTGTCCCGATGTCACTGTCTCATCATCACTGTCTCGATATCAAAGTCGCGACGTCACTGTCTCGATGTCACTGTCTCGACGTCACTGTCTCGACATCACTGTCACGTTGTCAATGTCACAATGCCAATGTCTCGCCGTCACTGTCTCGATGTCACTGTCTCGACGTCAATGTCTCGACGTCATTGTCTCGACGTCAATGTCTCGACTTCACTGTCTCGATGTCACTGTCTCGACATCACTGTCTCAACATCAATGTCTCGACCTCACTGACTCGATGTCACTGTCTCGACGTCTCTGCCTCGATGTCTCTGGCTCGACCTCACTGTCTCGACGTCACTGTCTCGATGTCACTGTCTCGACGTCAATGTCTTGACCTCACTGGCTCGATGTCAATGTTACGATGTCACTGTCTAGCCGTCACTGTCTAGACGTCACCTTCTCGACGTCACTGTCTCAACATCACTGTCTAGACGTCACTGTCTCGACGTCACTGTCACAACATCCACAACATCACTGTCTGGACGTCACTGTCTCAACGTCACTGTCAGGATGTTACTGTCTCGACGTCACTGCCTCGAGGTCACTGTCTCGACGTCACTGTCTCGACGTCAATGTCTCGATATCACTGTCTCAGCGTCGGTGTCTCGATGTCACTGTCACGACTTCACTGTCTTGATGTCACTGTCTCGATGTCAATGTCTCGACATCACTGTCTCGACATCACTGTCTCGACGTCAATGTCTGGACCTCACTGTCTCGATGTCAATGTTACGACGTCACTGTATAGACGTCACTGTCTGGACGTCACTGTCTCGATGTCACTGTCTAGACGTCAGTGTCTCGACGTCACTGTCTCGACATCACTGTCTCGACGTCACTGTCTCGACGTCACTGTCTCGACGTCACTGTCTCGACCTCACTGTCTCGACGTCAATGTCTCGATTTCACTGTCTCAGCGTCAGTGTCACAATGTCACTGTCACGACGTCTCTGTCTCGACGTCACTGTCACGACGTCACTGTCTCGACGTCACTGTCTCGACCTCACTGTCTCGACGTCAGTGTTTCGACGTCACTGTCTCAGCAGCAGTGTCACAATGTCACTGTCACGACGTCTCTGTCTCGACGTCACTGTCACGACGTCACTGTCTCGACGTCACTGTCTCGACCTCATTGTCTCGATGTCACTCTCACGAAGTCACTGTCTCGACGTCACTGTCACAACATCCACAACATCACTGTCTGGACGTCACTGTCTCGACGTCACTGTCAGGAGGTTACTGTCTAGACGTCACTGCCTTGACGTCACTGTCTCGACGTCACTGTCTCGACATCATTGTCTCGACGTCACTGTCACGATGTCACTGTCACATCGTCACTGTCTCGATGTCACTGTCTCGACGTCACTGTCACAACCTCACTGTCTCGATGTCACTGTCTCGACGTCACTATCTCGATGTCACTGTCTCGAAGTTACTGTCTCGACGTCACTGTCTCGACGTCACTGTCTCGACGTCACTGTCTCGAAGTCACTGACTAGACATCACTGTCACGAAATCACTGTCACGATGTCACTGTCTCGACGTCACTGTCTCGACGTCAGTGTCTCGACGCCACTGTCTCGACGTCACTGTCTCGATGTCACTAACTCGACGTCACTGTCACGACGTCACTGTCTCGACGGCACTGTCTCGACATCATTATCTCGACGTCAAGATCTCGATGTCACTGTCACGATGTCACTGTCACGTCGTCACTGTATCGACATCACTGTCACGTTGTCACTGTCTCGACGTCACTGTCTCGACGTCACTGTCACAACGTCACTGTCTCGATGTCACTGTCTCGACGTCACTATCTCGATGTCACTGTCTCGACGTCACTGTCTCGATGTCACTGTCTCAACGTCATTGTCTCGACGTCACTGCCTAGACGTGACTGTCTCGATGTCACTGCCCCGACGTCACTGTCTCAAGGTCACTGTCTCGATGTCACTGTCTCGACGTCACTGTCACAACGTCACTGTCTCGATGTCACTGTCTCGACGTCACTATCTCGATGTCACTGTCTCGACATCACTGTCTTGATGTCACTGTCTCGACGTCACTGTCTCGACGTCACTGCCTAGACGTGACTGTCTCGATGTCACTGCCTCGACGTCACTGTCTCGAGGTCACTGTCTCGACGTCGCTATCTCGTCGTCACTGTCTCGACGTCACTGTCTCAATGTCACTGTCTCATCATCACTGTCTCGACGTCAAAGTCACGCTGCCACTGTCTCGATGTCACTGTCTCGACGTCACTGTCTCAACATCACTGTCTCGACATCATTGTCTCGACGTCACGATCTCGATGTCACTGTCACGATGTCACTGTCATGTCGTCACTGTCTCGACGTCACTGTCTCGACGTCACTGTCACAACGTCACTGTCTCGATGTCACTGTCTCGACGTCACTATCTCGATGTCACTGTCTCGACGTCACTGTCTCGATGTCACTGTCTCGACGTCACTGCCTAGAGGTGACTGTCTCGAGGTCACTGCCTCGACGTCACTGTCTCGAGGTTACTGTCTCGACGTCACTGTCTCGACGTCACTGTCTCGACGTCACTGTCTCAAAGTCACTGACTAGACATCACTGTCACGACATGACTGTCACGATGTCACCGTCTCGAAGTCAGTGTCTCGACGCGACTGTCTCGACGTCACTGTCTCGATGTCACTAACTCGACGTCACTGTCACGACGTCACTGTCTCGACGTCACTGTCTCGACATCATTATCTCGACGTCACGATCTCGATGTCACTGTCACGATGTCACTGTCACGTCGTCACTGTATCGACATCACTGTCACGTTGTCACTGTCTCGACGTCACTGTCTCGACGTCACTGTCTCGACGTCACTGTCACAACGTCACTGTCTCGATGTCACTGTCTTGACGTCACTATCTCGATGTCACTGTCTCGACGTCACTGTCTCGATGTCACTGTCTCGACGTCACTGTCTCGACGTCACTGCCTAGACGTGACTGTCTCGATGTCACTGCCTCGACGTCACTGTCTCGAGGTCACTGTCTCGATGTCACTGTCTCATCATCACTGTCTCGACGTCAAAGTCACGACGCCACTGTCTCGATGTCACTGTCTCGACGTCACTGTCTCAACATTACTGTCTCGACGTCATTGTCTCGACGTCACGATCTCGATGTCACTGTCACGATGTCACTCTCACGTCGTCACTGTCTCGACATCACTGTCATGTTGTCACGGTCTCGACGTCACTGTCTCGACGTCACTATCTCGATGTCACTGTCTCGAGGTCACTGTCTCGACGTCACTGCCTAGACGCGACTGTCTCGAGGTCACTGCCTTGACGTCACTGTCTCGAGGTCACTGTCTCGAGGTCACTGTCTCGACGTCACTGTCTCGACGTCACTGTCTCGATGTCACTGATTAGACGTCCCTGTCACGACATCACTGTCATGATGTCACTGTCTCGACGTCACTGTCTCAATGTCACTGTCTCGACGTCACTGTCTCGATGTCAAAGTTACAACATCACTGTCTCGACGTCATTGTCTTGACATCACTGTCGCGTTGTCAATTTCACATTGTCAATGTCACGACGTCACTGTCTACGTGTCACTGTCTCGATGTCACTGTCTCGATTTCACTCTTGCGCTGTCACTGTCTCGACGTCACTGTCTCGAGGTCACTGTCTCGACGTCACTGTCCCGACGTTACTGCCTCGATGTCACTGTCTCGACGTCACTGTCTCGACGTCACTGTCTAGACGTCACTGTCTCGACATCACTATCTAGACATCACTGTCTCGACGTCATTGTCTCGATGTCACTGTCTCTATGTCACTGTCACCACGTCACTGTCTCGACATCACTGTCTCGACGTCACTGTCTCGATGTCAATGTCTCGACCTCACTGTCTCTACGTCACTGTTTCGATATCTCTGGCTCAACCTCACTGTCTCGACGTCACTGTCTCAATGTCACTGTCTCGATGTCACTGTCTCAACATCAATGTCTCGACCTCACTGTCTCGATGTCAATGTTACGACGTCACTGTCTAGATGTCACTGTCTAGACGTCACTGTCTCGATGTCACTGTCTCGACGTCACTGTCTCGACATCACTGTCTAGACGTCACTGTCTCGATGTCACTGTCTCAATGTCACTGTCCCGATGTCACTGTCTCATTGTCACTGTCTCGTTGTCAAAGTCGCGACGTCACTGTCTCGATGTCACTGTCTCGATGTCACTGTCTCAACGTCACTGTCTCGATGTCAAAGTTACGACATCACTGTCTCGATGTCACTGTCTTGACATCACTGTCGAGTTGTCAATTTTGCATTGTCAATGTCACGATGTCACTCTCTACATGTCACTGTCTCGATGTCACTGTCTCGATTTCACTCTCGCGCTTTCACTGTCTCGACGTCACTGTCTCAAGGTCACTGTTTCAACGTCACTGTCTCAAAGTTACTGTCTCGATGTCACTGTCTCGACGTCACTGTCTTGACGTCACTGTCTTGACGTCACTGTTGAGTTGTCAATTTTGCATTGTCAATGTCACGACGTCACTCTCTACATGTCACTGTCTCGATGTCACTGTCTCGATTTCACTCTCGCGCTTTCACTGTCTCGACGTCACTGTCTCAAGGTCACTGTTTCAACGTCACTGTCTCGAAGTTACTGTCTCGATGTCACTGTCTCGACGTCACTGTCTTGACGTCACTGTCTCGACGTCACTGTCTAGACGTCACTGTCTCGACGTCACTATCTAGACATCACTGTCTCGACGTCTCTGGCTCAACCTCACTGTCTCTATGTCACTGTCTCAATGTCACTGTCTCGATGTTACTGTCTCAACGTCAATGTCTCGACCTCACTGTCTCGATGTCAATGTTACGTCACTGTCTAGATGTCACTGTCTAGACATTACTGTCTCGATGTCACTGTCTCGACGTCACTGTCTCGACATCACTGTCTAGACGTCACTGTCTCGACGTCACTGTCTCGATGTCACTGTCCCGATGTCACTGTCTCATCGTCACTGTCTCAATGTCAAAGTCGCGACATCACTGTCACGTTGTCAACGTCACAATGCCAATGTCTCGCCGTCACTGTCTCGATGTCACTGTCTCGACGTCAATGTATCGACGTCACTGTCTCGACATCACTGTCGCGTTGTTAATGTCACAATGCCAATGTCTCGCCGTCACTGTCTCGACGTCACTGTCTCGACGTCAATGTCTCGACGTCACTGTCTCAACCTCACTGTCTCGGTGTCAATGTCTCGACGTCACTGTCTCAGCGTCAGTGTCTCGACGTCACTGTCACGACTTCACTGTCTTGATGTCAATGTCTCGACGTCAATGTCTCGACGTCAATGTCTCGACCTCACTGTCTTGACGTCACTGTCTCGGTGTCACTGTCTAAACGTCACTGTCTCGATGTCAATGTCTCGACCTCACTGTCTCGATGTCTCTGTCTCGATATCAATGTCTCGACCTCACTGTCTCGACGTCAATGTCTCGATGTCACTGTCTAAATATCACTGTCTCGACGTCAATGTCTCGACCTCACTGTCTCGATGTCACTGTCTCGACATCACTGTCTCGACGTCAATGTCTCGACCTCACTGTCTCGACGTCACTGTCTCGATGTCACTGTCTAAATGTCGCTGTCTCGACGTCAATGTCTCGACCTCACTGTCTCGATGTCACTGTCTCGATATCTCTGGCTCGAGCTCACTGTCTCGACATCACTGTCTCGACTTCACTGTCTCGATGTCAATGTCTCGACCTCACTGTCTCGATGTCAATGTTACGATGTCACTATCTAGACATCACTGTCTCGACGTCATTGTCTCGATGTCACTGTCTCTATGTCACTGTCACCACGTCACTGTCTCGACATCACTGTCTCGACGTCACTGTCTCGATGTCAATGTCTCGACCTCACTGTCTCTACGTCACTGTTTCGATATCTCTGGCTCAACCTCACTGTCTCGACGTCACTGTCTCAATGTCACTGTCTCGATGTCACTGTCTCAACATCAATGTCTCGACCTCACTGTCTCGATGTCAATGTTACGACGTCACTGTCTAGATGTCACTGTCTCGATGTCACTGTCTCGATGTCACTGTCTCGACATCACTGTCTAGACGTCACTGTCTAGATGTCACTGTCTAGAGGTCACTGTCTCAACATCACTGTCTCGATGTCACTGTCTCGACGTCTCTGCCTCGATGTCTCTGGCTCGACCTCACTGTCTTGACGTCACTGTCTAGACGTCACTGTCTCGACATCACTGTCTCGACGTCACTGTCTCGAGGTCACTGTCTCGACGTCACTGTCTCAGCGTCAGTGTCTCGACGTCACTGTCACGACTTCACTGTCTTGATGTCAATGTCTTGACGTCAATGACTCGACGTCACTGTCTCGACATCACTGTCTCAACTTCAATGTCTCGACCTCACTGTCTGGACATCACTGTCTCTATGTCACTGTCTCAACGTCAATGTCTCGAACTCACTGTCTCGACGTCACTGTCTCAATGTCACTGTCTAAATGTCACTGTCTCGACGTCAATGTCTCGACCTCACTGTCTCGATGTCACTGTCTCGACATCACTGTCTCGACGTCAATGTCTCGACCTCACTGTCTCGACGTCACTGTCTCGATGTCACTGTCTAAACATCGCTGTCTCGACATCAATGTCTCAACCTCACTGTCTCGATGTCACTGTCTCGATATCTCTGGCTCGATCTCACTGTCTCGACGTCACTGTCTCGATGTCACTGTCTAAACGCCACTGTCTTGACGTCACTGTCTAGACCTCACTGTCTCGACGTCACTGTCTCGATGTCACTGTCTCGACGTCACTGTCTCGATGTCAAAGTTACGACATCACTGTCTCGATGTCACTGTCTTGACATCACTGTCGCGTTGTCAATTTCGCATTGTCAATGTCACGACGTCACTGTCTACATGTCACTGTCTCGATGTCACTGTCTCGATTTCACTCTCGCGCTTTCACTGTCTCGAGGTCACTGTCTCGAGGTCACTGTTTCGACGTCACTGTCTCGACATTACTGTCTCGATGTCACTGTCTCGACGTCACTGTCTTGACGTCACTGTCTCGATGTCACTGTCTCGATTTCACTCTCGCGCTTTCACTGTCTCGATGTCACTGTCTCGAGGTCACTGTTTCGACGTCACTGTCTCGACGTTACTGTCTCGATGTCACTGTCTCGACGTCACTGTCTTGGCGTCACTGTCTTGACGTCACTGTCTCGACGTCACTATCTAGACATCACTGTCTCGACGTCATTGTCTCGATGTCACTGTCTCTATGTCACTGTCACCACGTCAAAGTCTCGACATCACTGTCTCGATGTCACTGTTTCGATGTCTCTGGCTCAACCTCACTGTCTCGACGTCACTGTCTCAATGTCACTGTCTCGATGTTACTGTCTCAACGTCAATGTCTCGACCTCACTGTCTCGATGTCAATGTTACGACGTCACTGTCTAGATGTCACTGTCTAGACGTCACTGTCTCGATGTCACTGTCTCGACGTCACTGTCTCGACATCACTGTCTCGACGTCACTGTCTCGACGTCATTGTCTCGATGTCACTGTCCCGATGTCACTGTCTCATCATCACTGTCTCGATATCAAAGTCGCGACGTCACTGTCTCGATGTCACTGTCTCGACGTCACTGTCTCGACATCACTGTCACGTTGTCAATGTCACAATGCCAATGTCTCGCCGTCACTGTCTCGATGTCACTGTCTCGACGTCAATGTCTCGACGTCATTGTCTCGACGTCAATGTCTCGACTTCACTGTCTCGATGTCACTGTCTCGACATCACTGTCTCAACATCAATGTCTCGACCTCACTGACTCGATGTCACTGTCTCGACGTCTCTGCCTCGATGTCTCTGGCTCGACCTCACTGTCTCGACGTCACTGTCTCGATGTCACTGTCTCGACGTCAATGTCTTGACCTCACTGGCTCGATGTCAATGTTACGATGTCACTGTCTAGCCGTCACTGTCTAGACGTCACCTTCTCGACGTCACTGTCTCAACATCACTGTCTAGACGTCACTGTCTCGACGTCACTGTCACAACATCCACAACATCACTGTCTGGACGTCACTGTCTCAACGTCACTGTCAGGATGTTACTGTCTCGACGTCACTGCCTCGAGGTCACTGTCTCGACGTCACTGTCTCGACGTCAATGTCTCGATATCACTGTCTCAGCGTCGGTGTCTCGATGTCACTGTCACGACTTCACTGTCTTGATGTCACTGTCTCGATGTCAATGTCTCGACATCACTGTCTCGACATCACTGTCTCGACGTCAATGTCTGGACCTCACTGTCTCGATGTCAATGTTACGACGTCACTGTATAGACGTCACTGTCTGGACGTCACTGTCTCGATGTCACTGTCTAGACGTCAGTGTCTCGACGTCACTGTCTCGACATCACTGTCTCGACGTCACTGTCTCGACGTCACTGTCTCGACGTCACTGTCTCGACCTCACTGTCTCGACGTCAATGTCTCGATTTCACTGTCTCAGCGTCAGTGTCACAATGTCACTGTCACGACGTCTCTGTCTCGACGTCACTGTCACGACGTCACTGTCTCGACGTCACTGTCTCGACCTCACTGTCTCGACGTCAGTGTTTCGACGTCACTGTCTCAGCAGCAGTGTCACAATGTCACTGTCACGACGTCTCTGTCTCGACGTCACTGTCACGACGTCACTGTCTCGACGTCACTGTCTCGACCTCATTGTCTCGATGTCACTCTCACGAAGTCACTGTCTCGACGTCACTGTCACAACATCCACAACATCACTGTCTGGACGTCACTGTCTCGACGTCACTGTCAGGAGGTTACTGTCTAGACGTCACTGCCTTGACGTCACTGTCTCGACGTCACTGTCTCGACATCATTGTCTCGACGTCACTGTCACGATGTCACTGTCACATCGTCACTGTCTCGATGTCACTGTCTCGACGTCACTGTCACAACCTCACTGTCTCGATGTCACTGTCTCGACGTCACTATCTCGATGTCACTGTCTCGAAGTTACTGTCTCGACGTCACTGTCTCGACGTCACTGTCTCGACGTCACTGTCTCGAAGTCACTGACTAGACATCACTGTCACGAAATCACTGTCACGATGTCACTGTCTCGACGTCACTGTCTCGACGTCAGTGTCTCGACGCCACTGTCTCGACGTCACTGTCTCGATGTCACTAACTCGACGTCACTGTCACGACGTCACTGTCTCGACGGCACTGTCTCGACATCATTATCTCGACGTCAAGATCTCGATGTCACTGTCACGATGTCACTGTCACGTCGTCACTGTATCGACATCACTGTCACGTTGTCACTGTCTCGACGTCACTGTCTCGACGTCACTGTCACAACGTCACTGTCTCGATGTCACTGTCTCGACGTCACTATCTCGATGTCACTGTCTCGACGTCACTGTCTCGATGTCACTGTCTCAACGTCATTGTCTCGACGTCACTGCCTAGACGTGACTGTCTCGATGTCACTGCCCCGACGTCACTGTCTCAAGGTCACTGTCTCGATGTCACTGTCTCGACGTCACTGTCACAACGTCACTGTCTCGATGTCACTGTCTCGACGTCACTATCTCGATGTCACTGTCTCGACATCACTGTCTTGATGTCACTGTCTCGACGTCACTGTCTCGACGTCACTGCCTAGACGTGACTGTCTCGATGTCACTGCCTCGACGTCACTGTCTCGAGGTCACTGTCTCGACGTCGCTATCTCGTCGTCACTGTCTCGACGTCACTGTCTCAATGTCACTGTCTCATCATCACTGTCTCGACGTCAAAGTCACGCTGCCACTGTCTCGATGTCACTGTCTCGACGTCACTGTCTCAACATCACTGTCTCGACATCATTGTCTCGACGTCACGATCTCGATGTCACTGTCACGATGTCACTGTCATGTCGTCACTGTCTCGACGTCACTGTCTCGACGTCACTGTCACAACGTCACTGTCTCGATGTCACTGTCTCGACGTCACTATCTCGATGTCACTGTCTCGACGTCACTGTCTCGATGTCACTGTCTCGACGTCACTGCCTAGAGGTGACTGTCTCGAGGTCACTGCCTCGACGTCACTGTCTCGAGGTTACTGTCTCGACGTCACTGTCTCGACGTCACTGTCTCGACGTCACTGTCTCAAAGTCACTGACTAGACATCACTGTCACGACATGACTGTCACGATGTCACCGTCTCGAAGTCAGTGTCTCGACGCGACTGTCTCGACGTCACTGTCTCGATGTCACTAACTCGACGTCACTGTCACGACGTCACTGTCTCGACGTCACTGTCTCGACATCATTATCTCGACGTCACGATCTCGATGTCACTGTCACGATGTCACTGTCACGTCGTCACTGTATCGACATCACTGTCACGTTGTCACTGTCTCGACGTCACTGTCTCGACGTCACTGTCTCGACGTCACTGTCACAACGTCACTGTCTCGATGTCACTGTCTTGACGTCACTATCTCGATGTCACTGTCTCGACGTCACTGTCTCGATGTCACTGTCTCGACGTCACTGTCTCGACGTCACTGCCTAGACGTGACTGTCTCGATGTCACTGCCTCGACGTCACTGTCTCGAGGTCACTGTCTCGATGTCACTGTCTCATCATCACTGTCTCGACGTCAAAGTCACGACGCCACTGTCTCGATGTCACTGTCTCGACGTCACTGTCTCAACATTACTGTCTCGACGTCATTGTCTCGACGTCACGATCTCGATGTCACTGTCACGATGTCACTCTCACGTCGTCACTGTCTCGACATCACTGTCATGTTGTCACGGTCTCGACGTCACTGTCTCGACGTCACTATCTCGATGTCACTGTCTCGAGGTCACTGTCTCGACGTCACTGCCTAGACGCGACTGTCTCGAGGTCACTGCCTTGACGTCACTGTCTCGAGGTCACTGTCTCGAGGTCACTGTCTCGACGTCACTGTCTCGACGTCACTGTCTCGATGTCACTGATTAGACGTCCCTGTCACGACATCACTGTCATGATGTCACTGTCTCGACGTCACTGTCTCAATGTCACTGTCTCGACGTCACTGTCTCGATGTCAAAGTTACAACATCACTGTCTCGACGTCATTGTCTTGACATCACTGTCGCGTTGTCAATTTCACATTGTCAATGTCACGACGTCACTGTCTACGTGTCACTGTCTCGATGTCACTGTCTCGATTTCACTCTTGCGCTGTCACTGTCTCGACGTCACTGTCTCGAGGTCACTGTCTCGACGTCACTGTCCCGACGTTACTGCCTCGATGTCACTGTCTCGACGTCACTGTCTCGACGTCACTGTCTAGACGTCACTGTCTCGACATCACTATCTAGACATCACTGTCTCGACGTCATTGTCTCGATGTCACTGTCTCTATGTCACTGTCACCACGTCACTGTCTCGACATCACTGTCTCGACGTCACTGTCTCGATGTCAATGTCTCGACCTCACTGTCTCTACGTCACTGTTTCGATATCTCTGGCTCAACCTCACTGTCTCGACGTCACTGTCTCAATGTCACTGTCTCGATGTCACTGTCTCAACATCAATGTCTCGACCTCACTGTCTCGATGTCAATGTTACGACGTCACTGTCTAGATGTCACTGTCTAGACGTCACTGTCTCGATGTCACTGTCTCGACGTCACTGTCTCGACATCACTGTCTAGACGTCACTGTCTCGATGTCACTGTCTCAATGTCACTGTCCCGATGTCACTGTCTCATTGTCACTGTCTCGTTGTCAAAGTCGCGACGTCACTGTCTCGATGTCACTGTCTCGATGTCACTGTCTCAACGTCACTGTCTCGATGTCAAAGTTACGACATCACTGTCTCGATGTCACTGTCTTGACATCACTGTCGAGTTGTCAATTTTGCATTGTCAATGTCACGATGTCACTCTCTACATGTCACTGTCTCGATGTCACTGTCTCGATTTCACTCTCGCGCTTTCACTGTCTCGACGTCACTGTCTCAAGGTCACTGTTTCAACGTCACTGTCTCAAAGTTACTGTCTCGATGTCACTGTCTCGACGTCACTGTCTTGACGTCACTGTCTTGACGTCACTGTTGAGTTGTCAATTTTGCATTGTCAATGTCACGACGTCACTCTCTACATGTCACTGTCTCGATGTCACTGTCTCGATTTCACTCTCGCGCTTTCACTGTCTCGACGTCACTGTCTCAAGGTCACTGTTTCAACGTCACTGTCTCGAAGTTACTGTCTCGATGTCACTGTCTCGACGTCACTGTCTTGACGTCACTGTCTCGACGTCACTGTCTAGACGTCACTGTCTCGACGTCACTATCTAGACATCACTGTCTCGACGTCTCTGGCTCAACCTCACTGTCTCTATGTCACTGTCTCAATGTCACTGTCTCGATGTTACTGTCTCAACGTCAATGTCTCGACCTCACTGTCTCGATGTCAATGTTACGTCACTGTCTAGATGTCACTGTCTAGACATTACTGTCTCGATGTCACTGTCTCGACGTCACTGTCTCGACATCACTGTCTAGACGTCACTGTCTCGACGTCACTGTCTCGATGTCACTGTCCCGATGTCACTGTCTCATCGTCACTGTCTCAATGTCAAAGTCGCGACATCACTGTCACGTTGTCAACGTCACAATGCCAATGTCTCGCCGTCACTGTCTCGATGTCACTGTCTCGACGTCAATGTATCGACGTCACTGTCTCGACATCACTGTCGCGTTGTTAATGTCACAATGCCAATGTCTCGCCGTCACTGTCTCGACGTCACTGTCTCGACGTCAATGTCTCGACGTCACTGTCTCAACCTCACTGTCTCGGTGTCAATGTCTCGACGTCACTGTCTCAGCGTCAGTGTCTCGACGTCACTGTCACGACTTCACTGTCTTGATGTCAATGTCTCGACGTCAATGTCTCGACGTCAATGTCTCGACCTCACTGTCTTGACGTCACTGTCTCGGTGTCACTGTCTAAACGTCACTGTCTCGATGTCAATGTCTCGACCTCACTGTCTCGATGTCTCTGTCTCGATATCAATGTCTCGACCTCACTGTCTCGACGTCAATGTCTCGATGTCACTGTCTAAATATCACTGTCTCGACGTCAATGTCTCGACCTCACTGTCTCGATGTCACTGTCTCGACATCACTGTCTCGACGTCAATGTCTCGACCTCACTGTCTCGACGTCACTGTCTCGATGTCACTGTCTAAATGTCGCTGTCTCGACGTCAATGTCTCGACCTCACTGTCTCGATGTCACTGTCTCGATATCTCTGGCTCGAGCTCACTGTCTCGACATCACTGTCTCGACTTCACTGTCTCGATGTCAATGTCTCGACCTCACTGTCTCGATGTCAATGTTACGATGTCACTATCTAGACATCACTGTCTCGACGTCATTGTCTCGATGTCACTGTCTCTATGTCACTGTCACCACGTCACTGTCTCGACATCACTGTCTCGACGTCACTGTCTCGATGTCAATGTCTCGACCTCACTGTCTCTACGTCACTGTTTCGATATCTCTGGCTCAACCTCACTGTCTCGACGTCACTGTCTCAATGTCACTGTCTCGATGTCACTGTCTCAACATCAATGTCTCGACCTCACTGTCTCGATGTCAATGTTACGACGTCACTGTCTAGATGTCACTGTCTAGACGTCACTGTCTCGATGTCACTGTCTCGACGTCACTGTCTCGACATCACTGTCTAGACGTCACTGTCTCGATGTCACTGTCTCAATGTCACTGTCCCGATGTCACTGTCTCATTGTCACTGTCTCGTTGTCAAAGTCGCGACGTCACTGTCTCGATGTCACTGTCTCGATGTCACTGTCTCAACGTCACTGTCTCGATGTCAAAGTTACGACATCACTGTCTCGATGTCACTGTCTTGACATCACTGTCGAGTTGTCAATTTTGCATTGTCAATGTCACGACGTCACTCTCTACATGTCACTGTCTCGATGTCACTGTCTCGATTTCACTCTCGCGCTTTCACTGTCTCGACGTCACTGTCTCAAGGTCACTGTTTCAACGTCACTGTCTCGAAGTTACTGTCTCGATGTCACTGTCTCGACGTCACTGTCTTGACGTCACTGTCTCGACGTCACTGTCTAGACGTCACTGTCTCGACGTCACTATCTAGACATCACTGTCTCGACGTCTCTGGCTCAACCTCACTGTCTCTATGTCACTGTCTCAATGTCACTGTCTCGATGTTACTGTCTCAACGTCAATGTCTCGACCTCACTGTCTCGATGTCAATGTTACGACGTCACTGTCTAGATGTCACTGTCTAGACATCACTGTCTCGATGTCACTGTCTCGACGTCACTGTCTCGACATCACTGTCTAGACGTCACTGTCTCGACGTCACTGTCTCGATGTCACTGTCCCGATGTCACTGTCTCATCGTCACTGTCTCAATGTCAAAGTCGCGACATCACTGTCACGTTGTCAACGTCACAATGCCAATGTCTCGCCGTCACTGTCTCGATGTCACTGTCTCGACGTCAATGTATCGACGTCACTGTCTCGACATCACTGTCGCGTTGTTAATGTCACAATGCCAATGTCTCGCCGTCACTGTCTCGACGTCACTGTCTCGACGTCAATGTCTCGACGTCACTGTCTCAACCTCACTGTCTCGGTGTCAATGTCTCGACGTCACTGTCTCAGCGTCAGTGTCTCGACGTCACTGTCACGACTTCACTGTCTTGATGTCAATGTCTCGACGTCAATGTCTCGACGTCAATGTCTCGACCTCACTGTCTTGACGTCACTGTCTCGGTGTCACTGTCTAAACGTCACTGTCTCGATGTCAATGTCTCGACCTCACTGTCTCGATGTCTCTGTCTCGATATCAATGTCTCGACCTCACTGTCTCGACGTCAATGTCTCGATGTCACTGTCTAAATATCACTGTCTCGACGTCAATGTCTCGACCTCACTGTCTCGATGTCACTGTCTCGACATCACTGTCTCGACGTCAATGTCTCGACCTCACTGTCTCGACGTCACTGTCTCGATGTCACTGTCTAAATGTCGCTGTCTCGACGTCAATGTCTCGACCTCACTGTCTCGATGTCACTGTCTCGATATCTCTGGCTCGAGCTCACTGTCTCGACATCACTGTCTCGACTTCACTGTCTCGATGTCAATGTCTCGACCTCACTGTCTCGATGTCAATGTTACGATGTCACTGTCTAGACGTCACTGTCTCGACATCACTATCTAGACATCACTGTCTCGACGTCATTGTCTCGATGTCACTGTCTCTATGTCACTGTCACCACGTCACTGTCTCGACATCACTGTCTCGACGTCACTGTCTCGATGTCAATGTCTCGACCTCACTGTCTCTACGTCACTGTTTCGATATCTCTGGCTCAACCTCACTGTCTCGACGTCACTGTCTCAATGTCACTGTCTCGATGTCACTGTCTCAACATCAATGTCTCGACCTCACTGTCTCGATGTCAATGTTACGACGTCACTGTCTAGATGTCACTGTCTAGACGTCACTGTCTCGATGTCACTGTCTCGACGTCACTGTCTCGACATCACTGTCTAGACGTCACTGTCTCGATGTCACTGTCTCAATGTCACTGTCCCGATGTCACTGTCTCATTGTCACTGTCTCGTTGTCAAAGTCGCGACGTCACTGTCTCGATGTCACTGTCTCGATGTCACTGTCTCAACGTCACTGTCTCGATGTCAAAGTTACGACATCACTGTCTCGATGTCACTGTCTTGACATCACTGTCGAGTTGTCAATTTTGCATTGTCAATGTCACGACGTCACTCTCTACATGTCACTGTCTCGATGTCACTGTCTCGATTTCACTCTCGCGCTTTCACTGTCTCGACGTCACTGTCTCAAGGTCACTGTTTCAACGTCACTGTCTCGAAGTTACTGTCTCGATGTCACTGTCTCGACGTCACTGTCTTGACGTCACTGTCTCGACGTCACTGTCTAGACGTCACTGTCTCGACGTCACTATCTAGACATCACTGTCTCGACGTCTCTGGCTCAACCTCACTGTCTCTATGTCACTGTCTCAATGTCACTGTCTCGATGTTACTGTCTCAACGTCAATGTCTCGACCTCACTGTCTCGATGTCAATGTTACGACGTCACTGTCTAGATGTCACTGTCTAGACATCACTGTCTCGATGTCACTGTCTCGACGTCACTGTCTCGACATCACTGTCTAGACGTCACTGTCTCGACGTCACTGTCTCGATGTCACTGTCCCGATGTCACTGTCTCATCGTCACTGTCTCAATGTCAAAGTCGCGACATCACTGTCACGTTGTCAACGTCACAATGCCAATGTCTCGCCGTCACTGTCTCGATGTCACTGTCTCGACGTCAATGTATCGACGTCACTGTCTCGACATCACTGTCGCGTTGTTAATGTCACAATGCCAATGTCTCGCCGTCACTGTCTCGACGTCACTGTCTCGACGTCAATGTCTCGACGTCACTGTCTCAACCTCACTGTCTCGGTGTCAATGTCTCGACGTCACTGTCTCAGCGTCAGTGTCTCGACGTCACTGTCACGACTTCACTGTCTTGATGTCAATGTCTCGACGTCAATGTCTCGACGTCAATGTCTCGACCTCACTGTCTTGACGTCACTGTCTCGGTGTCACTGTCTAAACGTCACTGTCTCGATGTCAATGTCTCGACCTCACTGTCTCGATGTCTCTGTCTCGATATCAATGTCTCGACCTCACTGTCTCGACGTCAATGTCTCGATGTCACTGTCTAAATATCACTGTCTCGACGTCAATGTCTCGACCTCACTGTCTCGATGTCACTGTCTCGACATCACTGTCTCGACGTCAATGTCTCGACCTCACTGTCTCGACGTCACTGTCTCGATGTCACTGTCTAAATGTCGCTGTCTCGACGTCAATGTCTCGACCTCACTGTCTCGATGTCACTGTCTCGATATCTCTGGCTCGAGCTCACTGTCTCGACATCACTGTCTCGACTTCACTGTCTCGATGTCAATGTCTCGACCTCACTGTCTCGATGTCAATGTTACGATGTCACTGTCTAGATGTCACTGTCTAGACGTCACTGTCTCGATGTCACTGTCTCGATGTCACTGTCTCGACATCACTGTCTAGACGTCACTGTCTAGATGTCACTGTCTAGAGGTCACTGTCTCAACATCACTGTCTCGATGTCACTGTCTCGACGTCTCTGCCTCGATGTCTCTGGCTCGACCTCACTGTCTTGACGTCACTGTCTAGACGTCACTGTCTCGACATCACTGTCTCGACGTCACTGTCTCGAGGTCACTGTCTCGACGTCACTGTCTCAGCGTCAGTGTCTCGACGTCACTGTCACGACTTCACTGTCTTGATGTCAATGTCTTGACGTCAATGACTCGACGTCACTGTCTCGACATCACTGTCTCAACTTCAATGTCTCGACCTCACTGTCTGGACATCACTGTCTCTATGTCACTGTCTCAACGTCAATGTCTCGAACTCACTGTCTCGACGTCACTGTCTCAATGTCACTGTCTAAATGTCACTGTCTCGACGTCAATGTCTCGACCTCACTGTCTCGATGTCACTGTCTCGACATCACTGTCTCGACGTCAATGTCTCGACCTCACTGTCTCGACGTCACTGTCTCGATGTCACTGTCTAAACATCGCTGTCTCGACATCAATGTCTCAACCTCACTGTCTCGATGTCACTGTCTCGATATCTCTGGCTCGATCTCACTGTCTCGACGTCACTGTCTCGATGTCACTGTCTAAACGCCACTGTCTTGACGTCACTGTCTAGACCTCACTGTCTCGACGTCACTGTCTCGATGTCACTGTCTCGACGTCACTGTCTCGATGTCAAAGTTACGACATCACTGTCTCGATGTCACTGTCTTGACATCACTGTCGCGTTGTCAATTTCGCATTGTCAATGTCATGACGTCACTGTCTACATGTCACTGTCTCGATGTCACTGTCTCGATTTCACTCTCGCGCTTTCACTGTCTCGAGGTCACTGTCTCGAGGTCACTGTTTCGACGTCACTGTCTCGACATTACTGTCTCGATGTCACTGTCTCGACGTCACTGTCTTGACGTCACTGTCTCGATGTCACTGTCTCGATTTCACTCTCGCGCTTTCACTGTCTCGATGTCACTGTCTCGAGGTCACTGTTTCGACGTCACTGTCTCGACGTTACTGTCTCGATGTCACTGTCTCGACGTCACTGTCTTGGCGTCACTGTCTTGACGTCACTGTCTCGACGTCACTATCTAGACATCACTGTCTCGACGTCATTGTCTCGATGTCACTGTCTCTATGTCACTGTCACCACGTCAAAGTCTCGACATCACTGTCTCGATGTCACTGTTTCGATGTCTCTGGCTCAACCTCACTGTCTCGACGTCACTGTCTCAATGTCACTGTCTCGATGTTACTGTCTCAACGTCAATGTCTCGACCTCACTGTCTCGATGTCAATGTTACGACGTCACTGTCTAGATGTCACTGTCTAGACGTCACTGTCTCGATGTCACTGTCTCGACGTCACTGTCTCGACATCACTGTCTCGACGTCACTGTCTCGACGTCATTGTCTCGATGTCACTGTCCCGATGTCACTGTCTCATCATCACTGTCTCGATATCAAAGTCGCGACGTCACTGTCTCGATGTCACTGTCTCGACGTCACTGTCTCGACATCACTGTCACGTTGTCAATGTCACAATGCCAATGTCTCGCCGTCACTGTCTCGATGTCACTGTCTCGACGTCAATGTCTCGACGTCATTGTCTCGACGTCAATGTCTCGACTTCACTGTCTCGATGTCACTGTCTCGACATCACTGTCTCAACATCAATGTCTCGACCTCACTGACTCGATGTCACTGTCTCGACGTCTCTGCCTCGATGTCTCTGGCTCGACCTCACTGTCTCGACGTCACTGTCTCGATGTCACTGTCTCGACGTCAATGTCTTGACCTCACTGGCTCGATGTCAATGTTACGATGTCACTGTCTAGCCGTCACTGTCTAGACGTCACCTTCTCGACGTCACTGTCTCAACATCACTGTCTAGACGTCACTGTCTCGACGTCACTGTCACAACATCCACAACATCACTGTCTGGACGTCACTGTCTCAACGTCACTGTCAGGATGTTACTGTCTCGACGTCACTGCCTCGAGGTCACTGTCTCGACGTCACTGTCTCGACGTCAATGTCTCGATATCACTGTCTCAGCGTCGGTGTCTCGATGTCACTGTCACGACTTCACTGTCTTGATGTCACTGTCTCGATGTCAATGTCTCGACATCACTGTCTCGACATCACTGTCTCGACGTCAATGTCTGGACCTCACTGTCTCGATGTCAATGTTACGACGTCACTGTATAGACGTCACTGTCTGGACGTCACTGTCTCGATGTCACTGTCTAGACGTCAGTGTCTCGACGTCACTGTCTCGACATCACTGTCTCGACGTCACTGTCTCGACGTCACTGTCTCGACGTCACTGTCTCGACCTCACTGTCTCGACGTCAATGTCTCGATTTCACTGTCTCAGCGTCAGTGTCACAATGTCACTGTCACGACGTCTCTGTCTCGACGTCACTGTCACGACGTCACTGTCTCGACGTCACTGTCTCGACCTCACTGTCTCGACGTCAGTGTTTCGACGTCACTGTCTCAGCAGCAGTGTCACAATGTCACTGTCACGACGTCTCTGTCTCGACGTCACTGTCACGACGTCACTGTCTCGACGTCACTGTCTCGACCTCATTGTCTCGATGTCACTCTCACGAAGTCACTGTCTCGACGTCACTGTCACAACATCCACAACATCACTGTCTGGACGTCACTGTCTCGACGTCACTGTCAGGAGGTTACTGTCTAGACGTCACTGCCTTGACGTCACTGTCTCGACGTCACTGTCTCGACATCATTGTCTCGACGTCACTGTCACGATGTCACTGTCACATCGTCACTGTCTCGATGTCACTGTCTCGACGTCACTGTCACAACCTCACTGTCTCGATGTCACTGTCTCGACGTCACTATCTCGATGTCACTGTCTCGAAGTTACTGTCTCGACGTCACTGTCTCGACGTCACTGTCTCGACGTCACTGTCTCGAAGTCACTGACTAGACATCACTGTCACGAAATCACTGTCACGATGTCACTGTCTCGACGTCACTGTCTCGACGTCAGTGTCTCGACGCCACTGTCTCGACGTCACTGTCTCGATGTCACTAACTCGACGTCACTGTCACGACGTCACTGTCTCGACGGCACTGTCTCGACATCATTATCTCGACGTCAAGATCTCGATGTCACTGTCACGATGTCACTGTCACGTCGTCACTGTATCGACATCACTGTCACGTTGTCACTGTCTCGACGTCACTGTCTCGACGTCACTGTCACAACGTCACTGTCTCGATGTCACTGTCTCGACGTCACTATCTCGATGTCACTGTCTCGACGTCACTGTCTCGATGTCACTGTCTCAACGTCATTGTCTCGACGTCACTGCCTAGACGTGACTGTCTCGATGTCACTGCCCCGACGTCACTGTCTCAAGGTCACTGTCTCGATGTCACTGTCTCGACGTCACTGTCACAACGTCACTGTCTCGATGTCACTGTCTCGACGTCACTATCTCGATGTCACTGTCTCGACATCACTGTCTTGATGTCACTGTCTCGACGTCACTGTCTCGACGTCACTGCCTAGACGTGACTGTCTCGATGTCACTGCCTCGACGTCACTGTCTCGAGGTCACTGTCTCGACGTCGCTATCTCGTCGTCACTGTCTCGACGTCACTGTCTCAATGTCACTGTCTCATCATCACTGTCTCGACGTCAAAGTCACGCTGCCACTGTCTCGATGTCACTGTCTCGACGTCACTGTCTCAACATCACTGTCTCGACATCATTGTCTCGACGTCACGATCTCGATGTCACTGTCACGATGTCACTGTCATGTCGTCACTGTCTCGACGTCACTGTCTCGACGTCACTGTCACAACGTCACTGTCTCGATGTCACTGTCTCGACGTCACTATCTCGATGTCACTGTCTCGACGTCACTGTCTCGATGTCACTGTCTCGACGTCACTGCCTAGAGGTGACTGTCTCGAGGTCACTGCCTCGACGTCACTGTCTCGAGGTTACTGTCTCGACGTCACTGTCTCGACGTCACTGTCTCGACGTCACTGTCTCAAAGTCACTGACTAGACATCACTGTCACGACATGACTGTCACGATGTCACCGTCTCGAAGTCAGTGTCTCGACGCGACTGTCTCGACGTCACTGTCTCGATGTCACTAACTCGACGTCACTGTCACGACGTCACTGTCTCGACGTCACTGTCTCGACATCATTATCTCGACGTCACGATCTCGATGTCACTGTCACGATGTCACTGTCACGTCGTCACTGTATCGACATCACTGTCACGTTGTCACTGTCTCGACGTCACTGTCTCGACGTCACTGTCTCGACGTCACTGTCACAACGTCACTGTCTCGATGTCACTGTCTTGACGTCACTATCTCGATGTCACTGTCTCGACGTCACTGTCTCGATGTCACTGTCTCGACGTCACTGTCTCGACGTCACTGCCTAGACGTGACTGTCTCGATGTCACTGCCTCGACGTCACTGTCTCGAGGTCACTGTCTCGATGTCACTGTCTCATCATCACTGTCTCGACGTCAAAGTCACGACGCCACTGTCTCGATGTCACTGTCTCGACGTCACTGTCTCAACATTACTGTCTCGACGTCATTGTCTCGACGTCACGATCTCGATGTCACTGTCACGATGTCACTCTCACGTCGTCACTGTCTCGACATCACTGTCATGTTGTCACGGTCTCGACGTCACTGTCTCGACGTCACTATCTCGATGTCACTGTCTCGAGGTCACTGTCTCGACGTCACTGCCTAGACGCGACTGTCTCGAGGTCACTGCCTTGACGTCACTGTCTCGAGGTCACTGTCTCGAGGTCACTGTCTCGACGTCACTGTCTCGACGTCACTGTCTCGATGTCACTGATTAGACGTCCCTGTCACGACATCACTGTCATGATGTCACTGTCTCGACGTCACTGTCTCAATGTCACTGTCTCGACGTCACTGTCTCGATGTCAAAGTTACAACATCACTGTCTCGACGTCATTGTCTTGACATCACTGTCGCGTTGTCAATTTCACATTGTCAATGTCACGACGTCACTGTCTACGTGTCACTGTCTCGATGTCACTGTCTCGATTTCACTCTTGCGCTGTCACTGTCTCGACGTCACTGTCTCGAGGTCACTGTCTCGACGTCACTGTCCCGACGTTACTGCCTCGATGTCACTGTCTCGACGTCACTGTCTCGACGTCACTGTCTAGACGTCACTGTCTCGACATCACTATCTAGACATCACTGTCTCGACGTCATTGTCTCGATGTCACTGTCTCTATGTCACTGTCACCACGTCACTGTCTCGACATCACTGTCTCGACGTCACTGTCTCGATGTCAATGTCTCGACCTCACTGTCTCTACGTCACTGTTTCGATATCTCTGGCTCAACCTCACTGTCTCGACGTCACTGTCTCAATGTCACTGTCTCGATGTCACTGTCTCAACATCAATGTCTCGACCTCACTGTCTCGATGTCAATGTTACGACGTCACTGTCTAGATGTCACTGTCTAGACGTCACTGTCTCGATGTCACTGTCTCGACGTCACTGTCTCGACATCACTGTCTAGACGTCACTGTCTCGATGTCACTGTCTCAATGTCACTGTCCCGATGTCACTGTCTCATTGTCACTGTCTCGTTGTCAAAGTCGCGACGTCACTGTCTCGATGTCACTGTCTCGATGTCACTGTCTCAACGTCACTGTCTCGATGTCAAAGTTACGACATCACTGTCTCGATGTCACTGTCTTGACATCACTGTCGAGTTGTCAATTTTGCATTGTCAATGTCACGATGTCACTCTCTACATGTCACTGTCTCGATGTCACTGTCTCGATTTCACTCTCGCGCTTTCACTGTCTCGACGTCACTGTCTCAAGGTCACTGTTTCAACGTCACTGTCTCAAAGTTACTGTCTCGATGTCACTGTCTCGACGTCACTGTCTTGACGTCACTGTCTTGACGTCACTGTTGAGTTGTCAATTTTGCATTGTCAATGTCACGACGTCACTCTCTACATGTCACTGTCTCGATGTCACTGTCTCGATTTCACTCTCGCGCTTTCACTGTCTCGACGTCACTGTCTCAAGGTCACTGTTTCAACGTCACTGTCTCGAAGTTACTGTCTCGATGTCACTGTCTCGACGTCACTGTCTTGACGTCACTGTCTCGACGTCACTGTCTAGACGTCACTGTCTCGACGTCACTATCTAGACATCACTGTCTCGACGTCTCTGGCTCAACCTCACTGTCTCTATGTCACTGTCTCAATGTCACTGTCTCGATGTTACTGTCTCAACGTCAATGTCTCGACCTCACTGTCTCGATGTCAATGTTACGTCACTGTCTAGATGTCACTGTCTAGACATTACTGTCTCGATGTCACTGTCTCGACGTCACTGTCTCGACATCACTGTCTAGACGTCACTGTCTCGACGTCACTGTCTCGATGTCACTGTCCCGATGTCACTGTCTCATCGTCACTGTCTCAATGTCAAAGTCGCGACATCACTGTCACGTTGTCAACGTCACAATGCCAATGTCTCGCCGTCACTGTCTCGATGTCACTGTCTCGACGTCAATGTATCGACGTCACTGTCTCGACATCACTGTCGCGTTGTTAATGTCACAATGCCAATGTCTCGCCGTCACTGTCTCGACGTCACTGTCTCGACGTCAATGTCTCGACGTCACTGTCTCAACCTCACTGTCTCGGTGTCAATGTCTCGACGTCACTGTCTCAGCGTCAGTGTCTCGACGTCACTGTCACGACTTCACTGTCTTGATGTCAATGTCTCGACGTCAATGTCTCGACGTCAATGTCTCGACCTCACTGTCTTGACGTCACTGTCTCGGTGTCACTGTCTAAACGTCACTGTCTCGATGTCAATGTCTCGACCTCACTGTCTCGATGTCTCTGTCTCGATATCAATGTCTCGACCTCACTGTCTCGACGTCAATGTCTCGATGTCACTGTCTAAATATCACTGTCTCGACGTCAATGTCTCGACCTCACTGTCTCGATGTCACTGTCTCGACATCACTGTCTCGACGTCAATGTCTCGACCTCACTGTCTCGACGTCACTGTCTCGATGTCACTGTCTAAATGTCGCTGTCTCGACGTCAATGTCTCGACCTCACTGTCTCGATGTCACTGTCTCGATATCTCTGGCTCGAGCTCACTGTCTCGACATCACTGTCTCGACTTCACTGTCTCGATGTCAATGTCTCGACCTCACTGTCTCGATGTCAATGTTACGATGTCACTATCTAGACATCACTGTCTCGACGTCATTGTCTCGATGTCACTGTCTCTATGTCACTGTCACCACGTCACTGTCTCGACATCACTGTCTCGACGTCACTGTCTCGATGTCAATGTCTCGACCTCACTGTCTCTACGTCACTGTTTCGATATCTCTGGCTCAACCTCACTGTCTCGACGTCACTGTCTCAATGTCACTGTCTCGATGTCACTGTCTCAACATCAATGTCTCGACCTCACTGTCTCGATGTCAATGTTACGACGTCACTGTCTAGATGTCACTGTCTAGACGTCACTGTCTCGATGTCACTGTCTCGACGTCACTGTCTCGACATCACTGTCTAGACGTCACTGTCTCGATGTCACTGTCTCAATGTCACTGTCCCGATGTCACTGTCTCATTGTCACTGTCTCGTTGTCAAAGTCGCGACGTCACTGTCTCGATGTCACTGTCTCGATGTCACTGTCTCAACGTCACTGTCTCGATGTCAAAGTTACGACATCACTGTCTCGATGTCACTGTCTTGACATCACTGTCGAGTTGTCAATTTTGCATTGTCAATGTCACGACGTCACTCTCTACATGTCACTGTCTCGATGTCACTGTCTCGATTTCACTCTCGCGCTTTCACTGTCTCGACGTCACTGTCTCAAGGTCACTGTTTCAACGTCACTGTCTCGAAGTTACTGTCTCGATGTCACTGTCTCGACGTCACTGTCTTGACGTCACTGTCTCGACGTCACTGTCTAGACGTCACTGTCTCGACGTCACTATCTAGACATCACTGTCTCGACGTCTCTGGCTCAACCTCACTGTCTCTATGTCACTGTCTCAATGTCACTGTCTCGATGTTACTGTCTCAACGTCAATGTCTCGACCTCACTGTCTCGATGTCAATGTTACGACGTCACTGTCTAGATGTCACTGTCTAGACATCACTGTCTCGATGTCACTGTCTCGACGTCACTGTCTCGACATCACTGTCTAGACGTCACTGTCTCGACGTCACTGTCTCGATGTCACTGTCCCGATGTCACTGTCTCATCGTCACTGTCTCAATGTCAAAGTCGCGACATCACTGTCACGTTGTCAACGTCACAATGCCAATGTCTCGCCGTCACTGTCTCGATGTCACTGTCTCGACGTCAATGTATCGACGTCACTGTCTCGACATCACTGTCGCGTTGTTAATGTCACAATGCCAATGTCTCGCCGTCACTGTCTCGACGTCACTGTCTCGACGTCAATGTCTCGACGTCACTGTCTCAACCTCACTGTCTCGGTGTCAATGTCTCGACGTCACTGTCACGACTTCACTGTCTTGATGTCAATGTCTCGACGTCAATGTCTCGACGTCAATGTCTCGACCTCACTGTCTTGACGTCACTGTCTCGGTGTCACTGTCTAAACGTCACTGTCTCGATGTCAATGTCTCGACCTCACTGTCTAGATGTCTCTGTCTCGATATCAATGTCTCGACCTCACTGTCTCGATGTCAATGTCTCGATGTCACTGTCTAAATATCACTGTCTCGACGTCAATGTCTCGACCTCACTGTCTCGATGTCACTGTCTCGACATCACTGTCTCGACGTCAATGTCTCGACCTCACTGTCTCGACGTCACTGTCTCGATGTCACTGTCTAAATGTCACTGTCTCGATATCTCTGGCTCGAGCTCACTGTCTCGACATCACTGTCTCGACTTCACTGTCTCGATGTCAATGTCTCGACCTCACTGTCTCGATGTCAATGTTACGATGTCACTGTCTAGATGTCACTGTCTAGACGTCACTGTCTCGATGTCACTGTCTCGACGTCACTGTCTCGACATCACTGTCTAGACGTCACTGTCTAGATGTCACTGTCTAGAGGTCACTGTCTCAACATCACTGTCTCGATGTCACTGTCTCGACGTCTCTGCCTCGATGTCTCTGGCTCGACCTCACTGTCTTGACGTCACTGTCTAGACGTCACTGTCTCGACATCACTGTCTCGACGTCACTGTCTCGAGGTCACTGTCTCGACGTCAATGTCTCAGCGTCAGTGTCTCGACGTCACTGTCACGACTTCACTGTCTTGATGTCAATGTCTTGACGTCAATGACTCGACGTCACTGTCTCGACATCACTGTCTCAACTTCAATGTCTCGACCTCACTGTCTGGACATCACTGTCTCTATGTCACTGTCTCAACGTCAATGTCTCGAACTCACTGTCTCGACGTCACTGTCTCAATGTCACTGTCTAAATGTCACTGTCTCGACGTCAATGTCTCGACCTCACTGTCTCGATGTCACTGTCTCGACATCACTGTCTCGACGTCAATGTCTCGACCTCACTGTCTCGACGTCACTGTCTCGATGTCACTGTCTAAACATCGCTGTCTCGACATCAATGTCTCAACCTCACTGTCTCGATGTCACTGTCTCGATATCTCTGGCTCGATCTCACTGTCTCGACGTCACTGTCTCGATGTCACTGTCTAAACACCACTGTCTTGACGTCACTGTCTAGACCTCACTGTCTCGACGTCACTGTCTCGATGTCACTGTCTCAACGTCACTGTCTCGATGTCAAAGTTACGACATCACTGTCTCGATGTCACTGTCTTGACATCACTGTCGCGTTGTCAATTTCGCATTGTCAATGTCATGACGTCACTGTCTACATGTCACTGTCTCGATGTCATTGTCTCGATTTCACTCTCGCGCTTTCACTGTCTCGAGGTCACTGTCTCGAGGTCACTGTTTCGACGTCACTGTCTCGACATTACTGTCTCGATGTCACTGTCTCGACGTCACTGTCTTGACGTCACTGTCTCGATGTCACTGTCTCGATTTCACTCTCGCGCTTTCACTGTCTCGATGTCACTGTCTCGAGGTCACTGTTTCGACGTCACTGTCTCGACGTTACTGTCTCGATGTCACTGTCTCGACGTCACTGTCTTGGCGTCACTGTCTTGACGTCACTGTCTCGACGTCACTATCTAGACATCACTGTCTCGACGTCATTGTCTCGATGTCACTGTCTCTATGTCACTGTCACCACGTCACTGTCTCGACATCACTGTCTCGATGTCACTGTTTCGATGTCTCTGGCTCAACCTCACTGTCTCGACGTCACTGTCTCAATGTCACTGTCTCGATGTTACTGTCTCAACGTCAATGTCTCGACCTCACTGTCTCGATGTCAATGTTACGACGTCACTGTCTAGATGTCACTGTCTAGACGTCACTGTCTCGATGTCACTGTCTCGACGTCACTGTCTCGACATCACTGTCTCGACGTCACTGTCTCGACGTCATTGTCTCGATGTCACTGTCCCGATGTCACTGTCTCATCATCACTGTCTCGATATCAAAGTCGCGACGTCACTGTCTCGATGTCACTGTCTCGACGTCACTGTCTCGACATCACTGTCACGTTGTCAATGTCACAATGCCAATGTCTCGCCGTCACTGTCTCGATGTCACTGTCTCGACGTCAATGTATCGACGTCATTGTCTCGACGTCAATGTCTCGACTTCACTGTCTCGATGTCACTGTCTTGACATCACTGTCTCAACATCAATGTCTCGACCTCACTGACTCGATGTCACTGTCTCGACGTCTCTGCCTCGATGTCTCTGGCTCGACCTCACTGTCTCGACGTCACTGTCTCGATGTCACTGTCTCGACGTCAATGTCTTGACCTCACTGGCTCGATGTCAATGTTACGATGTCACTGTCTAGCCGTCACTGTCTAGACGTCACCTTCTCGACGTCACTGTCTCAACATCACTGTCTAGACGTCACTGTCTCGACGTCACTGTCACAACATCCACAACATCACTGTCTGGACGTCACTGTCTCAACGTCACTGTCAGGATGTTACTGTCTCGACGTCACTGCCTCGAGGTCACTGTCTCGACGTCACTGTCTCGACGTCAATGTCTCGATATCACTGTCTCAGCGTCGGTGTCTCGATGTCACTGTCACGACTTCACTGTCTTGATGTCACTGTCTCAATGTCAATGTCTCGACATCACTGTCTCGACATCACTGTCTCGACGTCAATGTCTGGACCTCACTGTCTCGATGTCAATGTTACGACGTCACTCTATAGACGTCACTGTCTGGACGTCACTGTCTCGATGTCACTGTCTAGACGTCAGTGTCTCGACGTCACTGTCTCGACATCACTGTCTCGACGTCACTGTCTCGACGTCACTGTCTCGACGTCACTGTCTCGACCTCACTGTCTCGACGTCACTGTCTCGATTTCACTGTCTCAGCGTCAGTGTCACTATGTCACTGTCACGACGTCTCTGTCTCGACGTCACTGTCACGACGTCACTGTCTCGACGTCACTGTCTCGACCTCACTGTCTCGACGTCAGTGTTTCGACGTCACTGTCTCAGCAGCAGTGTCACAATGTCACTGTCACGACGTCTCTGTCTCGACGTCACTGTCACGACGTCACTGTCTCGACGTCACTGTCTCGACCTCATTGTCTCGATGTCACTCTCACGAAGTCACTGTCTCGACGTCACTGTCACAACATCCACAACATCACTGTCTGGACGTCACTGTCTCGACGTCACTGTCAGGAGGTTACTGTCTAGACGTCACTGCCTTGACGTCACTGTCTCGACGTCACTGTCTCGACATCATTGTCTCGACGTCACTGTCACGATGTCACTGTCACATCGTCACTGTCTCGATGTCACTGTCTCGACGTCACTGTCACAACCTCACTGTCTCGATGTCACTGTCTCGACGTCACTATCTCGATGTCACTGTCTCGAAGTTACTGTCTCGACGTCACTGTCTCGACGTCACTGTCTCGAAGTCACTGACTAGACATCACTGTCACGAAATCACTGTCACGATGTCACTGTCTCGACGTCACTGTCTCGACGTCAGTGTCTCGACGCCACTGTCTCGACGTCACTGTCTCGATGTCACTAACTCGACGTCACTGTCACGACGTCACTGTCTCGACGGCACTGTCTCGACATCATTATCTCGACATCAAGATCTCGATGTCACTGTCACGATGTCACTGTCACGTCGTCACTGTATCGACATCACTGTCACGTTGTCACTGTCTCGACGTCACTGTCTCGACGTCACTGTCACAACGTCACTGTCTCGATGTCACTATCTCGACGTCACTATCTCGATGTCACTGTCTCGACGTCACTGTCTCGATGTCACTGTCTCAACGTCATTGTCTCGACGTCACTGCCTAGACGTGACTGTCTCGATGTCACTGCCCCGACGTCACTGTCTCAAGGTCACTGTCTCGATGTCACTGTCTCGACGTCACTGTCACAACGTCACTGTCTCGATGTCACTGTCTCGACGTCACTATCTCGATGTCACTGTCTCGACGTCACTGTCTTGATGTCACTGTCTCGACGTCACTGTCTCGACGTCACTGCCTAGACGTGACTGTCTCGATGTCACTGCCTCGACGTCACTGTCTCGAGGTCACTGTCTCGACGTCGCTATCTCGTCGTCACTGTCTCGACGTCACTGTCTCAATGTCACTGTCTCATCATCACTGTCTCGACGTCAAAGTCACGATGCCACTGTCTCGATGTCACTGTCTCGACGTCACTGTCTCAACATCACTGTCTCGACATCATTGTCTCGACGTCACGATCTCGATGTCACTGTCACGATGTCACTGTCATGTCGTCACTGTCTCGACGTCACTGTCTCGACGTCACTGTCACAACGTCACTGTCTCGATGTCACTGTCTCGACGTCACTATCTCGATGTCACTGTCTCGACGTCACTGTCTCGATGTCACTGTCTCGACGTCACTGCCTAGACGTGACTGTCTCGAGGTCACTGCCTCGACGTCACTGTCTCGAGGTTACTGTCTCGACGTCACTGTCTCGACGTCACTGTCTCGACGTCACTGTCTCAAAGTCACTGACTAGACATCACTGTCACGACATGACTGTCACGATGTCACCGTCTCGACGTCAGTGTCTCGACGCGACTGTCTCGACGTCACTGTCTCGATGTCACTAACTCGACGTCACTGTCACGACGTCACTGTCTCGACGTCACTGTCTCGACATCATTATCTCGACGTCACGATCTCGATGTCATTGTCACGATGTCACTGTCACGTCGTCACTGTATCGACATCACTGTCACGTTGTCACTGTCTCGACGTCACTGTCTCGACGTCACTGTCACAACGTCACTGTCTCGATGTCACTGTCTTGACGTCACTATCTCGATGTCACTGTCTCGACGTCACTGTCTCGATGTCACTGTCTCGACGTCACTGTCTCGACGTCACTGCCTAGACGTGACTGTCTCGATGTCACTGCCTCGACGTCACTGTCTCAATGTCACTGTCTCGATGTCACTGTCTCATCATCACTGTCTCGACGTCAAAGTCACGACGCCACTGTCTCGATGTCACTGTCTCGACGTCACTGTCTCAACATTACTGTCTCGACGTCATTGTCTCGACGTCACGATCTCGATGTCACTGTCACGATGTCACTGTCACGTCGTCACTGTCTCGACATCACTGTCATGTTGTCACGGTCTCGACGTCACTGTCTCGACGTCACTATCTCGATGTCACTGTCTCGAGGTCACTGTCTCGACGTCACTGCCTAGACGTGACTGTCTCGAGGTCACTGCCTTGACGTCACTGTCTCGAGGTCACTGTCTCGAGGTCACTGTCTCGACGTCACTGTCTCGACGTCACTGTCTCGATGTCACTGATTAGACGTCCCTGTCACGACATCACTGTCATGATGTCACTGTCTCGACGTCACTGTCTCAATGTCACTGTCTCGATGTCACTGTCTCGATGTCAAAGTTACAACATCACTGTCTCGACGTCATTGTCTTGACATCACTGTCGCGTTGTCAATTTCACATTGTCAATGTCACGACGTCACTGTCTACGTGTCACTGTCTCGATGTCACTGTCTCGATTTCACTCTTGCGCTGTCACTGTCTCGACGTCACTGTCTCGAGGTCACTGTCTCGACGTCACTGTCCCGACGTTACTGCCTCGATGTCACTGTCTCGACGTCACTGTCTCGACGTCACTGTCTAGACGTCACTGTCTCGACATCACTATCTAGACATCACTGTCTCGACGTCATTGTCTCGATGTCACTGTCTCTATGTCACTGTCACCACGTCACTGTCTCGACATCACTGTCTCGACGTCACTGTCTCGATGTCAATGTCTCGACCTCACTGTCTCTACGTCACTGTTTCGATATCTCTGGCTCAACCTCACTGTCTCGACGTCACTGTCTCAATGTCACTGTCTCGATGTCACTGTCTCAACAAAATTGTCTCGACCTCACTGTCTCGATGTCAATGTTACGACGTCACTGTCTAGATGTCACTGTCTAGACGTCACTGTCTCGATGTCACTGTCTCGACGTCACTGTCTCGACATCACTGTCTAGACGTCACTGTCTCGATGTCACTGTCTCAATGTCACTGTCCCGATGTCACTGTCTCATTGTCACTGTCTCGTTGTCAAAGTCGCGACGTCACTGTCTCGATGTCACTGTCTCGATGTCACTGTCTCAACGTCACTGTCTCGATGTCAAAGTTACGACATCACTGTCTCGATGTCACTGTCTTGACATCACTGTCGAGTTGTCAATTTTGCATTGTCAATGTCACGACGTCACTCTCTACATGTCACTGTCTCGATGTCACTGTCTCGATTTCACTCTCGCGCTTTCACTGTCTCGACGTCACTGTCTCAAGGTCACTGTTTCAACGTCACTGTCTCGAAGTTACTGTCTCGATGTCACTGTCTCGACGTCACTGTCTTGACGTCACTGTCTCGACGTCACTGTCTAGACGTCACTGTCTCGACGTCACTATCTAGACATCACTGTCTCGACGTCTCTGGCTCAACCTCACTGTCTCTATGTCACTGTCTCAATGTCACTGTCTCGATGTTACTGTCTCAACGTCAATGTCTCGACCTCACTGTCTCGATGTCAATGTTACGACGTCACTGTCTAGATGTCACTGTCTAGACATCACTGTCTCGATGTCACTGTCTCGACGTCACTGTCTCGACATCACTGTCTAGACGTCACTGTCTCGACGTCACTGTCTCGATGTCACTGTCCCGATGTCACTGTCTCATTGTCACTGTCTCAATGTCAAAGTCGCGACATCACTGTCACGTTGTCAACGTCACAATGCCAATGTCTCGCCGTCACTGTCTCGATGTCACTGTCTCGACGTCAATGTATCGACGTCACTGTCTCGACATCACTGTCGCGTTGTTAATGTCACAATGCCAATGTCTCGCCGTCACTGTCTCGACGTCACTGTCTCGACGTCAATGTCTCGACGTCACTGTCTCAACCTCACTGTCTCGGTGTCAATGTCTCGACGTCACTGTCTCAGCGTCAGTGTCTCGACGTCACTGTCACGACTTCACTGTCTTGATGTCAATGTCTCGACGTCAATGTCTCGACGTCAATGTCTCGACCTCACTGTCTTGACGTCACTGTCTCGGTGTCACTGTCTAAACGTCACTGTCTCGATGTCAATGTCTCGACCTCACTGTCTCGATGTCTCTGTCTCGATATCAATGTCTCGACCTCACTGTCTCGACGTCAATGTCTCGATGTCACTGTCTAAATATCACTGTCTCGACGTCAATGTCTCGACCTCACTGTCTCGATGTCACTGTCTCGACATCACTGTCTCGACGTCAATGTCTCGACCTCACTGTCTCGACGTCACTGTCTCGATGTCACTGTCTAAATGTCGCTGTCTCGACGTCAATGTCTCGACCTCACTGTCTCGATGTCACTGTCTCGATATCTCTGGCTCGAGCTCACTGTCTCGACATCACTGTCTCGACTTCACTGTCTCGATGTCAATGTCTCGACCTCACTGTCTCGATGTCAATGTTACGATGTCACTGTCTAGATGTCACTGTCTAGACGTCACTGTCTCGATGTCACTGTCTCGATGTCACTGTCTCGACATCACTGTCTAGACGTCACTGTCTAGATGTCACTGTCTAGAGGTCACTGTCTCAACATCACTGTCTCGATGTCACTGTCTCGACGTCTCTGCCTCGATGTCTCTGGCTCGACCTCACTGTCTTGACGTCACTGTCTAGACGTCACTGTCTCGACATCACTGTCTCGACGTCACTGTCTCGAGGTCACTGTCTCGACGTCACTGTCTCAGCGTCAGTGTCTCGACGTCACTGTCACGACTTCACTGTCTTGATGTCAATGTCTTGACGTCAATGACTCGACGTCACTGTCTCGACATCACTGTCTCAACTTCAATGTCTCGACCTCACTGTCTGGACATCACTGTCTCTATGTCACTGTCTCAACGTCAATGTCTCGAACTCACTGTCTCGACGTCACTGTCTCAATGTCACTGTCTAAATGTCACTGTCTCGACGTCAATGTCTCGACCTCACTGTCTCGATGTCACTGTCTCGACATCACTGTCTCGACGTCAATGTCTCGACCTCACTGTCTCGACGTCACTGTCTCGATGTCACTGTCTAAACATCGCTGTCTCGACATCAATGTCTCTACCTCACTGTCTCGATGTCACTGTCTCGATATCTCTGGCTCGATCTCACTGTCTCGACGTCACTGTCTCGATGTCACTGTCTAAACGCCACTGTCTTGACGTCACTGTCTAGACCTCACTGTCTCGACGTCACTGTCTCGATGTCACTGTCTCGACGTCACTGTCTCGATGTCAAAGTTACGACATCACTGTCTCGATGTCACTGTCTTGACATCACTGTCGCGTTGTCAATTTCGCATTGTCAATGTCACGACGTCACTGTCTACATGTCACTGTCTCGATGTCACTGTCTCGATTTCACTCTCGCGCTTTCACTGTCTCGAGGTCACTGTCTCGAGGTCACTGTTTCGACGTCACTGTCTCGACATTACTGTCTCGATGTCACTGTCTCGACGTCACTGTCTTGACGTCACTGTCTCGATGTCACTGTCTCGATTTCACTCTCGCGCTTTCACTGTCTCGATGTCACTGTCTCGTGCTCTCTGTTTCGACGTCACTGTCTCGACGTTACTGTCTCGATGTCACTGTCTCGACGTCACTGTCTCGACATCACTGTCTAGACGTCACTGTCTCGACGTCACTATCTCGATGTCACTGTCTCGACGTCACTGTCTCGATGTCAGTGTCTCAACGTCATTGTCTCGACGTCACTGCCTAGACGTGACTGTCTCGATGTCACTGCCCCGACGTCACTGTCTCAAGGTCACTGTCTCGATGTCACTGTCTCGACGTCACTGTCACAACGTCACTGTCTCGATGTCACTGTCTCGACGTCACTATCTCGATGTCACTGTCTCGACGTCACTGTCTTGATGTCACTGTCTCGACGTCACTGTCTCGACGTCACTGCCTAGACGTGACTGTCTCGATGTCACTGCCTCGACGTCACTGTCTCGAGGTCACTGTCTCGACGTCGCTATCTCGTCGTCACTGTCTCGACGTCACTGTCTCAATGTCACTGTCTCATCATCACTGTCTCGACGTCAAAGTCACGATGCCACTGTCTCGATGTCACTGTCTCGACGTCACTGTCTCAACATCACTGTCTCGACATCATTGTCTCGACGTCACGATCTCGATGTCACTGTCACGATGTCACTGTCATGTCGTCACTGTCTCGACGTCACTGTCTCGACGTCACTGTCACAACGTCACTGTCTCGATGTCACTGTCTCGACGTCACTATCTCGATGTCACTGTCTCGACGTCACTGTCTCGATGTCACTGTCTCGACGTCACTGCCTAGACATGACTGTCTCGAGGTCACTGCCTCGACGTCACTGTCTCGAGGTTACTGTCTCGACGTCACTGTCTCGACGTCACTGTCTCGACGTCACTGTCTCAAAGTCATTGACTAGACATCACTGTCACGACATGACTGTCACGATGTCACTGTCTCGACGTCAGTGTCTCGACGCGACTGTCTCGACGTCACTGTCTCGATGTCACTAACTCGACGTCACTGTCACGACGTCACTGTCTCGACGTCACTGTCTCGACATCACTGTCTAGACGTCACTGTCTCGACGTCACTGTCTCGACGTCACTGTCACAACGTCACTGTCTCGATGTCACTGTCTCGACGTCACTATCTCGATGTCACTGTCTCGACGTCACTGTCTCGATGTCACTGTCTCAACGTCATTGTCTCGACGTAACTGCCTAGACGTGACTGTCTCGATGTCACTGCCCCGACGTCACTGTCTCAAGGTCACTGTCTCGATGTCACTGTCTCGACGTCACTGTCACAACGTCACTGTCTCGATGTCACTGTCTCGACGTCACTATCTCGATGTCACTGTCTCGACGTCACTGTCTTGATGTCACTGTCTCGACGTCACTGTCTCGACGTCACTGCCTAGACGTGACTGTCTCGATGTCACTGCCTCGACGTCACTGTCTCGAGGTCACTGTCTCGACGTCGCTATCTCGTCGTCACTGTCTCGACGTCACTGTCTCAATGTCACTGTCTCATCATCACTGTCTCGACGTCAAAGTCACGATGCCACTGTCTCGATGTCACTGTCTCGACGTCACTGTCTCAACATCACTGTCTCGACATCATTGTCTCGACGTCACGATCTCGATGTCACTGTCACGATGTCACTGTCATGTCGTCACTGTCTCGACGTCACTGTCTCGACGTCACTGTCACAACGTCACTGTCTCGATGTCACTGTCTCGACGTCACTATCTCGATGTCACTGTCTTGACGTCACTGTCTCGATGTCACTGTCTCGACGTCACTGCCTAGACGTGACTGTCTCGAGGTCACTGCCTCGACGTCACTGTCTCGAGGTTACTGTCTCGACGTCACTGTCTCGACGTCACTGTCTCGACGTCACTGTCTCAAAGTCACTGACTAGACATCACTGTCACGACATGACTGTCACGATGTCACTGTCTCGACGTCAGTGTCTCGACGCGACTGTCTCGAAGTCACTGTCTCGATGTCACTAACTCGACGTCACTGTCACGACGTCACTGTCTCGACGTCACTGTCTCGACATCATTATCTCGACGTCACGATCTCGATGTCACTGTCACGATGTCACTGTCACGTCGTCACTGTATCGACATCACTGTCACGTTGTCACTGTCTCGACGTCACTGTCTCGATGTCACTGTCACAACGTCACTGTCTCGATGTCACTGTCTCGACGTCACTATCTCGATGTCACTGTCTCGACGTCACTGTCTCGGTGTCACTGTCTCGACGTCACTGTCTCGACGTCACTGCCTAGACGTGACTGTCTCGATGTCACTGCCTCGACGTCACTGTCTCGAGGTCACTGTCTCGATGTCACTGTCTCATCATCACTGTCTCGACGTCAAAGTCACGACGCCACTGTCTCGATGTCACTGTCTCGACGTCACTGTCTCAACATTACTGTCTCGACGTCATTGTCTCGACGTCACGATCTCGATGTCACTGTCACGATGTCACTGTCACGTCGTCACTGTCTCGACATCACTGTCATGTTGTCACGGTCTCGACGTCACTGTCTCGACGTCACTATCTCGATGTCACTGTCTCGAGGTCACTGTCTCGACGTCACTGCCTAGACGTGACTGTCTCGAGGTCACTGCCTTGACGTCACTGTCTCGAGGTCACTGTCTCGAGGTCACTGTCTCGACGTCACTGTCTCGACGTCACTGTCTCGATGTCACTGATTAGACGTCCCTGTCACGACATCACTGTCATGATGTCACTGTCTCGACGTCACTGTCTCAATGTCACTGTCTCGACGTCACTGTCTCGATGTCAAAGTTACAACATCACTGTCTCGACGTCATTGTCTTGACATCACTGTCGCGTTGTCAATTTCACATTGTCAATGTCACGACGTCACTGTCTACGTGTCACTGTCTCGATGTCACTGTCTCGATTTCACTCTTGCGCTGTCACTGTCTCGACGTCACTGTCTCGAGGTCACTGTCTCGACGTCACTGTCCCGACGTTACTGCCTCGATGTCACTGTCTCGACGTCACTGTCTCGACGTCACTGTCTAGACGTCACTGTCTCGACATCACTATCTAGACATCACTGTCTCGACGTCATTGTCTCGATGTCACTGTCTCTATGTCACTGTCACCACGTCACTGTCTCGACATCACTGTCTCGACGTCACTGTCTCGATGTCAATGTCTCGACCTCACTGTCTCTACGTCACTGTTTCGATATCTCTGGCTCAACCTCACTGTCTCGACGTCACTGTCTCAATGTCACTGTCTCGATGTCACTGTCTCAACATCAATGTCTCGACCTCACTGTCTCGATGTCAATGTTACGACGTCACTGTCTAGATGTCACTGTCTAGACGTCACTGTCTCGATGTCACTGTCTCGACGTCACTGTCTCGACATCACTGTCTAGACGTCACTGTCTCGATGTCACTGTCTCAATGTCACTGTCCCGATGTCACTGTCTCATTGTCACTGTCTCGTTGTCAAAGTCGCGACGTCACTGTCTCGATGTCACTGTCTCGATGTCACTGTCTCAACGTCACTGTCTCGATGTCAAAGTTACGACATCACTGTCTCGATGTCACTGTCTTGACATCACTGTCGAGTTGTCAATTTTGCATTGTCAATGTCACGATGTCACTCTCTACATGTCACTGTCTCGATGTCACTGTCTCGATTTCACTCTCGCGCTTTCACTGTCTCGACGTCACTGTCTCAAGGTCACTGTTTCAACGTCACTGTCTCAAAGTTACTGTCTCGATGTCACTGTCTCGACGTCACTGTCTTGACGTCACTGTCTTGACGTCACTGTCTAGACGTCACTGTCTTGACGTCACTATCTAGACATCACTGTCTCGACCTCTCTGGCTCAACCTCACTGTCTCTATGTCACTGTCTCAATGTCACTGTCTCGATGTTACTGTCTCAACGTCAATGTCTCGACCTCACTGTCTCGATGTCAATGTTACGACGTCACTGTCTAGATGTCACTGTCTAGACATCACTGTCTCGATGTCACTGTCTCGACGTCACTGTCTCGACATCACTGTCTAGACGTCACTGTCTCGACGTCACTGTCTCGATGTCACTGTCCCGATGTCACTGTCTCATCGTCACTGTCTCAATGTCAAAGTCGCGACATCACTGTCACGTTGTCAACGTCACAATGCCAATGTCTCGCCGTCACTGTCTCGACGTCAATGTATCGACGTCACTGTCTCGACATCACTGTCGCGTTGTTAATGTCACAATGCCAATGTCTCGCCGTCACTGTCTCGACGTCACTGTCTCAACCTCACTGTCTCGGTGTCAATGTCTCGACGTCACTGTCTCAGCGTCAGTGTCTCGACGTCACTGTCACGACTTCACTGTCTTGATGTCAATGTCTCGACGTCAATGTCTCGACGTCAATGTCTCGACCTCACTGTCTTGACGTCACTGTCTCGGTGTCACTGTCTAAA